>NC_134952.1:19764601-20066759 GCF_965638725.1 Aptenodytes patagonicus | reverse complement strand
AATTTGGGGATGATCCTGTAGACAGCAGACAGAGTAAGACTGCTTGGCTACTTCTGCCATCCCCTTTGTAAACTCCTTGTCTTCAGCAATAAGAAGACGCTTTCAGAACAGGTTGCATTGTATTCTTGAGCAGCTCATTGTTGTGAGCCTGAAATTTGGATGGATGTGATTCATTTACTGAGGAAAAGAGCTAAACACTTACTGAAGCAAATGGCAGTTTTTTATAAAGCTAATTATTCAAATTTTTCTTCATATATAATTAAAACCATGTTAAACTATTGCAGAAAAAAAAAGCCCTATAATTTCTTGTGGTTATAATGGTGTCTGGTTAGCAAACTCTTGTTCTTCTGAATACCCAGTGCATGTAATAGAGCATGGGACACATTCAGAGTATTTGTGAAAGTCTCGATGCAGAGCTGACATATATCATAAAAATGAATAGCTGAATGTGTCTGTATGCATTGTGAGTGAGGATTTCATTTTTTAAAGTCCCTATTGTTCCTATTTTTAATTTCTGAGTTGTTTCATATTGGAATAGACCCAGGCACATGGGACACTATAATAATATTTAGGCATTGAATATTTGCAACTTTGGTTTAATTTCTATTGCCAGTTCATTTCAGTTGGCAGAAGAAAAAATATGCATACATAAGTATCAGATTTTCTTTGCCTGCCTTCCTTCCTTCCTTCCTTCCTTCCTTCCTTCCTTCCTTCCTTCCTTCCTTCCTTCCCTCCTTCCTTCCTTCCTCCCTCTCTCCCTCCCTCTCTCCCTCTCCCTCCTCCCCTCCCCTCCCCTCCCCTCCCCTCCCCTCCCCTCCCCTCCCCTCCCCTCCCCTCCCCTTCCCTTCCCTTCCCTTCCCTTCCCTTCCCTTCCCTTCCCTTCCCTTCCCTTCCCTTCCCTTCCCTTCCCTTCCCTTCCCTTCCCTTCCCTTCCCTCCCCTCCCCTCCCCTCCCTGTCTCTCCTTCTCTCTCTCTCTCCCCCCCTTGGGTTTGAAGTGTTTGAGGTACAAAGTATTTAGTAAACAAATACTATTGTTTTCTTTGTGTATATGTAGATACAAGGTGTAAAGATACATAACTCCGTGCAAGTTAACACATCTGAGTGACAAAACCCAGTGCTTCCTGACCTGTGAGACACGGGATTACCAGAAGAGAATAGCTACATTGTCAGGAGCGGAGGTTAAGGGGCTGGTTTAGCATTATTGTCATGCTCTATCTTGAAATTAATTTCAAAACTAATTATCGTGCTTGCTTCTACTATTCCTTTTCTTACTCATGAATCTAGCTGCATCTCTTGTGTGTGTTTATAGATATGTATAAATTTATATATGTGTTTTTTCTTCTCCTGTCCCGTCAAACACCTCCACCAAAAGCCAAGTCCCCCTGCACTACATGAAAGTGTCAGTATGCCAAAGTACTTGTGTATTACTTTCATCTCTGGTTTCAGTAGCAGAAACAATAGCTATCCACATTTGTTTGCGTACCTTTATAGGCCACTGTAAAGCAGTGGCTTGGGTTGTCTTGTATGTCTGACATGAAATGACTCAAGTATTGCTCTACTCCCATCACCCAGTAGTCACTGGACCATCCAGCGGGCACAGCAAATTGTGCTCCTGGTCTAGCCCAAATAGCTGAGCTGGGCCCCAGGGGATCTTGGTGTGGACAGTGAGAAGAGGAAATTGCCTGTAGCAGGCTGGAGAGAAGGAAAAAGTCTAGATGAGATTTCAGACGATGTTGCTTGGTTTCTGGAGTGCTTGCAGGTTTCTGAGTATGTACAAGAACATATACAAGTTCTTGTGTGCCCACACATGCACACAAATGGCCCATGGCATGTGTAGGTAATTTCCGACGTGTTCAAGACACCGGGGCATACCCACAGGTCTCAGCCATCATCCTGTTGGATTCTGATGTGCACAGTCCAGTGGCGAGCTCCATATAGGACCCTGCCAGTTTCTACTGGGACAATGGGAAGCCAAAAGTGGTCCTTAGAAAGGAACCTTCCGTAAGCCCAAGTAGTCCCTTAAACCACAAGTCTCCCAGAGGAATATTCTGGGCATGAGCTTTTCAGCGTGGGAATAGGAAGATTTTAAAGGTGTAAGAGGCAGACACAGCCCATTAGGTCTCCCTAGATGAGTAGCTCTCCTCGCAGTACACTGAAGTGACTGAGGGAGGAGAGTGGAGGTTTCTGTAGCAAATCAGAGAGTTTCTCTGCCAGCAGCTAAATCCCATATGGGAGCATCAGCTGCACTTCCAGACAGGAGTGAAGTCCTGTGGCTGCTGGAGAGATAGTGTTAGTTCCAGCCTTAAGATTGCTGAAACTCCCCACAGGGCTTTCCAACCAAGAATAAATCTGTTATTCCCTGACACAAACTGCTGAAGCTGGGTCTTCCCCATCTGCACAGTGCCCCTTTTTTCCCCTGAACAGAAATAAGGCATCTCTTGCCTTCCAGAGCTCCTATGGTTCAAGCAGGAATGGGTATTTTCCACTGGGTTAGGTTCTGTGAGCTTCGCATATTCTTTTTGCTGTATTTTGCTCTGCAGAACTGCTCAGGAGATGGGGGACATTCCTTCCACCTGGACTTTGCATACGTATAGCAGGGTCCAGGACTGCTTGTTGAGTTTTCACCCGCAATGTTACTTCACATTTGTTAGCACTCTTATCATTTGTGCTGCATCTTAAAAATCACTGCAGTGCTCGCTGTGAAGGTGCCCCATAGACGTTGATACTGCAATTTTTAAGGAGCAAAGATCATTACGTTTTTAAATGTTCATTTAGGATTCTGATTTAAAGCCAGAAGAAAAACCTAAAAGAATCTAAGTTAAAGCAGGAATAGTTCCATGCTAGAATAGCTGCAAATGGTAAATCATACACTTAGTTACGTTTGATTGAGAGAGTTTATTGCTCATGTGAGCAAAATGTCTAGCCCCAGGCACTGTGCGGGTAGTTACTGTGCAAGCATACCACCTGCAGCCATGCCAGAATACCCAAACCCCCTGATACCACAGCGTTCGCTGTCCTGAATAGGAATTGGAGGTCATGGCAGATTGCGTTGCAGTGCAGTGAAGTGGACTAGAAAGAGGCCACCCACCTCATTTGCACTTGTGCCTTACAGTAATCGGTGCTTGAATGTCAGTGGGTGGTGATAAAAGGCTAATTTACTAACCCCTGGTGCTGCGCGCACCCCCTTTCTGCACGTGTGGTAGAGATCATAAAGTCTGCAAGATTACCCACTGTACTGAGGCCTCCACGTTATTTTTACATCTTTTTTTTTTAATTTAATCTTGTATGCTCCAGTTGAGCTACATTAATGGATTAGAATACAGCGTGATCTTAGGAGAATTCCACTACAATAGATAGATAGTTGGATGGACGGACAGACAGATGCAAGTTTAAAGCACAAGAGGATTTGCATATTTAGTTCTGCTTTACAGCCTCCTTTAGAGAGTGGGATTAATGATCTGCTAAATTATCACAGTTGAGAGTCTTCAGCATTAGTGTGAATGTGTATCCTGCTAGAGCTAGTTTTACAACTTTTCCAGAGACATTTACAAATGTTACTGGGGTTGAGGAGGGGAGGGGAGGGGGGAGCATATCTGGTTGTTGATAAAGCAGCTGGTGACTACAGGAGAAAGGAGAAGAACAGAAAATCGTCCCTTTTCTGGCAGGTCTAAGAGCCTTTCCATCACCCACTGCATGCATTTACAGCGAGAGAAGGAAGAGCGTTCTCCAAGGACTGTTTGCTTTTTGAGTACCCGAGAGGCTATGTTAAGCACTTACTGCAAGTTGGCTTAGAGAAATGTCTTCCAAAAGCATTTATTTGGAAAGGGGGAAAAAAGCTTATAAAGGCAAGTAAACTTAAGATGCCTAGCACACCTTTTGGTCCCTGATTTTAAAGATTTTAAAACAGTGTGCTTGAGCAAGGTGTGCTGCAGAGGATCTGGGGCAAATGCCACTACTCACTGAGCCAGCACCAGCCTCATAAACTTCCCTTTGATCTAGCCATTAAAGGAAAGAACATTACTTGGCATATTTCTTGGTTACACATATTGCATTCTTTGGTCCCATTAAATAATAATGAATAATAAATGGCGTCGTTTGGAACAAAATTCTGCACAGCTCAGTAAGAGAAGAGGGCTAACATACCTTCCGCCTCTCATGGAGGGAGATGTGAGTGCATCCCAGAGCCCTGCCTACGGTTAGAGGTCTTAAAAAAGCAGGGAGCCACTTCCAGTCATTTCACTGTTGTGTAACACTGGTTTTGACATGTGTCAGTAGAAGAGAAAACATGCTCAGGCTGCAGTAAGGTAGGAAAAAAGGGTGCTGGCTCCTGACATGACACCAGGTAGTGTCCCCACGGTATCCAGACTATATCCTAGAGGTGATTCGATGCAGGAACTGGGACTGCCTAATTTTAGGAAACAAATTTATGCTCCTAGATTTGTCCCGCTTAATTTAAGGACTTAAGAGCATGGTTGTTTTCGGTTCCTTGTGCAGTGACGAGAACGAGATAGTTAAGTCCATGAAGTGATTCAGGTTTCAACTGAGCCAAGAGGTGCCTGTTTACGTCCACTGACTGTAGGCAGCCCAGCCTCTGCATGTACGTCTTAATGTGAGCGCCCCTTTCCTCTCTTTCTTCAATGTAATACCCAAGAGAGCAGGTATTAACGTAATACTCAAGAGACCCGCAAATGCCAAGGAAGGAATGTCCTTCTGTTGTGCAGTTTTTCTCTCTTTGCTGAGGGTGTCTTGCTGAGTGAGCGAGAGACAGACCATCATTCTTGGCAAGCCAGGGCCTGATCCAGCCGCCCCTTTCCATTGTCTTCAGGACAAGGTCCGGGTGAGCAGCCTCTGCAGCCGGCCCGAGCTGACTGCTGGCAGACAGGTACCAAACACTTGCCCTTTTCTCCCATTAGTTTTGAATGCTCTGGCTTCACTGAGCTTGTTTGACACCATTCTTTTTGGCTTAATGGGGGGCTAATACAGGGATATGTTAGGTGCCCGGTGGCAGTTTAATGTTACAGAGATTAACATTCGCCGGACACTTAGCAGTAAGATTCAAAATCCAGAGCTCCTCTTCAGGGGTCAAAACTTGCTGGTTTAGGAGGTACAGGTGGAGTGGGCTGCACTTTATAAGGACAGAGGTAATTCAGGAAAATAAAGCAAAATAAATTTTGTCGCTATTTTTCCATTTTCTTTTAACTTCTCTCTAATGCTGTTTCCCTTTCATATTTTTTTGCCTTTGTTTCACTAATTTTCCTTTTTTTCCTGTTAAATTCCCTTCCTACACACAGCAGTCCCTTTCTACATTTCCTTCTCCTCCCCTTGCCCTCTCCCCAGGCTGATACTCTGCTCTAGCCTTGCACAGCTCTTCTCGTTTCTTGGCGGTCCAGCTGTTCCCCTTGCCTTCTCCGGAGAGCTGCTTCGCACCACACAGCCAGGCTGGCAGCTGCCAGAGCTTTGCCGTATTGCTGAGGCGCACCCTAGTAGAGCCCAAGAGCGGAGCTGTAGGACATGAGCAGTCTTGTACCGCTGGAGCTCTGGCAGGATAACATGATACTTGTCAAGAAGGATGTCTTCACATCTCTTGTAGCTTTGCAACAGATTTCCCTTCACCTCTCGTTTAAACAGGGTATTTGTACCATTTCCCTGGTTTGTTCAGCATCAGCTCCTAGCCCACTGCTGGATTGGGCTTGGTGTTATTAATTATTTGTATTTATTTAGTGTCCTGGAACACCAAGGCACCATTGTGCAGGAAATTTTATACCCACAAAAATGGCAGCTCCCTCACCTAAAAAAAATCCGAAGTATAAAACAGCAGACAGCTATATGGGGAGATCACAGTCACTCCCCCTGAGCTGACCTGGCCTCTAAGTGGTGGGTACGAGTTGTGGTTCATAGAGTACAGAGGACGTTGTTCCCTGTCTCTAGAGCTGGCCATGGGCACCTTGTGAGTGGGTTCAGAATAGCCTAGGCATTTGTAGCTGGAGCTCTTGACTTTTCTTACATTTTCATTGTTTTTGGTGTCTCTCAAGGCCTGCAACAACCAGTTCTGTCCCTTTTTTTTTAAGCTCAATTTCTCGCACCAGTTTCTCTGTTTCTAATATTTCCATTCCTTCTTTTGACCACCGCAATTTGCCCCTTTTTGCCCTCCCTGCTGCAGATCCTCCCAGCCTTGCCGCCTTTCCTCATGGCACCCACTCCCCTCCGCGTACCTCTCCCCTGCCCTTGCCCCCCTCCTGCTCCCCAGCTAGGGTCCCTCCTCCTGCCTTGCCTCTCCCCTGCCTCTCTGCTCCTCCCTTTGGTCCAGGGTAGCTCAGGCCTCCCTGAAGCACCAGAGGCAGGGGCGAGGCAGGAAGCACTGGTCAAAAAAGGAAAAGTCACCCCACGTGCCCCCTGCCAGAAGTGCTTCCCTCACCCTGGAGCCAGCTTATAAAAAATGGAGGGGGGTGTCCAGAGGGTGCCCCTGGCAGCCGAACCTCCCCTCCGCAGAGGATGGGCTGCAGGGTGCTTGGCAGGGCAGGGGGTTTTCCACCGCAGGTGCAGGGAAGCAGCCTGTAACGCCAGCACACCTTGTGCCTGGTGTAAAACTATCTAAGCCAAAGTTCAGGTGAAGGGCAGCCATGTAGCCAGAAAGTCATGTGGCTCTCATGTTGGTTAGTATGTCACTTTGAACAGCTCTTATCTGATATTATTGTGACTAACCCGGTGCTGACAGCATGGAACAGATTACAGGAGCCATGTGATGATTATTTAAGGCATCGCTGAGTATAACACGTGGCTCATATTAACCCATTCTTTCCAGGGCAGCTCTGTCTCTCTGTGAGCGACACCTGCAGCAGGCGCCCTGCCCTGCCCTGCCCGGGAGCGCTCTGTGACCGAGCTTACCTTGGGTGCCATATTTCAGACAAGATTATTTTTTAATCGTTCCTCTGTTTTAATGTGGCCTTTCAGTTTGGAGCAGTTCTGCAGGCTATGATTGCTTTTGTAATTTTGTCTGATTTTTTCTCCTTTTTTTTTTTTTAAATAAAGGATCAGTTGTGACAGGTGCCTGTATTTCATATTTCTTGTGGCAGCACGTGCCAATAAAATTCAGAAGCTTTTTTGTTTTGTTATGGTTGATCTTTAAAGTTATTGAGAACGGTGCTGAAGTCATAGCTGGCAAAATAGACCTCACTGTACATAAATGTCAGCAGCGCCAAGGCGATACTTTCCGAGAGGTAACGATTCGCGCACTGACGGGGAAGGCGAGGTGAGCACACATATTGTACCCTTTAAACAGGCTGACACCTGCACGGGGCATTTTGAAAACAATGCCAAAAATGTGGCATTATATAAAGTGTGACAGTGGCCCTGACTGTTAAACTACTTCGACAGATGTGTTAAATGCCATGTGTGAGGATACCGGGTGAAAAAGCTTGGGCTCCCAGTGAAGTGCAGCGTGCTGGCCCCAGGGCTGCGGCCTCAGGCAGGCTGAGGGGGCCGGGGCCATGGCGTCTCTCCCTCACAAGGTAACATCAAAGGTGTGAAGAATTTAAATTCCACGCCTGGAAACTCTTGTCATATGAGTAGCGTTACTTGTGTGGTAACCCGCAGAGTAACGTTACACCAGCAACCTCTGGAGTGAAAAGTGAAACGCTGGTGGGATGGGGGCCGTGGCTTGTCTCCTCACATGGGCCCACCTGCCAGCTGGGTGGGAGGTGCTTGCTGTCTCCCCTCGGGGGCTGCCTGCAGCCCACCCTGTGCCCCCCCTGGCAGCGTCCGTGGGCAGGGAGCAAGGCGACAGAAAGTTTAGACATCGGGATCAGCTTCCCTTTGCACAAAGGGAAGATGCAGGAGTGTGAAATCAGCATTATTGGGGGCGTGAAAGCCTTTCCTGGGGCTGTGAAGCCAGAGGAGGTTTGGCCATGGGCTTGGTCGGGAGCCGGGAGGAAGCCCAACAGGAAGGTGTTGTGTGAAGGAGAAATCGTGCCCCTCCCCTGGCCCTATACATGCGACCATGCTTCTCTTCCTCTCTTGTCTGCAAAACCTCCGCCTCAGGAAAAAAAAGATGCAGGAGAAAGGTTGAGAAAGTCTGGAGCAGGATCATGCAGTAGGTACCAACCCTTCCCTCCATTTTAAACTCTGAGCCAAACCCAACTGCGATCACAAGGATTAAGGACTACAAAACATGGTTGAGACTAATTACAAGTGAGACTCGGAAGGCCCAGAAGCTTTTGGAAAGGGGCTCAAAAATCCCTCCGATGGGGCCCTGAGCACTCTTAGTTTAAATTAAAAAAAAAAAAAAAAAAAAAAAAAAGAGGGAAACAAAAGAGAAACAAAAAACCCCTTGGTTCTACCGACAGCACATGCACAAGTGAGTATGTTGGCAGAGAGCATGCATGTGGGATTTGTATTGCTTCAGGGGGGGAAACTGCAAAAGCGCAAGGATGTCCGTGCTGGTGTGGGGCTTTGCTTCCTCCTCCAGCAAAACTGTGAAAGGTAGAGCCACCGGAGTAGGAAACAAGAGAACCGCTGATTGAACTGTGTAATAGTAATAGTCGTAGTAACAGCGATAGTACTAATTCCCTGTGAGCTTTGGTCAGTACTTGAGCCCAGCTCTCAACACGCTCAGGCATGCTGGTCAGTTCACCCTTCCTACCTGTATCGTAGTTGCTCCATCTGTAAAACATGACTGTTAAATTGCTAATACGCAGATTTGTGATGAGCTCAGATCATTAATATTTTGCATTGCTTGGAGATCCTTGATTAGAAAGTGCACAGAAGACTAAACCATTACTTTCTTCTTTTCTTGAGCTGAATTACTCACGTTCAGAAAAACCTGTTTTCTGCAGAGACTCTATGAAATGTTTGTCCTAATGCTCATTTATCGTGAGTGGCACTGATGGAACAGGTGCTGGTGTGAAGCAGATGTATCTGTATAATAGTTTACTTTGATGGCTCCTTTAAGAGGCTTCATAATCTTTATATTTTACCATTGGGTTTGGAATTTTATGCTCCTTTAACAGGTGTATTACCTTGATCAGATGTTTTCATTTTAAACTATTGACTTACGAGCACATGGCCTGCAGGGATTGATGTGCAGCAAATTGATTCCTTTTAAAAGATTTATTCTTATATTCTCTTTTTATTTAGTGTAGGAGTTCACTAGAAAACATAAATGATTGATAATGACAGTTCATGAGTAAAAATGAAAGTGTCCCGCAATTAAAACCTTAGTTTAAAAGCACATCTGTAGAAAGAAATCAGTAAGGATGGGAATACGCGTAGAAAAATCCAATCTAAAATCAGTCAGAGTTTAGTTTTCTGGGTTAACATTTAACAAAACCAGCTTTTTAAACATTTCTTCTCTACTCAGCCACTATTGTTTTTGTGCTCTTTTATCGTTCAAAGAGTTCAAGCTATTTGAAAAGGATGTGTGCAAAGATTACCTTAAAATGACTCATTGTAAAAGCTCCCTACCTGATGAATTTGTCCTATTGGAACCAACATCCATTTTAAGAGAATCCACTAAAAAAGCTCAATCTGTTCAGCCTGTGAGATGGAATGCAGCAGCAGAGTCCTGCCATGAAAATAGCTTGTGTAATCAGTGGAATATAAATGGCAACAGCATCATGTACTCCCTTTTATGATGGTGGAAAGGGAAGGAATTCAGTGGGCAGCCATATGACCAGGTCCAGCATGACTGAGAAGCTCACATTTTTGCATTGCGCTGTGGCACAGGATCTCATGTGTCCAAGGGGAGGTAAATTGTTCCCATGCCTTGTGACCAGAATCTGTGTCTGGAGGAAGCAGCAGAATAAAGGACCATTATTTTAGCAAAGGCATTGGAAATCTGTGTGACTGCTGGAAGCATTAATTAACAAAATATTTTCTCATAATGGCTAGCATCCTTCTGAAAATAAGAGTGGGGAAGCTGCTTGAAATAAAAAACTGCATATATGTCTGGGCGGCTTATAGTTTTAAAGCACTGCCTATGCCAACAGAAGAGGCAAGGACATGGCAATTACTGAAGGTTTAATACAAGGATAAATTTAAAGCAACTTTATTCTACGTGTCAGCCTCCTACATGAATGCATGATTTGTGTTGGTGCCAATGTGGGTGGCGTTCGTTAGTCTCTGGTTGGAGTCCAGTCTGTGTTGCTGCGTGAAGCGAGTGTGATTGGGTCAGGTCAGTACTCTCTGAATGACAATCCACATCATAAAGCTACTGTAAATGATTCAGCATGGTTTGGTATTATTTTCAGCCAGTGCCCAGGAGAGGCCAGGACTGAGCTAGCATTAAGAATGAATTGTCCATGCTTCCCGCTCTTATATAACTGCGGGTTCAGGCCACAGAGCAGTACGTCAGGAAAATGAGCGCAGCCTCCTTCCGCAATGTAGATTACTTGTCTTCCTTAAGCAAAGGTTGTGAACCAGGGTGGAGGGATTCGACATGGGCTACAAATGCGTTTGGTTTTCAGAAAGCACCTCAGAGCTTCCCAGAGAAACTGAGTTACAATTCTGCAAGTTGCCAGGACTTGTAGGAAAGGTGCTGAATACCTTCTACTTCCATGGTGACCAGGGACATTTCCCCTATTTTTGTAAGCAGTTGGCATGCTGAGTTTGCACCTTTAATTTCTAAGTGGATACAATGTGTTAACTTAAAGCCAACAATTCAGTTGCATACAGGTTATTGCTGCAATTAGTGGCCATTGTGATTTTTTTTACTGCTTGGTTCTTCTTTGATCTCTTATTAAGGCACCTTTGCAACATTAATTTCATTAACTTCTTGTTTGAGGTCATACCAAATTGCCATTTTCTTCTATTGTCATCCTCAAAAGGGTCTGAATAAGTTACTGATGTAGATACCTAGGTAGTTTTTTGAGTGATTGTAGAAGGCTACAGAAAGGCAGACTGGGATGCAGGACGTCAGAAAGGGACAGACCAGAAGGAAAGAGGAAATTCACAAAAAGCAGAAACTCTAATTCCTAATTGTCTAAACTTCATTTTGTAGCAGCTACATTTAGGCTGGACTGATGGCTGTATGATTGCTCCATTTCATTGAGTAAAAAACGTGAATATTGTGGAGTTTTACTTATGTACCAGGAAAAAAAATAAAGCAGAGCTCTGTGTGCTTCAGACTTCGCTAGTGAGTCCAGCCAAAAACAGATGGAAACTCTGCCAAGCCCTTTTTCATTGAAGAGTTTTCTTGAAGCTTTAAGAGGGGAAGATCAGAGTGCTACAGGCAAAATTGCTGATTCCTGCTCAGGGCACTACTCTTCCCTGCGCCTAGGACCATCTTACAAACATGGGCTGGGCATCTGGTAGACTTAGGCTGAGTTCAGTGGCTGTGTTTGTGAGTGCTGCCCAGGCCCGAGGACCATTTGACTTGGGGTGGAGATTAGCAGAATCTGCTGGATTTTGTTCTTGTATTTTTAGGAGTTTTGAAACCTTGATGTTTTGCATTGCTGCAAATGGACGGTTTCAGCCTGTCCCTGGGCAGTAGGAGATCCCACGTAGAAGACTCGGTGGTGTTCGTGTTGCTATCTCATGATGGGACTTATGCTATCAGCTATAATGTCATACTAGTGCAGGCCCCACACTTGGGCTCTTCTTGCCTCATAGAAATGTCAGTATCTTTTTTTTAGTTCTTCAGCAGTTACATTGTCCTTCCAAGTACAAATGTGCTCCTTTACTTACAGACTTTTCTCTCCTTTAGAACTGTACAATCCCATTATTTCAGAGGGGACTGTGTCCTAAAAGAGTAGAAAAAATGTTTGTTTCTGGTTTGGGTCTTTTTTTGCTCTTATATATAAAGAAATACCATGAAAAACCCATGGAGATGGAGTTCATTATGTTAATCCCATCTCTAAAAACGCTGCCGTGCTGCGGGCCTTTGTTGTCAATAAAATGTCAAGCAATGGCATGTACAGCATGTTGTGCAGACTTCAAAATGCCGCAGCTGTAGGACTGTGCTGTGTTTTCTACACAAGAGCTGAGAAATATGGGAGGGATTAATATCAGGTGCAAGCCCCAGTGTTAATACCGAAAACCAAAGCGAAAAAAAAACCTTACAAAGAGTTTTCTTCAGCGTATTTGTAAAAATTGGTTGTCATTCTTCATACTTTGAAAGACATCTGCTCACATTTTATAGTTTACGCCTAGTTTACACAGGAAAGCTGGTATACTAGTTTGCTTTCTCAAAGGGGCAATGTCTTTCCCAGTGTTAATGCCAGTGTACAGCCTAGTAGTTTCAAAGAAGGGCAAAATCTAAAAAATTGGGACCTTTTGGTGCTATAACCTAGTTATAGCCATTAATTTATCACGCTTGTGATAATACGGGGCCAGGTAAAATACCAGAAAGCAAATTGCCCTTTTAATACCAAGAAAAGGGATTTTTCTTCAGCACTGACCTGTTTTATGAAATTGTGGATTTTGTGTTGTAAAGGACGTGATGCACAACTGTGACCAGTTTGGAGGGCTCCCCTCCTGTTGCAGGCATGCCTGGCTCCAGGAAGGTGAGCCAAATACATTAATAATATGACCCTCGCCAGCAGAAAGCAACAGGGAAAATACTGCTTTCCTGGAGATGTGTTTTTATAGCTGTAGTGCAGAGACTAAAGGACAGCACCGTTTTTCATTCTCCTAAACACTAAAACAGGAAACTTTGCCAGAGTCTGGGCATGTGGTAAGGAGGGGTAATGACTGTGAGCACATAAACTACTCTGACCCTAACTCTGAAATAAGTATCACACCTTGTTTCTCAGACATAGTCTTCTGAAAATTTTCCTATTTTACTGGAGGAGTATCACCATCTCTGCTTTTTCACACAGCACTGACACAGTGCTAACCACTGGTGTGCATTAATACCAGGTCTATGTTATGGACACAGTTTCTACTGATTTTCAAGAAAAACTAAATACATTGGAATGAGGACTGGGCATACTATGCTAGTAAATCAAGACCAGTGATTTAGTTTAGGACATAAGAGGGATGAGGGCTGTTGTGTGGAAGTAAGAGGGATGAGGGACGATGGCTGTCATTTCAGGTCATGTAGGAAGCTCTAGCCTAATCCATGACCATAGCATTTTCATCTCCATGCCGCTTTCACACTGATTTCAGTGACCGGGTGGTGGAAGGAAGAGACATATTACTATTATTATTTGATATGAGTGAGCTCCTGTGGCCTTCCTGGATCTGTGGTACTTGCCTGGATCGAGCTTTGCCTTCTGCATGGGGGGCCAGGCACTCTGCTGTGCAACTCCATCCGCCTCTCCCTGGAGCAGCTTTGTTAGGTTTCATATAATTACGGTTGATGTCTCTCAAAAAATATTGCATGTTATGTTTTATGTTCCTTTTTGATGCCTCGTGATAGGGTTTCTTTCAGCAAATCACCATGTGCAAAATGTGGAAAGATTGCAGCTGTAAAATTAATTTCATTTGTATTTAGCCAGGTGTGGGTGTTAAGAGACAACCAAAATCTGGCATCATAAATCCTCTTCCAGGGGAAAAAAAAAAGTTAGTATCTGCATTCGGGGTTTCTCTTGTCTTCCAGGCTCTTTTTTGTTGTTTCACTGAACGTGCTGGTGCTGCCAGGTTCCTTACAGCCGTTCTTATTTTGTCTGCTGCTGGTTTGTGTGTTGATTCAGTAGCTACAATAGTGTACCCTCCCTCCTTCCTTTCCTCCTTCCCTCCTTCTTTCCCTTCCTTCTCTCCTTCCTTCTTCCCTTTCTCCAATATGGGGGCAGACAACCTGAAAAATACTTTCATTAGCACATAAAGAGGTTACACTGGCAACCAGCTTTGCATCTAGTGATTCTGTGACAAACTCTTTTAAAAATCAAACCTCATTTTTTTCAGTGTGGAGGCATCTCTTTTTATGTGTAGTATCAACAGAGATGGTCTCTTTATGTATGGTTTTGGAATGTTACAGGTAGTTCCAAAACAACCTGCACCTCCAGAAAAGTCATTTTCTACCTGGAGGAGGATCTGGGTCTAGCACGGGGAGCCGGGGCTGTTGGTGGGTGGAGTGGTCTGCTGGGCTAAAGTTTGGCAGCAGCGCAGGACTTTGTAAGAGTACGTATGAGGATGAAGAGGTGCTACTTTTGCACAGAGCTCTTGTGACCCTACTGACATTTCTACTTGGAAGAATCCCCTTTTTAAGGGTGAGAAATAGTTTAGTTTGCTTGGCCCTCTGTGATATGTTCCTACCTCACACTAATGCCAGTTGTATCAGATAGTTCTAATTATAAATGTGACAGCTCTGAGAATTTGGATTTTAAAATCCTGGGTTTTTTCATGTGATAAGTTGCAACTCCAAACCAGAAAAAGTTACTAGTAGACTTAACCAGGTTAGAAGGCAGTGCTTTAGCCGCAAAAGCACCTAGTCTGCACCTGGGTTTGAGCCAGGGAGTACATCTGCTATATATCTCAGAGAGAAAAACGAAAGTATCCTATGCCATGAGATTGGTATCAGCAGGGTCCCCTGTTTCCAACCATGCACATTTGCTCTAAGTCATGAAATTAATTAATAGAGAAAATTTCTTGTAAAATACAGCAGCAGTTCTGATTTACATGACTTCTGTGCATTTACAAGAATTTTTTCCCCCTATGGCTAGAGCTTTATTAACAGGTTTTGTTCCAATAAATGAACTTACACGCATGTATTAGGCGGAGATCTCAGGGATCCAGTCTCTGCGACAACTTTGGCATTCCCTCTCGTTTATTTATTTGCCCCGATCCCGATGACCCTTTCTCTGTGCCATCTCTCTCCCCTCCAGCTTAGCTACTAAGCCACCTCTTCGGTCGCTGCAGTGAATCAGCACTTCTGGCAGGCTCGTCCCTCCCGCGCACTGCCTCCAAGCACGACGCCGGTGCTTTGGTCTCGTTCGCCGCTGAAGGAGCAGGGCTCAGCCCTTAAGGCAGAAGTTTTCTTGCAGTTTTACAAAATAGCAAATAGTAGATCAAAAAGTCGTGCTGGGTTTTACTTCCTTTTAGGAGGAGAAGATTTTTGCTGACGGTGATCCAGGGGATGCTTGCAGCCTCGTTTATAGCACTGTGGGGGCATTCGGATAGTTTGTAATAAGTGTAATAAATACAATAAGAAATAAAATAAATTGAAACTAGACACATTGCACTTGGGAAAGATGGACCTTGTAAGATTCACAGATCTTTGAAAATTTTGAGAGACTCTCTGAAATAACTGCAGAAAATAAACAAAAATCCAATAAACACATGAGCTCTCTCCCCTCTCCAAGCTTGTTTGCAAATCCTCTTTTAGGTCATGCTACCTACAAAAGAAAGGAAGAGAAGGGAGTTCTTGTATTTATTTCATTACAAGGAAGATTTTCAAACCCAGGAAGGTGTCTCATTCCAGGTGAAACTCCCCAGAAGATACACAGTTTCTCTCTGGGCCTTTGGAAATGTTCCCCAAATTGTTCATACCTTCTTTGGTCTGGCAATACAGAGCAAGAGGGTGTTTGTAGACCATTTGCTTGGAATGAATAATACTTGAAACCACAGCTAATCTCACCAACCTAGTTGGTGAATAAGGTGTTATTGAATTAAAGGCTCAGAGCGTAGCCCACAGGAAAGGAGAAATCCTGCTTCACTGGAATCTGTGGCAAGGCTGTTGTTGATGGGGTTGCGGAAGGGCAGGATCAGGCTCTGTGTTTTGCTTTGAATGCATTTTTCTTAAATGGTAAGGGAAATGAAAATAATTTGCTTCCAAAAAAAGTTTCTCATAACCAGTACAGTAGCAATGTGCAGCAGGATTGGGAGGTCCTGAGCTGTATTGTTGTTGTTTTATTGTTCAATAGTTTTTTCTCCTCTTACCTTCAAATCTGAACTCAAATCTGGGCTCAAATCCTTCGTGTGTGTTTTCATGTGTGGTTCTGTAGGCATTGTTTTCCTTAACTTCCATTGATGTAAATAGTTAAATAACTGAGGGAACTGGAACCATCTAGTATTACTCCTCTTCATCAGATAATTGGCGCTTTGCAGGCCTAATATGCAATATGTTGATTAGTGCTTTTGTTATATTAAGAAGTTTATTTTTACCATATGCCAAATCTACTGTAGATTAGTCTCCTGTACGCAGTTCATTAGATGGCTTGGATGAGGTTTTCAAAGTGATGTCAACCTTGCCTCTACTTGGGAACTCAGTCCTGCAGAAAATCACAATACAGTATATGCATGCAATGCCTGTCATCTCAGGTGAGACACTGGGACCTCCAGAGTTCAAAACATGAGCTCCTGGTGTTGGCTGTGAAGTGCCAAAGCTCTCTGGGTGGTCTCAAACAGACTAGCCTCCTTCTGTAGGCTGTGCATAGAGAGTGCCCTACAACATACGTTGTTCAGCAGATCGCTGCACATCTCAGATGGCATTCATATGTGTCCGTTTTGTACCTTGTATGCTGAAGTGTTCTCGCCTCTGCTGTGCAGTGAGATGTATGAAAGAATGCATGCAGGTGTTGGCCCATGGAGGGATGTGTGAATATAAATGGAGTCTGTATTTTCAAAAGTGGTCCATTGTCTTGGGGATTAATGGGAAACTTGATCATCCGGTTATTGCCTGCAACTGCATACCCTGTGAGTACACCAAGTATTCCACATCTAGTGGTATGGATTTGTGTTTTTTAAGGTGATGGTTGTGGAGAGGATTATCTTTTCTTCTGTTTACTTTATTAAGCCAATTAGAAATGTTCAAGACTAGGAGGTGTTTTTCCAGGTCTTATGATCCCATTAATTAAACAACGGAGGGATAAGTGAAGAAAGAAAACAGACTACAGAATAAGCTGTGTAAATAAAATACAATAACTAACTTCTTGTCTGGTGGCATCTTGCTGAGCAGCCTGATTATTGACTACCCAGCCAGTTCTGCTGATACGACCAACATAAATTCATCTTTGCTGCTGTTTTACCGATGCTAATGCCAAAGAACCAGAGGAGCTCTAGGAAAAGAGAGCTGGATTCAATTCTGGTTCATGAATCACATATTGAATTGTCAGGAAAGGAACAAATTCTGCCCCAATTGCCACTATAACTATGATAGGTAGTACTCATGTGTCTCAGGGCAGAATATGGTCTGAAATGAAATAGATGAGGTCAAAATCTGTTTTCATTGATCACAGAGAAGGCAGTGAAGCTGTAGAGGCAAATGTGACAGCAAAATATTGTCAGCAAGGCCATTCCTCTTGCCAGTGATGCATCACGGCAAAAAGAAGGCTGTTTGATTTTCAACCTGCATGATGTGTTGGTTGGGTTGATAAAAAAAAGTAATCTTTCTGTAAGCAAGCAAATTGAACTGAAAGTAAGACATAGTGATTGACACTGAGTTGCAATATGCCATTTATATATGGTCTTTTTGCATGGGAAAAAAACATTCAAGGGGCATTTTGTTTTTGTTGGAGAAAGTATTAATTTTTTTTTTTACTTATATTTTTAGAATATTACAAAAGGGAGACCAGGAATGTGATTCCAGGAATAATCTTCTGTTATTCCATCATATATTCTGCAGCCCATTCCATAAAGATGACAATAATAAAAAAGCAAGGGATGCAATATGAGAAACAACTTTCTGTTAGGGCGGCTGGCTTTATAGAATAGATACTGAAGCAGCAAAGAACTGAAAGTGGTTTCTGAGAAGTGTTGACCTCCTTTCATGCCACTTACTGTGAATTAAAGCTGTGACTGAGAACTAGTTTGGGCATGTGGTACAGCACTTACAGCAACTGCTGCCAAGGAACAAGATTTGTGTTTCTAAGGAAATGCAACAAAAGAAAATGGTTTAAGAGGCAGTGGCTGTCACTGTGTAAAGAAAAGTATCTATGTGCAGATAGGGAAGAAAGGCCGAATTGGGTTATTCTATACGCAGGTTAGTGTATGTGTGAATTCTTGTAATGTGAGATTCAAAATCAAATGACTGTGGATTGTGCAGGGTTTAGCATGTCTCACACTGTTGGAGTTTACAAAGTCGAGCTAGCTAAAAGCAGTTGTGACCTGCTCTGTCCCTGTGATTGACTGCTGTTTGTCATTCTTACGGGCATTATTAGTAACAGTGTCCTGCTGTAGGAAAGGGATACATTTAGAGCAAGGAAACTGGGTTTTGTGGCTTCTTGGAACTCCTTTCTTAGCAAACCAAAAGGCAAAAATCTTCAGCACTTCTAAACCAAGGCTGCCAAACAGTATCACTTACCATTACCTTTAGGGTTATAAATATCTTAGGACGTGACATCCACTCGCTGATTTGTAGCAAAGATGTTAGGAGAATTGTTCATGCACTGAAGTTTCATTAAGGGATGAAAGCCATAGCAAAACACTGAGGAAAAAATATTGCTATATTTACACAGTGTCTTAACTCCTTTTTTTTCCCCTCCTGGGTTGGAAAGGGAACCACCTGTCTCCTTTGCTGATGTCAGACTGCTCCCTGGAGACATGGTGCTATTAGAAAGCACATGATACTGTACATATTTACACCAAGCCCGTATCTGATTGAGATTGGGCTACGAGACCCGTGAGTTCACAAGTTTCTTCATCATACTCTCATGCATTAAACATGTGTTTGAACTCTGGCTTGAAAGCCGTGTGATCTTATGATAGATGTATTTATGTAATAGTTAAATGAATGATCATGCGCTCTCCAGCTCCTTTTCCATGCAAATGTAGAGGAAATTGAATATTATAATATTTCAGTGAGATGTCCTCAATAACAAATTACTGTTTAAAATAACCAATATTTGTATGTATATCAATTGCCTAGCAGTTATTTTTGTCTGCTATTTGCATGATATGGAAAAGACTTTTTCTAGCAAACGTTTTAAGCTACTTGGTGCTTCTTTCCTTTTGGAATGATCACAAGGGTGCACATTTAGGGACATATTTTCCATCTGTTTTTTTGAAGCTGGCAAAGCACATAATTTGGAATAGAAAAGAAGAAGTCTGAAAGTACCCAGATTTGAATTGGTATGTGTTTGAGCCATTCTAGGAATTCTTGTTCTGTAGCAGTTGGTAAAAGTGAAGGAATATATTGCGCCCTTGGATGCAGTATACAGGCAGTGCTCAAGGCCAACGGGAGCCCTATGTGAATGCCCAGGGGCACAGGCCCTAGTGTGCCCCTGAGAGCTTTACTGCTCTGTTACCGCGGCAGAACCTGAAATGATCAGGAGGGCTCTGTGAACCCCAGCTGCTTGATGCAGTCCTGGGGTGTGCAGGCTTGTTTGAGATGGGTCAGGGTCCTTTTGCAAAGTCCTGGGCTTGTGCATCTCTTCATACAGCCTTGAGTGATGTGCCTGCCGGAGGGACCCGCTGAGTCTTCTGTGTCCTGCCAGTGGCGGGCATGGGGCTCCCAGTGCAACCAGGCTGTGGGCTTGCTCAAACGTCCCTGCAACTTTTGCCGGAACACGGGATCTTTGTAAGCCAAAGTCAAGCTTTGCTACAGCTGTATGACCCATGTACGGCTTGAGGCCTGAGCTTCCATGCAGAGCAGTGCTGGCATAACGGTGCTTCTTTTCGGAGCGGGGATCTTCACCCAGTGAGCCACAGCTCACCCACACTCCCTCTGCTCATCCAGAAGCATCGCCTTAACTCCTCATGACAGCTTGTCCTTTTGATGGGACTGCTTGTTGCACGTGGTGAATAAGGATGACAGAATCTGGCCCTATTGCTCTAGCAGCGGTTGGATCAAGCTGGGTGTGGTTCAGTGCAGTAATTTCTCATAGGTGGGCATTTTGAAAGCACCAAAATACTTGGGGACGCTAATGCTCCTGGGAATCAGTGGGACTGCAAGCAGCTGGGGAAAAAAGGCTCCAAGAATGTGAACTGCCCCTGAACCTTGCTGCAAAACCTCTCTAACTATGGGGAGTAGAGCAGATGTTTGGCTTTGGGTTAGTAGTGTGCCTGGGGTCTCAGGTTGCCCAAATTAAGCCCTGAGAAAAGAACTGAATTTCGTTTTGCCATAGTCTAGAGTAGGATGGCCACACCACAGCTGTTGAGTTGCTAATGTCTCCTGAGCAGTTCAAGCGCAATTCCTGGGCTGTGGAGATGCGTTTTCACTAACAACTGGATTTTTTTTGGCTGGGGACTGGTAGGTTCCAGTGGAAAAACCATACCAGCAGGTGTTGCTGAAGACAGCACTACTAGGTCACTGTGGGATCTAGCTTATTGCCAGCGTGCACCCAACTCATGGTGGTACAGAGGGAGCTATCAGTATCTCATGCTCCAAGATCTCCTTCCTCGCATTTTTTTAGAATATGTGATATATTTAGTGCAGTTCTTGGCCATATGCTATGGATTTTTTTTAAATGGAGATTGAAGTGTAAGGAAAAACTGGCCATCCCTATCCTAGAGACAGAGGAGTTACAGCTAGAAATGAATTCTTGGGTCATCTGTTTCATCCTCATGTGCTAGCACCATTTTTTTTGTATACTAAGCCACACAGTGTTGTAATATATGATTGATATTAATTAGGTTTCTGCAAAGTACTGCACTCCTCAACTTGAACTGAACCAGAAATAAATATATTGCCATATATTAACATTTTATGAGTTGAGAAGAAGAATAGGATGAAGGCACCTATGTGAAATCCAAGTATGAGCTTCAGACTGAATTAATGCCAGCAGCGCCTTGAGATTAATTTGGTTACTATGGGTACAGAATAAGAAATAGTATACCATAATGTAACTATGTTTACTGATTCATTTCTGGCATTAAAAACTAAAACCACATTATATATGCAACAACAGTCTTTCCTTCCTTGGAAGAAGAAGGTGGGTACATTTTAGTAATTAAAGTGAATGTTGCCCTCTGAAAAGTGCCAGTACTCTACTGGAAGAAGAGCTGCTATTCTTTTACAGGATCTGCCCCATCACAAGCAGCAGAGCTGCGATATACCAGAAGAGACCTAAAAACCAGAGAAAATACTACCACCCCAGGAAGCTTCCAGTCTTCTACAGCTTCTTATTAAAAATCTCTTGTAACACGGTAACATCTGTTTCATGTACCATTCAACTGTGTTGGTCAAATGTCAGTTTTCTATCCTCGTGCCACTTCGTATCTCATCAGTATGTAGGAGAGGGAGCAAATTTTGCATCTTAAGATGTTGAAAGCTGGGTAATAATAAAATAATGCAATGGAAATACCATATATTCAGAAAGCAATTATTTTAAGGGGTTTCAGTTTTGACATGGCTAAATTAAGTATGAAGCTTTTTGGTTTTTATACTTGCTGTCAAGAATGTTGTTAAATACTGATACCACCTCCTAAGAGAACAACTTTTAAATACCAAAATGAAAAGGATAAGCATTAAATATTTTGGTAGATATATTGTGCCATAGTGTCTACTGCCTTGTTCTTAATACAAAGCACAGTAGGGCTTAATTAAAAAGTGATTGTACGATCTATCACAAACCTGCATTAGGGATATGGATGCCAAGAAAATTAAGTTGAATAGGTGGTGATAATGAAATCGATATTTTATTGAATAGTTTTTATTCCTATGCCTTTGTTTGCTATTCTTGCCTCCCTGTCAGCAGGTAAGACATTTTCCATCCAAAATTCTTTGAAAGAACTTATATTGTCTGTTGCTGCTTTGTTTCATTGTTTGATCAGTGTAGGTTATTTTGTTCATTTTTTGACAGAGTAAAATGCCTTGATAAACTTTTGACTCTGTCGGAGCAGAGCATGACAGTAAACAAAGAAAAGCAAGTCCTTTCGAGCTCGCTCCTGCTAGGAGTAGCTAGCTAACAACTGAACTGGTACAAGGGTGATTTTCTATTTCATGTAAGCAAAAGTCACAGTCACTCAAAGCCTCCAGGGCAGCCCCACAACCTGGTTTAGTACAGATTTCTCCTGTTCCAACTCCTGGTGTGGCTTCAGTAGCTGCTAAGCAGAGTGTTTAGCAGTAGAGAACATGGAAACATACTCACTGAAGCATAATACCCAGGGAAGAATATATACAATAAAAGTAAGTGTTTGTACAGCCTGGGCCAAAATCACCCTTGTTACAACTTCATCAACTTAAATGCTATTGATTTTTCAGGTACCACTGACCTGAAGTTGCTGGGATTGTGCTTGGCATGAATTTGACCTGTACTGTTAAGGCCAAGCAGAATCACAGTTTAGAAAGTGCAATGCAAAGAAACAGTTACCGCATATTCTGCTGTCTTGTAATTCTACACCAGTCACTCAGAGTTCAGTGCACTGTTGGAAAGTCTCATCTTTAAACGGGTAGAAGTGTGTCTGCAAGCGCTGCAGCGAACAATGAGACAAAAGAGCTTATTGTTCTCCTTCATATTTTTAAGAGTGGTATGTTGCAAACCAGACAGCTTGCTTTTTCTGAGCAGAGCTGCTGGGTCAGCTGGCACAGCTTCATTTTCATGTCCTCACTTACTAGATTCAATGTTGCCTGTGTCCTTTTTGTGGCAAACTCAAACAGCCAAAAGGGAAGGCTGGTTTTGATGATCTTGCTGCATGTCCTGAATGAACACATATTGCATATTGCAATGCGCTCCACATTGCAACTTGCAGCTCGTCTTGTACCTGGGCACAATAAGCAACATGGGATAATGTGCTAGAGGAGAAGACAGGCACAGCACAAGGCTCTGAAAGCCATGAGAGGCACTGGAAGCTTGCGTTTCTGCTATACAGCAGTATAGATGTTGGAAAGGTTAGGTCTGGTTTATTTTTAGGTAGCCTTCACATTGGGACTGATGTAAAAATGAAGGTGAAATAAAAATTGCACGTGTCTCTCCTGATTTGTCAGAGATTTTTGACAAAAAATGGATAAAAAATGCTGTTCTCTGAATTGGAGAGATTTTTTTCTGGAGTAAAGCTGTGCCTCTTATTTAGAAGAGAAGTCTTTATATTCTTGATTAAAATGCCAGTGCCATCTATTTCATTCCAAGATCAGCATTTTCAGATTTTAGCAAAGTTAAAAAAATATGACTTTCCCACTTATTGTTTTGGAAGATTTATTCACTTGTGTAAATGAATTTTAAAAAATTGGCAAGGCCTTTTATCTCGTATAAAATAAATCAGAAGATAAATGATCTTTTCCGCTAACATCACCTATCATTAAAGTGGCTAAATGAAAATCAAAATGTGTTGCTATTTAGTGCCTGCTTGCCTTTTTACGGGAGATGAAATTGAGCATGTTTACTGGGCAGGAATTGTCAGCGATGCTTCGATTTATAGCATTGTCCAGGATACAAATTAACAACCACCATGTGTTTCCCCCACTCTCCC
Source organism: Aptenodytes patagonicus (assembly GCF_965638725.1). Taxonomy (NCBI): domain Eukaryota; kingdom Metazoa; phylum Chordata; class Aves; order Sphenisciformes; family Spheniscidae; genus Aptenodytes; species Aptenodytes patagonicus. The sequence continues at coordinate 20,043,538 of NC_134952.1, read as the reverse complement.
TGGAAGATGGTAGCCCTGTCTCCCCAAAGTGTATGTCTCCAGCTTGCTGTGCACGCTCCTACCCTGCCTTAAAGAAAACCTGCAAACAATGTAAAATTGTGTTGCATTGAACTGAAACACAAACATTTTTCCATGTCTTTGTAAACAGGAGTGCATGTGAGAACGAAACAGCTGGAGGTCTACCTCCAGAAAACCCCTGGGGATGTGTCACACTCATTTCTCCAGTCTATGCAATCTCGGTTTAATAAATTGGTAATAATATTATGATGAAGTGCTCTTTGGTGTTGGTTTGCTGTTTTTTCAGAGGGTTTTTTTGCATAGCAACTTGCAACATAAATTAAAATAATCTTCTGTTCAGACAGTTTCTTATTTTTACTTGGTTCTTTGTTCCTCAGAGAGGAAGGGGAGCCTGCAATGGCCAAAAGGAAAAGGTGCACTCCGGTGAAGTCTCTATTTCAGTGCGAATCCTACACAGTCCTTGCAATGCTTTTGGTTAAATGCACTGCCCTGGCTTGCTGTTCTGCATGTGGAGTTCAACAGAGCAGAGACAACAAGTAATGTTTAATTGTGTCAGATCGTCGGGGACTTTTACGACGGTAGAGATCCATTAGGGACAAACATGAAAGTAGCAAACTTGTCTTATCTGTTGATTGGCATGAAGTAATGAAAGTACAGTCATAGCTTTTTTTGGGAGGAGGTATGAATCTTTGCTGGTACCCACTTATAAAATAATTATGAGACTAACCAGTGCCCCAGGGCAAAGGATGTTCAGCAAATACTAAATTTCTCGGGAACAAAGATATACAAAATTGTGATAGCTGGTGCAATCTCAGCGCTTTGTCCCTGTTCCATTCACAGGGGAAAGCTGGGGACGCCTGAGTAGTATGAAAATAAAAAAAAGGTGGAAATGTGTAGAGGAGTTTCTGCTTTTAACTGTGTTGGTCCCATCTTCTGTGATAAGGTCTGATTCAAAGCCTGCCTAAGTCCATTTAAAAATTCCCATTCCCTTCCAAAGGATTTAGAGCAGTCACCCCTTCCAGCCACTTTAACCCCCTTTTTCCTTTACTGCATTTTCTTGTACAGGTATGCAGGCAAGTGTTTTGGATAGAATAAGATAAAATAAAATAAAAATAAAATAGTAACTCAGCCCAAACCTTCCTATGGCTAGCAGTTCTCCCATTCTATCTCTGTACTAGTTTGTTTGGCCCTGAGTCAAAAGTGGAAGTACTGACAAATTTCTTGTCAAAGGCATCACTGGAGGAGGGTCAGCCTCCAAAGGTTTACAGCTGCACTTGGTACAGCTAATAACCCCTAGGCTAAATGCTTATCTTCCTTTATTTCAGTTATCTGAATTGGGGATGGAGGGAGGATGACATCTCTTGCCATTTGTGCAACTTTTTTAGATTAATATTGCAGCTCCAAGAAAAATGAATAATTGGACTTTTGAGCAGAGAGTGGAACCACGAAACCCATAGGGATTCCTCTAGCACTAGTCACTAGTTTGCATATTGCAAGTTAACTGCAATTCATGAAGGGTTCTGGCTAAAAATAACTTCAGGGCTCAATTTTGGCTGGCAGGAACTACTAGTTAAGAGGTCAGGGGAAGCTGATCCTTCAGGAGCCTTGTCTGTGTGAGACTGCGTTGGCTGTTGCGGTGAGGTGACCCTGTCTCCTCTTGGCCTGTCCCCGGCTGACTCAGGAAAACGGGGTGCAGGGGCTGTGGGCACCTGGGGAAGGGGACATTTGCTGCGGTCCAGGACCATCAGAGGCCAAGCCGTGAGTGCTGGCTGCTGCACGCGTGAAGCTCTGCTGCCCACCGACAGCGGTCTCCGCAGGAGCTCGCCTCCTCTGCAGCCAGGCATAACCCTGTAAAGGGTGACTTGGTGCATAAACAGATTTTAAAAAAACCCCAAAGCCAACAACTCCAGTTCTTTTGTGTCATATCTTCATTTTATTTTGTTTGCCTAAAATTGTAGCAGAGCAAATCTGTGGCCTGTGTTACTAAAATCCGATCAGATGACTACAGTTCAGAATTATTTCCACATTATACTTTGTTTTAATATGAAAAATGCCAAGAGCTAGGCCCAAGAAAAAAGGCTGACTCAGTTCCACTGAGCTCTGTCTGAAGAAAGTCTTATTTGAAGATGAGAGATGTGTTGGTAAGGCTGTCTGTCATCTCTAGTTTATTAAAAAAAATTGCTAGGAGGCACTAAAGCTGTCCACTGCCTTTCCCTCTGTTCCTTCACTCAGAGGTGCTTCATTCACATCGACTTTACCATAGCGGTTTTGTGTAAAACAAGATTTGATTTTAGAGTATTTAAAGGTTACTGCTCTCTCCAGTGCTGCGCTGCAGACTTGTGTGTGCTCCACTGCAATCACCTTCCCAGCCATTTTAGAGAGCAGATAGGCTATGTTATGGAAATACAGGATTTTTTTCTTCCACAAGCTACCGTGAGCCTTGGCGTGGATCTGGCAGGGAGTATGCTCACCTGCGCTGCTGTGGCAGCCCAGGCACCACAGCTTCCCTGTGAGCTGGGAGGTCCTGGCTCAGTGGCTGAATGGCCAGATGGCAAAGCAAGCCCCAAACGCAGTGTGACAGGCGGGTGGCAGCCTCAGTGAGGGATGGTAGCTTTGGAACAGCCGCAGCTCCCACTAAATTGCTTATGGTTGCATCAGGGAATCTTTTCTGTACCCTACGATATCGAATCCACAGTGGTTGTTCCTGGGATCATGCTCTTCAGATCCCTCTCAGAAAAAGTTGGTAAAAACTAGATTGGTATAAATGATGAACGAGTCGGGAAACAAGGGCTCCAGGCTAATACTCTAGGTGCCCTGGGGAAGATGGTGCAAGGTGGATGGTAACAGGGGTAACGAGAAGGATCTGGGTAACGAGAAGGATCTCTCTGCGCCCTGCAGAGAGTTACAAATACAATGTGTATCCCTGAGGCTTCCCCAGGTTCTACCCTTTGTGGCTGAAGCTGGAGAAGACAGTTGCCCATCCCCAGAAGGGGTGTGAGCATCCCAGCAAAGCTGGGAGGGGGAGAGGACGGGCACAGCTTCTGAGTGTGCGGGGAATGCCCCCAGCTGCTGAACAGGAATGCCAGAAGCCGGTTCCCTGGGTCTGATAATATCAGACGTGATCAGGTTTTGGTCTCTTCCCAGGGACTTGAACGCGTGGAAGGATAAGGGGAAAGAAGAACTTTATGATTTCTTTTGTTCCAAGGAAGTATCAGCAGTGAGGTGAGTAAAGGAGAGGTGATGATGATCTGCAACGGTCTGCGATTTTGATGTAGTCCTGCCTGCTCTGCCAACGTGCAAGAAGTTGCAAAACAGGAATCTGTCTCCTTGGCTTGCCTGGGCATCTGTGCTCAAAGAGCACCAAAGCCTCCCCAGGAAACTTACGTGTTTACATGGCTCTGTTTCTCAAACATATAGCGGCAATAAATTTAAATGTAGATGCTCTTTTACAGATTAGTCTCTCTGCGAAACAGTAACACCCGAGTGAAAGACATTGTTCATGCTGCTTTTAACAGGCCTGACAAGCTGGATTTTCCCTGCAAATCATAGCAAATGTGGGTCCTGGAGAACATATGCTCCAAATGTTGGGGGGGAAACAAGTGACGAATGTATTTTTTATGTAATCAGCTGGAGTGGCTTTGCTTTTCTTGTTTTAATAATGAGTAAGTGAAATATGCTTGTGAAGAGGGAGATGTTCAGGGAGGTATGAGGAAATTTAGGAAGATTTCTTGTAGTGGGTAGCTGTGCTCCTGCTTCACTTAGGCACTCCTGGAAGATTTTACTACAAGCACCGAGTTACAAAGAGTTGTGTGTCTTGCAAGCCTGGTTAACACTGACAGTCGGCTAATCTGCACTAATAGTGAATATTCACAGTCAGGTCCATTTGCATGTGAACAAGTCAAGTGCTTTCCCCTGGCATTCAGTGCTGTTTACTTGAGCGCTCAGTCAGTGGAGCCAGATGTGGCAAAATTCAGCCTGGTGTCAGTAATGTCAGTGACGCATCGCTGTTCGGAGAAAGTTATTTTGGACTCTATTATACAGCTCCTCAGACAGCAGCCTGTGGCCCAGAGCTGGGCCAGGAATTAATTTGGCCCAGATCTCTTGAGTTTTTCAGAGAGCTGGTACAGAGCACCATCATGGTTTTCCTCTGTTAAAAAAAAACAGAATCTTGGTTCATAACTGCCCTAGCAAGATTGGAGAGGGCACACTGCTTTATTCCATTGTAGAATTAGTGCACCAGTGAACCCAGAAGTTCAAGGAGTTTGACTCACTGGCTTATGCTATTGAGGGCATATTCTGGGTAGGATGAACTGGATAAATAAGGAAAAGAAGCTGAGAAGGAAAAAAAAACCAGCAAACAAATAGGATAGAAGTGGAACAGAGAGAATGGGCTGGAAAACAAATACAGGACCATGCAAAAAAAAAAGAGTAAAGATGCACAGAAGGAAGATTTCTAATAAAAAATTAACAGGGTACATATACTTTATATAGAACACCATTCATGCTAACACACCTTTGGAGTGCAGTTTGCTCTTTTATATACAGCATTGGCTGATCTGCTGTAAGGCCATTCACTCTTGGAGGGTCGAGCGGAAGGGGTTGAACTGGTGTGAGAACTGGTTTGCAAACCTCAGCTTGCTGAAACTCCAGCACTGTTTTTCTATACGAGTTTGGTTGTCCTTACTCCACTGGAAAAGTAGCAAACTTTGCTGAAAATCAGCAAGTACCACAGTCTTGGGTGCAAGGAAAGAAATTCTTTCTTCCTCAGTGCCATGATGAAGGGACTAAGTTTTGGATTTCAAAATCTCAGGGGCTCCAAAATCAGTAGCTTCTTTGAGAAATCTAAATTACAGGGAATAAAAACATGACCCTAGTTAGAAAATGTGGGTGAAAGAACAGGAGGAAGAGATAAAATGAATGCTGAATCCAGGAGAAAGTTAAGGACAGAGGGCTTGAAGGCTTCGGTCTTTGAATTCTGTTCCCTGTTGTTGCAGGCAGCCATACCTTCCAATCCTGTTAAAAAATGTATCAGGATTTGGGAATTTGTGCCCAAATGCTGTTGCAAGGCTTGCCAGAACTTTCTTGAATTATGGCCCTTGAAGAAGAAAAGGCAAAATTTGGGAATCACTGAAAGTAGGTACAGAGTGACCTGAAAACGGGAAGTGCAGGGACTGAGGAGGTGGTCTGATGACGGACATTTCAACAGGGCAGACTGGGTCAAACAGACCCGCAGACTTTACCAGCTGAAAGAGGGTTTTCTTTGTATGATTTTGTTATGGAACCAAATAACGTGTGCGTGCTCAGATATTGCCCCAGGAAAGATGTTTGTGCAATTCTTTCGTGTTGTCAAAACACAAGGGGAGAGCATTGCTAAAGCTACTAGGGACTGTTCAGGAGACAAGGTTTCCTTTGAGGAGAGCAGCTTAGGTGCTGGCTGGGTTTCACAGGCTTCATTTACATATGCTGCGGCTGCACCGTTTCCAAACTACACCACCACTGCAACTGCCTTCCTCGCTTTTCTCCTCTTACGGGCACTACGCTCAAAAAACCACATTAAAATGTGCAAAAAAGATCCTAGTGAGTAAATTTATACTATGGCTGGCGTTAGACACACTGATTTTTAAAAAGAAAATTCTTCCCAAGCAATGGGGAACCCTTGTTGAAACCTCGCAGTCTTTTGTAGTTGGAATCGTGCTTGGCATCCCTTCCAGGTAACGCTGGAACTGCCAGCAAAGTTCAAGCTGTAATGTGGACAGGGCCATAGAAAAGCTCTGGGGGACTCTTATTATTATTACCTATTGCTTGCACTGTCTACAGTGCACTAAGAAAGTTCTCCAGTCTCTAAAGCTTGTGTGGTGAGAGCACCACTAAGGTCACAGTTTATATTTATCAGTTAACTTGCTAATTTGAAGGGAAAGCAGTGAAGTGGAAATGTAGAAAATAGAAACAACATGAGCAGGTCAAAATATCCAAAACAGCAATATGAAATGTTCCAGTGTAAATACATTTCTATAAAAGGTGTGAATGAAACTTCAAAAAAAGCAGATGATGGATTCGGCACAGTCAATGAACACAATTATAAGTAGGTATTGAAGGAGACTATTCCACCAACCATGGATCCACAGATAATAATTAATAAGAATCAACTCCACTCTAGGCAGGCAGGTGCCCAGCATTATTTCACAGTTGACTGTTCAGGGGGTAGAGGTACTCACCTTTGCCCCAGATCTTAATAATTTACTGCAGTTTTATCATTAAATCAGCATATAATTGGGAAGGAAATGAGGTTTTTTTCATCGTGAGAGCAAAGCAATACCGTTAATTTAATCATTCGTAGGGAAGGCTTTCTGTAGTCATTCGGTATTTCGCTGTGGTTTTTTTTAATTAAGTAAAGTAAAAACAATGCCATTTTTGTCATCTGTGCTTGGTGAAAATATGACAGTGTGATGTGATTTGCAACTTAAGCACAAGCTGGGAAAACTGTACATTTTATCGGGACTGGCAATAATGAATTACAAGGGAACACAAATGAGCTAAGAATATATCTGAGACCTCCTACCATTTCTGAAGTTTCCAATGTCTGTGGGAAAAAGGCTGTTTCAAGAATTGTACTTCTTTTTATTTATTTTTTTCTCTCAGCAAAATCGCCATAGCCTCGTATAATAATTGAATTCATTTAGCCTTTAGAATACTCAAGTTTGCAAATAACAATGGAAATGAATATTTCATGACGAGGAGGATGATCAATTATAGTTTTGTGACTTTGACTGGTAGCCCAGTGCGACAGAGCCGGCGCTTACATTTCACGAGACTTTTTGCACCCAGCTAATTAAAAAACCTGCAACTTAAGACAATAAGCAGGCAGGTGGGGATAGTTAAACAAGACCTTTATTTGTTTTTTTTTTCCCTGTTGTGGGCAATGTTTTGCGGTTCAGTTTGGTACCTGGAGTTTGTTGTGTATGCAGTGCAAAGGGGCATCATAAACCAGTTACACCTGCAGCAGCCCTTATTGTCTGGGAAGGGCTTCGATGAGGAGGCACTTCTGTTAACAGCATGTCTGGGTTTTCACACGGCAAGAGGGGTTTTTTCTGGTTTTCAAAGAGAAAACGCTGGGTCCAGGTCAGAGGGGTTGGTGCAGGGTGTCTATACAGAAATGCACTCTGAGGCAGCAGTGCTTATAGGAAAAAGCAGATGGGGGTCTGAGCAGTTATGGGCAGGACTGTGGCAGTTGCTTGTAACAACACTGGTTTTAGGGTGAGTACACTGAGACAGAGAAATTATTAAAGAGCAGCTGAGAAGTACTGTAATCTAGATGGGAACAGGATCAGGCTCCCTCCTTGTAGCAGGTGAGATAACTGTATGAATGTTTTTTATAGATGCTTACTCCATTCCTGGGAAATGCTGGGGGGGGGGCGTTGCTGATGCATTTGGTGTGGAAAAACTAACCCGAGTTGCAATTATCGATGAGAAACTGTTAACCTAACCAAAATACTTGGCGAGGTGCAAAATCCCCAAGTGAAAAAAAAATGTTGGAAGGTGGTGTAACTTTTGCCAAACTCTGGGATAACCTCTCCAAAGGAAACAGCACCAGGGAGCTGGTGCGGGCGCTGCAAAGGTTAGGCTCAGGCTATTCAGAGCACGCAGGCTGTAGTTCGCCTTGGAGTTACTTCACTTTTTCTTTATAATAAGCACAGCTCTGCCTGTTGTTTGCTGGGGGGGGGGGGGGGGGGGGGGAGCAAGCCAAGAAACTAAAAAAGATGGGGAGGGATGGGAGCTATTCTACGGCAGGAGCAGAGTTTCGGAGGTGTAGCGTGGAAATCTGCTTTGAATCACAGCGTGGTGCCGCGGCCGCCGAGGTCTGAGCGGGTTTTGCAAAGATTTACTTCACTTCAGGCTGGGTCTGCCCCTGGGTGACGTCACGGGCTGGAGCAGCGGCACCAGAAGGCTGGATGAGTGACAGCCCAGCCTACTTTTTAATAGCTTTGTCATGTGACGGGGAACAGTAGTAAGACAGGTGCCTTCGGTTCACTCTCAGAGAGGGTCTCGTTGCCTGCATGAGTGTCTGCTGCCTGCCTGCCTGACTCTGGACCGTAGTTTGCCAGCTTTCCTGCCGTCGCTCTGCAGCTGGATGGCGTGGGACATGTGCAACCACGACTCTGTATGGAGTGATCTCGAGGTGAGGGGCGCGCGGCACGGGTGGCGTGTGGGGTGCAGGCATTCGGCGGCGACAGTGGGCTTGTCAGGGAACCGGCAGGATGGCCGAGGCGGCATACTTTGCAAACAAGTCCGAATCTTATCTCAACTCCAGTAAGTTTGCTATTTTAAGGTTACTCTGCGATGCCTTGAGCAAATCAAAGCTGAGCTCCTGTCATCAGTATCTCCTGCAGTTGGAAACTATTTTCATGTGCCTCTGGCTTGCTTTCCCGTCATATGCAATATTTATGCTCTAAGATATTGATATGAATCTGTGTCTGAAGTCTTTCCAGTGGCGTTTAGTGGCCTGGTTGGAAAAATGCCATGTTTGTTTAAAATAAGATTAACATTTCTTTTTCCAAAAAAAAAAAAAAAAAAAAGAAGTTAAAATTGACCAATGGCTTCATATTTTAATTGCTTGTTTCACTGTGCTCTGTCGAAGGTTTTTTCCTTGTTTATCAGCTGCAGAATTCAAACACGCACACAAGAATGAATACACTGTTGTTTGGCTTTAGATGCTTTTAAAAGAGATTTCTGGAAGGAGACGTTTCCCTGCTTCTTGTGGTATTGGAATAATGATGCTGTAGCTAATGTCCCGTAGAGCAGGGTTCTCAGTCAATCCGAGTAGTCCAACAAATGGTTAAATCCCACTGTACAGCAGAGACAACAGGATGAACCGTGAGAATAGAGTTTATGCAGGACTGTGTGAACTGCTGCTGCTGCCGCTGCCACTGCCGCCGCCGCTGCTGCTTGTGTAAAAATAGACGGCAATACATCAAATCCACAGCTTCAGCTGGCTACAATTCATAAAGGAAAAAAAAAAAAGCAAGCAGCTCCCTGGTAATCTCTGGAGTATGAAGTGAGGTTTGAGGATTTCTGCATGTTTGCATTTGGCAAAATGGAGCATTACCTGAAAGTTCGGGCAACTTGCGAAGCGAGGCAAACTTTCTCTGGACCCCACGGAGAGGAATCCCAAATACAGACCTGCTCAAAGGAACTAACCCTCTGGCTGCGAGCTTGGAATAAGTGCTTAAAATGCTCCCCTCAGGCAACGGGGGAGGGAAAAACAGGTTACAGGCGATGCTTTTTAAGTAAGATGTTCATGCCGTAGAGAGCTACCCATCTAAAGTAAAAATGTACTGTGTTCTCCAGTATATTTTTCCTATCTGGCGGAGCATGCGTGCGGATTCTCAAGTCTCTTTGTTGTGTTTTAAATATTTGCAGCTTGCCATTGTATCCGCTGATTTCTGTTTGCATATTGTAATTGCTCTTATCTTGTTTTGATTTCTTGGTAAAGTGGAATAGATATGGATAATTCATATGTCCTGTAGCTATTATAAGTCAAGGCTGTAAGTGGATGACTTTCTGGCTCCAAAGTCCTAATTGTTTCTGAGTAGCTGGAGTATCCTGTGGGTTGTTGTCTGGCTTGTAGCATGGGTCTCAGCTGCCGTAGGTTCATTTTTCCATCATGTATTATTCCTAATGCTGCTAGGAGCTGATTGAGGAACCAGCTTATATGGAAATACTGAAGATTTATTTTAATCACTAGAGTTCCTGCAGTAATTTCAAGCTAGTAACAGAATAGATAATTTATGTCAATGACTTTTTCCTAGTGCAGAGGCAAAAAAAAAGAAAAAAAAAAAGGGGTTGATCTTAATATTAATTGTGTGGTGAATGGATTAACTGTGGGTAGGATTTTACCAATGTGCTCCTGCATTGCACTTCCTGTAGCAATACAGGCATCTGCGTGCTGCTTTGGCTCGGGGGATCACCTTTACTGATCTAAAATATCGCAGGCGGCAGGTACTGGAGGCAGCTTTCATTTTTTGAATCACTAATGTTTGCTGTCAACGTAAAATGTATTATATTCTCACTCACATAATGACAGGACGGCGTGTTGCTTAATAAAGGCCTGCATCACTGTAGCTGATCAGCGTCCCCAGTGCTTCACAGTTTAATGAAGGTGATGTACAGTAAGGTTGCGAAGATTGATAGAGAGAATCCACATGACACACATTCTGTCAAGTCTCTCTTTCTTTCCTGAGTTCATCCCCTTGGCTGTTTGAAAAACTTGTTAAAATAAAACAGATTATTTTTTCATTAATATAATTAATATGGCACAAGTCCAGTCTTCCTTTTTTTTTTTTTTTTTAATTTACCTTCAAAGGCACAAAAATGTCCAAAAGGTTAATGGAGAATTATACTTAATTATAATGATTCATTATCGTCAGTGCAGTTAAGCTAATTTATTGTTTGCGCCTGAACTAAGAGAAAAAAAGTCTGTTGGAGTGAAATAACGCACAGTAATTAGCCTTTTGTGTTTAGTGACTGCTTTATCCTCCTAAATGTTACTATAAAATTAATGCTATAGTTATGGAATAACTATCATATCAAATAACGGTGGGAAGACAGTAAAACGTATGCTAGCAATGCAGCTGCACCTGTTACAGATGTATAGGCAAACAGTAAATATCAGCGTGTCAGATGAGGACAGTTTTAGGACTTGGAGTGTTAAATCTGGCATCATCCAAAGGCCAAATATAAATTAATAACAGGAACACTTGTTACTAATGTGTCTCAGATTAGAAGCATAATGTCATATTCAGAAACATTGATTTTATTATCATGTCAACATTGGCCAGAGCATATATACTTCATTTCAGCAATTACATTTTTTTTAGGTGATGTTGCAGTCACTATTGGCAAATGAAAGCTGCGATGAGCAGGTTTGGGTTTTTTTAAATACAATTGTTTATGTTGCTTCAAAAGCCCACTGTAGGAACTTAAAAATGCAGATTACCAAGAGTAAACATGTATAAGTAGGTGGTTCACAGAGTGAAGCTATTTTTACAAATGAAAGCAGTAACAGATCAGCAGGATACTTTAGAATTCTATGGCATCAGTTTTAAGCTACTGACCTCCACAACACAAACCTGAGAATGATGCCGAGAATCTACCTTTTCAGTCAAAAACTAGATTAACCTTTAATGAGATCAGAGATTTCGGCCAAGCATCAAAAAAGGTCATCTCTGCATTGTAAGATTGCTGCCGGAAGGTTGTGTCTCGTACTAGAGAAGAGGGAACTCTTTAATTTTTTTCTTTGTGGGTTTTTTTTTTCCTATGACCAAAATAATGATAAAAAATTGTGTGCAGTGAAAATTACTTAAGTGAGGTTTTGACTTCTTAAAGTTCTGCAGCCCCTTAAATAATAGGAAGGAGAGCAACTGCTATTTCAGAGCCTCATTTTGCAGCCTCTCAGCTCCCTTGCCCCTTGGCCTATTCCATGATTATCTCATAGTGTCCTGGTAGATGTAGAAGTTGTCTGGTAAATTATAGCTCGCACCAGCTGCACCTAGTCTTTGTGCCAACAGACAAAATCTTTGCTCGTGGCTGCGCTGCTGCATCCAGCCCGTGCACTGCAGGTGCACTGAGATTCCCAGGGACAAAAACCTCAATGAAATGCACCTTCAGCAGCTCTCACTTGCATTATTGTAAAAGGTGGTCTTTGCGAGAGTGACGTAACTGATATTGAGCAATTCACATCAATGGACACTGTGTTAGTGCCCTACAGATCTCTCTTCAGAAAGTGGGACTTTCTGGGTTGACTTCAGTCCAAATAAAGTTGGGAAATCATTCAAACCACCCAGTCAACTAACGGGAGTCGAGGAGGACCTGCTGTTGGCCATCCATAACACAACGCTAGAAATACTCAAGGTGGAAGCCCTTAGACTCAGTTGACTTTAAATGGCTTTTAACCATTCAGTGCCTGGTGCCTTTGCAGCTTTATATGTGTTTTGCAGTATACCCACATCAACGTAGATGTTCGGAGATGAGTTACAAGGGTACGTGGTACAGTGCAGGAGGAATTGCTTCATCGAGCAGCATTGACGTATGGGGCTCTGCTATTTGCCAAGCTGTTACTACGTGTTTTCCATAATTAGGAAATGGTTTTGGTGCATACTCTAACATTTCAATTGCCATGCTAAAGTGGATGTGTATTATTAATTTTTTCTTGCTTAGTAGGTCAGTCAATACCCTATCTAGCTTCATACTAGCATATAAAAGGACACTTATTCCCGGCTTATTTGTATTTATCACTACTCTCTTCGTAAGTCACAGAGACAAAAACATTTTGCACTGCTGAAGAGGATCCATGCAGACTAGACTTGGTTTACTACCTCAACCAAAATGTTTCACAGACCCTCTACATTAGGATTACTGAATCAGAGGCTGCCAGAGGAGGAAAACCCATTTGGTTCCCTCACTGCAACCGCTGTCTGGGGACACTTAGGAAGCTGATGGGGACAATAGATGTGTTCACACCAAGCAGGTGAAAGGCTGCGTGAACTAACTATGCCTGTCACCCAAAGCTGAATATAGGGATATTTCAGAACACACTTTGCTTACCAGGACCCTGACGTGTAACTGGGTGGCTGTGGTCTGTGCACCATTGAGTGCATCGGAGAAAGAGCACAGCAGTGTCACTGACCCGTAGTTTTTTATGCCCATATGGTAGCCACCATCATGACTGACCTCCAGGATTACGGTGAGGATCTGTAGAAGTGAAAGTGTGACTGTCTCCAGCTTGAGCTAGCCTCCAGGGCCGAAGGCTGTAACAGGCTGTGCCTCTTTAACCTGAATGCATCAGGAAATGCGTGACAGACCTTGCCCAGAGGTATTCATCTGTAACTTCTACCTGCACTGGTTCGCTCTGAAGCAGGAGAATAAGGCCATGCTTTGGCCTCTGCTGTTGGATTTAATAAAGCTTTGAACACGATTGTTATCAGAGTATAGGGAGAAGGAAAGTCGTTGCCCCTGGACAGAGATGAGATAGAGAAAGCAGCTTATACCCTCCTGTTTCTCCCTCCCCTTTGCATACCTGTGTAGAGCTAACAATGATGTAATGCTTAGTGGGTTTTTTTCCAGAAAACAAAGTCAATTCTAGTGACCCTGTGCCATAGCTTAATCGAGGCTTAATTCTTATCACATGATATTAAAGTTAATAGGTTCCTGGTAATTAATGAAACTATTTCTGTGTTGCTGTTTCCTGCAGTGTGCTGCTCTGGTTGGCGAAGACCAGCCTCTTTGCCCAGATCTCCCAGAACTTGACCTCTCCGAACTAGATGTGAACGACCTAGACGCAGACAGCTTTCTGGGGGGACTGAAGTGGTACAGCGACCAGTCTGAGATCATCTCCAATCAGTACAGCAATGAACCCGCCAATATATTCGAGGTAAGGCAAGGTGATGCAAGTGCATACTGCAAAGTCCTTTCTTGCTTTTGCTTTTTTGTTTTTTAGCCTGGTGGACAACGGTTTTACTATTTTTCCCCCGTTAAAAGACAGCAAAAGTGGTGATGTGTGTTACGGGTTCTGACTGGCGCCTTTAATCCTCGTGATCAAAACCAGGCCTGCAATCTGGAGAAAGGGGGGAAAAAGTCTTGAAAGAAATTAAATGGAACTTTCGATTTTTTAAGGGAAACGACTAAAGAGAGCCTAGAGCGCACTGCCCTGTGGTGTCATGGCGAGGAGTTGCACAGTTGTCAGCTACAAAGAAAAACAGAAGTCAAAACGTGTTTGTTGTCTTCCACTTGCATTTCTCGGCAAGAAGCGGGGTGCAGCACAGCAGCTAGCTGATGGGTAGCTGGAGCTGGGGCATTTCTAGTACAGGGTTTTACCACTCAGAGCATTACTGTGCAAGGCACTCTGCACACGAATTGAGAGGTCCTCATAGTTGATGTATAGGGAAGAAAAAGGGTGGATGTGGCAGAGAAGGCAGTGAGGGCTGTCGGTAGCTCAGGAGCCAGTGCATTGTTTGGGATGTTTCATATATCTCTTGACAGAGAGCAGTCTTAAAGTAAAAGCTGAAGGGTGGTAGGAGAGATTTAAATGTTTTCTTTAAAATACTGCCTTGAGGATCAGGGTGTATGAGAGGAGGGTTACGGTCTCTTTATCTCTGTCTCTGGTCTTCTTTCTTTTGTTGTGTAAAGCCTTCATGATTCTTCATCCCGTGGTTATGGGGCAGCCGTGCCGCTCCTGAACCCTAACCTCCTTCCCTCCTTGATGATAGGAGATGCCATAGATCATCCACTGACTGGGAAATTGGACAATAAATTGATTAGCTGGCAGGAAGACCTTGTGCAACAGCAAGCTACAGCTGCCTCTCACATGGCAGGTACTGGAGCTCCAGGAAGTACGGCTGGCCTGCTGGCTCGGGGAAGCCCCAAATTACCATGGTGGAGTTTAAAGGCTGGAAAAGATTAAGTGAAACAGTATAGTAAAATGCTTGCCTAAGATGTTCTGAATTAAATTCTTCTTTTTTGTATACAGCTCTAAACCCACGGTGATCTCCCTGATGCAGATGAAGTTACTCTGGATTTATACCAATATAACTGATAGCAGAAACTGGTCCTCTCTATTCAATTTCTATCATTTACACCCAAGTAACTTGGAATTAATTTTATTCAAATCAAAATGAAATTAGCCCTGCAAAGCCCTGTGCTTAGGCCCTCTTTTTTCATTAGTTGTATAATGTTCCGTGCCTTGTTTTACAAAGTTTCCAAACCCTGTCTTGTTCTTGAATTGCAGTTGTACTGCCTTGGGCAGGGTACGGCATGTTGGTGTGCAGGTTTGGATGGCCGGTAGCAGGGAGGCAGGGGGGCAGGGGACACATTTGCAGCTAGTGTGGTAGAGAGTGGCTTTGCCTTTTTTATAACCAAGGAGACGTATTTTTCCTCATTCATCAAAAGCCAAATGCAGAAGCATTTTCCTTTTGGAAAAATCAGTTGAAGATGCAGGCTTTCAAAGTGTAAGTTCCAGATAAGTAATATAGTTAAGCATCTACGAACTCTAAGCACACGAACTGTTCCAGTAAAACCAGTGGAACTTGACCACAGGCTCGTTGCTTGCCCTGTGTGTAACTGCCTGGTTGCAATGGTGGCCACAGCTGCTGAATACAAAATTGTCTCGGATAGGTAGTGCTGATTCCCCTACATGCCTTGTAAAGGAATTGTCACTTCCTATATGAGACAACTCCCATTCTGAAAATCAAAGCATGTTGCAAACAGCAAGACAACCAGATAGGCTTGTACTTAACCTCATTGGGAGATGGTGACATGAGGTACTGGTCATTACGTGTAACCTCTCACAGGCACGTTTGGGTGCATCTGAGGATGAGCAGCCTCAGTGTGAAGAAATAGGTGGTATGCAGCTGGGGGAATGCACCTAGGCAGCAACTCATAGGTCAGAAATAATAGTTTGGGAATTAAATATGCTGCTTCTTTCCTAATGGGCAAATTCTGTTGTCCTCTTTGCAAATGCCTGGATTTCCTCACACTCATCGGCTTCAGCTGCAGGCTGCATCACTGTCTCTGATAGCACGGCTTGGCCCATACTTACCTGTAGAGACAAATTGTGCTCTAATAGCATTTTGCAATACTGCAGTGCAAAATTAGACTATTTTCACCTTCGTAGTGTATTATATTTACATTTCTTGGTTGCTTGGCCTAGAAAGATGGGAATGAAACAGTTATTTTCTCCTCCCATACATTAACCCTGTTCCCATTCTCCATCGTGCAGCTGGATACCTTGCACTATTTCTCGCCTCTGCCGCTCTGTAATGTGACGACTGGGGGTGCTCAAGAACAGAAGAAGATGTCTTCTTCCTCCAGAGACTTTCTCACATACTCTGCGAGGAACTATTTGTTTTAGCTGAGAGAATGGAAGTTTTGTGCAGTTTCCCATTTGGTAATCTCTAGATTTTTCCATATTGATCTGCATTGGCTTTTTTTTTAAAAGAAAATAACTTTTTTTTTTTACTTTTTCTTTCTTTTTTTTCTCTCATATCATCGTGGGAATAATATGTTTTATCTAGCTTAAGCTTCCAGATGAAGCCTTGTCATACAAAAATAGAAATACAGTCTGTTTGAGGTGGAAGGGAAAGAACCAGAATGGCAAACAAATGTTGGGAAGTACAAGAGCAACATTAATTGCACAAGCTGTACAGTGTTAATTGCCAGACCTAACCTTGAATGAAGCACAGTCTCCTTTGAGGTATTAATGCAGTACATGTGGCATTGTCTAGGTGAGGGCTGGTGTTCAAAAGCCCTTTGCAAAGTTCCTGGATGTCTCAAGCTGGTGCACTTTTTTTTAAGAAAGGCTTTTATTTCAGAAGGTGAATTTTCAGGCTTTCTGCAAATCATGTTCCTGGAAGCTCGCTTGAGCTGAGCACCCACAAGCAGTGGCACTGGGAGTCTCACAGACTAGAAAGTATTAATAGTTATGGTAGCAACCAGGAGCCAAGTGAGATAAAGGTCCCATTAGTCTAGATAGTATTAACTGTTGAGTATAAATCCCTGCTCTCATCTGCTTAGGTGTGATGAGATACTGGCCTTGATCCTAGTATTAAAACACACCAGCATCTTGTAGACGCACCTGATTCATCACTGCGTTATTCTACTCGCCTGCCAGTGTAACTGGTACTAGTCCTGAATCAAGCCTGTACCGTCTGCCCCAGCGTGGAGGCTCTTCTTATCAATGTGTGTAAATATGCATGTTATAAATTAGTTGATTTCTTTCTATTCACAGCTTGATCACTTCTGTTTTTCACCTGATTTTCTTTGCCCGTTGTTCTGACTGCTGGAAAGATAAAATGAAGGCATTCTTGCCCCACAGGGCACTGTCTATTGACACAAGTTCATGAAGTAAATAGTTAACAAGTCACCCAAGACCAGTTATTTAGATGGTTCACTGCATCATTCACTTTCATTATTTGCTTTTGTGAAGAACTAGACTTTAAAAAAATGTATTTGTAAAAAATTGATTTGGCTACTTTTAGAAAATCAGAATGATTCGTTTGTCGTTCTCAAAGCCAATGCTATGTGAAAATGTCAACAACCATATAACTTAATGTGGCACGAGTGAGAAGGCTTTTTGTTTGTGAAAACTGTTGTCCCCTGAGGCTTCTTCAAATATACCGTACCCTATCATGTAAGGTTAGTCATATTTAAAATTATTTATGACCCATGCCTAGCATTATGGAGAGAGAAGATACCTATGGTGGATATCTCTCTGTTGGCATTGCTTATAAATAACTCGACTGATATTAAGGGAAAATGCAGCCCATAGATAGGCAATAACCTGTTGAAGTATAATGAAATTGTGTAAAATCATAAGGATTTGTAAGTGTGGTATTCTCATACTTGGCAAAACACTTTTTTTAGCCTTTAAAAAGACTTCAGAAAACTCACATTGCTTGCCCTTCCATGGATTTAATCTATTTACATAATTCAGTATTCCAGAGAGATGCTCAATGTATTTGATTACTTTATTTTTAATTGTTTTGCACAGGTGAAGCCCAGGTTACTTTTCAAGACCGTGCTATGTGCCGTGTATTTGGAAAGCCTAAACAGGCTACTATGTTTTACTGTAGGCTGCCAAAAAATGTTCTATTACAAGCAATGAGAATGTGGGGAGAGAAAGAGATGCACAGTGAAATGCATACTGTCTTGCCCCTGGCAGCAGGGAAATTCATGGAGGTAAATGATTTCTTATTTATTTGGAAGGGTATGCATCAGGAAGATGATGAGGGTAGAGGGGAGCCTTAAACATCACCAGGGTAATTTGCATTGGTTCAGATTATAAGATCTCTCATGTTCTGTGGTGCTGCCAGTCTCTTTCACTATTGCAGGTTATTCATTCAAGGTTTGCAGCCAGATTGATTAATGAATTACCAGATCTTGCGTAAAATGACTTGGCCTGACTTTTAAACAACCACCAATGTTTTCCTTGCCAGTCTTGTGACTGGTGTTAATGGGTTTTCAGAGAGCTGAGTCTATATAGACTTTCTGTACTGGCCTCCCTAGCATTTTTTCCACTTTTTAATTTTCTCCAAAACTAGTAGCCCAGGGCAGGCAGTTCAAGGAGATATAATCTCAGGGAAAAAAAGACATAGTAGTCAAATCCTTGATGGCTGATGCCCTTCAGTGCCAAATCAGCATGATTTATCATAGCCATCTATTCAGCACAACAGAGGCTGGAGGTGAGCTGCATGGTGTACCTCACACAATATGCATAACTAGAGCTCTGAACTTTAAAGGAAAGCCTCAGAGCTATTTGCAAAGTGCTGGTGCTTAGTGAATACTAAATTACATTTAGGAAATAGTCTACTGCTACCAGTTATACTTCATTTTTATTCTTGACACAGACACCTAAATCAGAGAACAGTAACATTTCAGAGATTATGGTAGCAGTTTGGGTATGTTCCAACACTATAATAGGATCAGAATTTTAAGGCCTTTTTTATTATTACCAATAGTCACTTAGTTTCTACTGCAGCGTACTTTGTAGGGAATTACAGCTTTTACTAAAAAGATTAAAATGCTATTATGCAAATGATTGCAGTATGTTATTATGTTTACAAATTAACATCCATGGCTCAACACACAAATTAACTAACTATTCCATCTATATTATTAAGGATTTAATAAAGTAACTGTTGATAAAAATGAGGAGCTTGGAACAGTTAATAGGAACTGATTGTGATTTAACATAGAACTTAAACATTGTGTTTAATGTTCTAGATGGTATAATGGCAGAATAAAGCTTATCAAAGTGCTTAAAAGAACTGAGATTGTGTGAATGGCATAGCAGCATGTCTGAGGCCTCAGAGAGCACAAACTAAATAGCTCTGGGCAGTAACATAGAGCAGGCAGCATATCGGTGAATCTGAAGGTAGCACAGGACCATCTCGTATCAACATGTAGTTTCCTGCTCCAGTAAGTATGTTTTTTGCAGTTCAAATTCATACACATTGAATGTTTTACATGATAAGCACACGTAGGGTACTTGGGAACTTGTGTCCCTCTAAAATGCATCCTGTAATGAAATGCTTCTGTGGCAAATGGGATTTCACTGCAGAGAGTATCGCTGTATGACAAAAAAGGGGAAGGCTGAGTTCAGGCTGAGGTGACTTTACAAACAACGCTGCAAATTGCTATTCCTCGTAGTTCATAAGAGATCATAAAAGCGAACAGATAAGAGCTACTGAGGTCCTAGAGAAATGCATGTACAGTATGTGGTTACGGGATAGATTTAGTAGGGAAACAGACAACACTGTAGGTTTAATACAACAATAAACATAAAAGGCAAAAGATGCAGATTTGGGATAGGAAACTTTATAAGAACAATAAAAGGTAACAATGTCTCATAAAACCGCTTGTGAGACTAGGAGAAAGACCCTCAGTTCCAGGGAAAGAAAATAGTGGAGGCTGGGCGAAAGTGCCAGAATTTTTATATTCCTAATGGAGCAATGTCACGTTTCTTGTGTGTTCGAATGCATTACTTTTTCCAATGTCTCTGGCCTGACTCAGGTTTCTGTATTTACTAAATAGGAGATGAGCACAATAACATTACATCTATGGGGATGATGTATGTAAACTATAATCTACGACTAGCTATGCTGACATTTAAAAAGGCTCAAGCAGTAAGTGGAATTTATTTTACTCGAACCAGCTGCTATGTAATGGGGAAGAGTTTATGCAAATGCTCTGTATCTAGTGTTAGCAAGGTGTGCTGCTGCTCCCTTTTCTTTTCCTCTTGGACAAACTACAAACTGTCTAAACGCGTCTCTGTTTTAATGCAAGAACCTTGCATGTTGGTTGAAACCTTCAGGCAGGAAAGAAGTCCAAAATGAGCAGAACACAATTGCTTTGAGAGCATATTGTTTGATGTATGAGGCCACCAAGACCATTCCCCAGGCGCACAATAAAGAAAATGCAACTGATCCCCTTCGCAGTCCCATTAAGGAGATATTTCACCTGGAGCAGCCATGGCTTGAGACACTCACCGTGTCTCTGCTCTGCTGAGCGCCTGTCCTTTTTGCAAGAGGGAAGACTAACACTCACCAGAACAGTAGTAAGCTAATTAGGTCATTAGACGAATGTCTTGGCCCATGTTAAAACCAGTCCTTGAGGACACCATGTTACACTGTGTTCCCACTGGCTACGTATCTAAATACAAACTGGTGTCAGCTGCCATACAGACAAAAATGTAATGGCCTCCTTTCACAGAGGTCATCTTAAATCCACTTTGGTCACAGTCACACTCCACATCTGTTTTAGTGAGATGCAGCTTCTTAAGGTGACATTTGGACTTATAAGCACGCAAACAACCGAGCTATAAATTGCTACTGCTGGAGTTATTTTGAATAAGTGTATACTGTTTCATATTTATAATGGTGAGGCTTCATAATATTCGCAGTGAATATATAACACAGATCAGTTCAACAAGCATGAAATTGTATGTTGTCAACTTGTCACATAAATAGAGCCATATTCTAGCTTACGATAATGTTGAACTAAGTATTTTCTCCCTAGAACTGCAGAGAGGGTCGCAAAAAAGTGGGACAGTGGTGCTGTCTTTTGTTAGAAAAACACTCACGGAGACGTTGCTAGTGTGAAGTAAATATTTCTGATAAGATTCTTCTGTTTTTTTCTTCCCCGTTTGCTTAACAACAGCAACAGAAAGTTTGCCTTTCTTAGACAAATGCTAATTGGCTAAACTGTTTAAATTTATTTCCCTTAATGGTTTTATTTCTAGTGTAACCTCTTTGCTTTTTTTTTATTGTTGCTATTTTTGCACTGTGCATCATTGCTAATTGCTAATAAATGCTCCATCTTAACCCTGGCATGCTCTTTCCCAGCTGCCCCATCCCACTTAACATTAACTCAGGCCCATGCCATTACAGAAGGATAAAATAGCGAGGCTTAATTTAGGAATTTTTTTTTCTTAGTGCCGCTAACCTATTGTGCATGTGTAGGTCAGGAGGAGGAAACTGCTTGGAGCAAATTTGTTGCAGGGAGAAAGTTTTGGTATTGAATCATGTCGAACTTTTTTTTTCCCCATGAGCAGAAAAAATACAAGGAAGAGAGTGTGTGTGTGTATGTGTGTCTGTGAAAACTTAGTCACTTGTAGCTCTTGTTATACTACAGTGCTTAATACTCAGATGCACCAGAAATTTGCAGCCTTTCTGGAGGAGTGCCCCCTGCCAGCTTTTTGGGCCTTTTTTTCTCCAGTGTCTGGTTTTTATTTTGATAGCTTTGTGCAGGTGCATACGGGATCCTAATGCCTATGTTTGCAAGTGACTGACTGCAGCATTGGCACGCACAGGGATCTGACTGTGTGTGCACACGCACTCAGCCATGGAGGCTGGTTTTAGGTCTCGGTGGAAATCAGCCCCTTTGCAACACGTAGTTGGTGGCTTTGGCTGAGTTTTCTGTTCTGACACAACAGAGCAACAGCCTTGCTTCGCAGTGATTGAGAAATTAATTAGCACTTTGTGGTGGTGATGAGTCTGAAGGGCCATGATTGGAGTTTGCTTTTTACCACATGCAGTAATCACTGGGTGTTGTTTATGAAAGCACAAAACCAAATCCTATTGAGATTTTGGTGTTATCATGAAGCCTGAGCTGTGTGATGCACTGGCATCCTACTTCCATTTCCTCACACGCATCTGTGCTTTTGTGTTTTACTGTGAGTAACACAATGGGGTGCTGGTCCATAATGGGTACTTCTAATCACTAAGACGATAATCAGAAGAACAGTCTCTTTTCTGTGAGGAGCCACGGTGGCACCCTTGGGCAAGTGTTGTTGACTTGTTGATTTATGACAGCTTTGAGTTGCCTGAACTGCTCACAGCCATCTAGCTCATCACATGAAGTTCAGGAGGATCAGTCCTTCCAAGCACGTTACAGGGTTAGAGGTGTCAAACGGACAGAGAGAACTTCCTACACCTCTACACTTCTGTCTGCTGCCACATCTGCCCCTTGAGGGCTCAGCGATATTAAATCT
Organism: Aptenodytes patagonicus; assembly: GCF_965638725.1. Lineage (NCBI taxonomy): Eukaryota > Metazoa > Chordata > Aves > Sphenisciformes > Spheniscidae > Aptenodytes > Aptenodytes patagonicus. The sequence goes on along the minus strand of NC_134952.1, from coordinate 20,021,481 downwards.
TTATAGAGATTTGGAGGGGCAGTCCATCCAGTGGTCTGATGGACTGCAGATCTCTCCTACAGGAGATACGCTTGCCTGAAAACAGAGAAACTGGGTGGAAAACTTGTTTCTCACCCAAGAGATTATTTGCAAGGAGGTGGTGATAATAGTTATCTGGAGGATTGGTTTGGTCAAAGGAACGTTCTGCTTCCCCCTGAGCTACTGGAAGAAACAATGGGAGTTTTCTCCTGGAATGGTAGTTTCTCTCGGCGGGAACTCAAAATTGTTTCTGAAAGTACTCCTAAACCTTTGTGAAAAAAACAATTGTTCTTCTCCCAAGTTGCTGTTTGAGCAGTGACATAATGATTCAGGAACTGCATCGGAGAGCGCAGGTAATAAATGTTATGGAAGTGAGACTTCTCACTGGGATTTTGACTTTGGTGAGAATGCTGTGGGTTTGCACATTTTCACAGAGCAATCAATGACCCTAAGTGAAAAGCAGGTATGATGAGTGTTTTAAAAGTCTTCTAGAATTCAGGATTTTTTTTTTTTTTAAATATGCACCAGTTGACTAGCTGCATCTAGTTATAACGTGCTCCACTCTGCTGGGCCCTGTGGGTTGAGACTGAGTGAAGAGGACCTTGGATCTATTGTCTCCACTTCAGGAGGGCTTGTTGGCAAGGTGTGGGCAGCTGGGTAGTGCAGGTGACAGTGTGGCTGGTAAAGGATGAAGAATGGGCTTGGAGCAGGGGAGGGCTTCGCAGAATCACAGAATGGTTGAAGTGGGAAGGGACCTTGGGAGGTCATTTGGTCCAACCCCACCTGCTCAGGCAGGGCCACCTAGAACAGGAAGTTGAGGAATTACTTCTGTGTTCCTCTACTGCTGCTTCTCCCCCCATAAAACAACACTTTATTAGGACTGCTAATGAGTTCCTGATCCCATTTCAAAAATCTCTCCAGGAGGCATGTCTGTATACAGCAAGAAACCCATCATGGCCAAATCCTAGTTTTCAGAGGAAGATGGGTGGCAGGCAAGAGTGTTCTCAGTCTGGTCTCAGTTTTCATGTCAAATTTTCATATAAGGAAACCTACCTCTTGGGCTAGTTTAGCTTCCGCAGGTCCTTAGCTTGTCCATTTTCACAGGCTTGTTGTTGGACTAGTGAAATCTTAAAGTTGTCAGGTAAAAAAAAGGATGCATATGCAATTATTTTAATATTATTTTAATAAACAAAAACCTAAGGATATGCTTATTGACATCCGGTTGGATGTGTCCTGTAAGGAAGGCATTTGACCCTCTGGGAATGCACAAAAGGAGCAATTAGGCTTTTATTTCTACCTGTCTGGAGGAAACATGCATTTTTGAAATTCTTTTTCTGGTTTTGTGTTTCTTTTATTTTTTTCCCCTCACCAGGACTGGTGTGGATTTTTTTGGCTATATTGATTGTCCTTAAAAGCCCAACAAGCACTCTTCACACTAGTATGAAGATATCAGGCAAAAACGTTACCAATTGTCACCTCAATTGCATCTGGACAAAAGCCAGAAAAACTTGTGTTTTTTTTTCCTAAGGCATAAGAAAATATCGCACGGTCCTTAACACTACAGAGACATTCATCCATTTCCACTGAAAGGGTGTCAAACTGCTTCTGCTTGTATGTGATGGGAGTGTTGCCATCTCTTGTCATTTTCTTTGCTGTTGATCCCACTCTCGTACAGGAAGGGTCAGGTCAAATGCCTCTCTGGAGACCAAGTCTCCCATTTACAGCAGGAAATCTCTTGGGTAGAGAGGATAACGTTACAAAACAGAGGCTAACATTACAAAACAGCTCTGCTGCCTCTGGCACAGTCTAGAGCATCACAGACCAATAACTCCTATCATGTCACTCTTGCAGCACCTTATTATCTATGTTTTTCTGTAAATCCGATCTGAGACTGTCATTACCAGTTTCAGGTAGGTGAACACCATCTGGGTGAAATAACCATGTGCCAGTGATGGGCTGGAGGGGGCTCTTGTTAGTTAATCATCCCTACCTTCCCTTTGATGAGTTAATTTGTCTGTTGAGCCATGGAGGAGCCCCCAAGAGCTCCCAGGAGACCCTTGTTAAAATTCTACCGACAAATGGGAAGATAGGGATGATTTCACTCTTTTTGCTGGAGCCTGTGCTATCTATGATGTTGCTAAATCATCCATAAGGCATAACTTTCAATGCAATCTTTTTGTTACAGTTCTGGCGGCACATTACTTCTTTGTGCATTTACTTTTTAAACATTGTCACTGGATACCTAACCCTCCTGAAAATCTCATCCCATGAATTAAGGTTAATTGTAGTACTTCCATGTGGCCCTTTAGTAGCTGGCATACCAGGTTCCTTGGCTGTGATGCCAGGCCATATTCTCCCCGCCCCCCCCCCAGTTACTAAACACAGTCTTTATTTACTTGTCTCGTGGTGATGCCTAAAAACCCTGTAGTAGAGGGATAGTCTCTTTGTATGTACTAGTGACCAGCCCATCCCTGTTTTGTGGTGTGCACTTTGAAGTTCTTAGAAGGAGCAAAGGTAGTGAAAGAAGAAAAGAGCTGGTCCTTGGGGCTTGTGAGTGAAGATAAACTCAAGTTATTCTTCCTTTAGAGGCCTGGGAGCACTGCTGTCTAACCCGGCTCCTCTTCTTCCCAGCCAGCTGGAGGCGGTTACAGCCTGCTGATCTTGCCCAACCCAGGGAATAAAGTTCTAACCTACAACACAGCTAAGAGATGCTAGCTTGAAGTTGCAGTTGTGTCAACATGATTTGGGACTACCAAACCTGGGGAGAAGCTGCTTTAAGTAGTACATCCCAACATGGAGACTTGTTTGTCTCCAGACCTAAGAAGAAGAATTAAATTAAAAAAAATTAAAAAACTAACCAAACAAAACCCCCCAAAAGGCTAGGAAGCTAAGAAATACTGTCATTTGGAAGATGCTCTGCTCCCTTTTTAACTAGTCAGACAGCACTTGTTAGCTCTGATACAGTGCTCTTACAGCCAGATCAGGACTACCTCTTGCAAGGCCATAAGTATGTCTCTGCATAGTGCTGACGGGTGCTGTGGGTGGATTTAATAGCTTTCGCTCAATATTGATGTTTCTCTTAGGCTCTGTTCTGAGAAAGGGCAAACCCCTTCTGCAGGAACACGGGGAAAATGATGGAGGGGCAGTGGAGTAAATCTAGAAGAGTCAGTTGGGATCCTACCAGGTTATGAGCTCTGGCTAGAGCTGACCATCATGTACCAAGCAGGTTCCTGCAGAGTTAGCTGGCGTCTCTGTATTGTGTTTTCAGATCTGTGTTGGGAAGGGTTATTTGGCTGTATCCTGTACAGATCTAAATGTTGTCCAAGAAGCTGCGCTCTGCTGCAACTTCCTGGGGAGCTTCCCCAGAGTGCCAGGGCGTAGGAATTATGTCAGGGTTGCCACACTGTGTCAGTTCAAGTCCAGTATGGTTGGAGCTAATAGGTCATGGAGGGCTAATTCTCCGCTGGACCATCAGTATCACCTTCCACCCTGCTCCCAGCACTTGCAGCTCTGTGAACACAGTCCAGATGCACTTGAACTGCCTCTCTGTGGACCCCATCTGGACCCAAGAGGGCTTGTTAGGGGCAGCCCCATGCTGTATGTAGGTGGTTGTTCTCTTTCTGGATCTCTCACAAGATTAGACTTGTGAAACTTCGATTTTTAGACCCAAAGCTAAAATAGGAAAAAGACCTATCCCTAAACTTCAACCTGTAATAGTTCCTATTTCCTAAACCGTGCTTTTGAAAATTGTGTATATATATTCTTAAAGATGTGCCTTGGCCCAGCAGGCATGTCAGAAACTTTTTAGAAAATGGCTTTTGTGGGTACTGGCTGCCTTCTCCAGCCTGTTACTCCAAGTTGCACCACGCATTTAGCAGAAACCTCAAAGTGGACCCTTCCACTTAATCTCCCATTATGCCATCCTACGCCATCATTCCAGCTTGCCCTCCATCACTATAATGTTAGCTATTTGCCACAGCTTCCGTCAGCTTGCTTTTTTCCCCGACCAGAATTCATAGGGATGAACAAAAATCCACTCATGTCTCTTGTCCTTCCCTACACCTGCTTCTGGGAGTGCAATGACAGATACCAGTTTTATTGTGTGCCAGTGTTACCACTCTGTTTACAGCAGATTTAAGAGTTTACATTAGGCCACAGTGTTATCTTCCAGTTTTCCTAATTCTATCTGCTGGCAATCCCAGCTATGCGGTTGGGGTGGCTGCCCCTGTCCTAAAGGAATTTGTGTCAATTTCTGCGGGGACAAATCCTCCCTGTGCTAAACCGCTTTGCAGTATTTGCTCAAACCGAAATTTTGACAAAGACGTTCTGTCCACATCCACCAAGAGAGATTGCCTTTTTTTTCAGATGCACTTGGAGGTAGATGCATTGGAAGCTGCCTGTACCTGGCTGATAACTGAGACTGAGTATCTATGTAGCACGATCCATGCCTGTTTCTAATTTGTCTTTGAATGACAAATGTGTCTTCACTGAGTCAGCAAAAGAAGAGATCCTACAGTAGAACTCATTGCCCTTCTATCCCTTTTAACAGAGCGACTAGGTTTTCCCAATTCCTCCCAAAAATCAGTCTTTAAAAGAGCTCTTACAAAGACATCTCTCAAATGTATTGTCCAGAACTGCATTATGTTCTCTAGTCATTTCCGATCAAGACTCATCATGTGCTGTTATTTCTTTAGAATCCCTCCCTAACCATGGTATATTCCCAATTTAAAAAAGAATTCAAATCTTTGTGAAAATCAAAGTTGCCAGGATTTGGAGATAGTCAACATTAGTCCTCACCACTGTTGCTCCTAGAGAGTCAAATCTAAGAGTTGAGTGTGGATGACCTCAAAAAAGAAAAGCAGATTTCATTGCAAACTTCTGCATTTCACGCAGGAACCCTGAACAAGTTAGCTGAGGTTCTCTGGAAAGGCTTTAAGATGAGAAATTGGTCAAATTTTGCATGGCTTCAGTTTTCATTGCAAGTGCTCTGTTCAATTCTAAAATGGTATCTTTTTTTAACTTTGAAACTGCTAACTGGTAAGCCAGCCCCTTCTCATGGGAGAGGCCTTAGCAGAATAACTGTGTGTGTGAGGAAGATGGCAGAACAATAGTGTGGCGTAGTAACATGCTTGTTTCCAATAGCAAAGGAGTCAAAATGCTCATAGACTTGGAATGAAAACCTACAAAATATTGCTGACTGCTATTTAAATGTTCGAATCCACCTGAATTGTTTCTGTGCAAAGAAAATGTGTCTCCCAGTGCCAAATATGTACACTCCAAAATTTCTGGAGATGTCTACCTCCTACTTCTTGAATACTTGTACCTTTGGATATGTGCAGGTGTCCTTTCAGGTCCTGAATGCTACTCAACTAATGAAGGATCAGGGCCACTTCACCTGATGTTCTCCCTCTCTGGAATCCAATAATTGTTTTGCATCAGGGTGTAATTGTACCTATAGGTATTAGACAAACCTGCTAATTCAGACTCTGTAACTCTTGAGTATCTTCCCAAATTGCATTCCATGATTTGGTTAGATTATATCTTATCTCTAACCTTCTTGCTTCAATAAACACACAATCTAGCCTGTCTTCTCCCACCTTATACACAAGGAAAATCATCAGAACTTAATCTGTTGCTGGCATTAATGGCACAATTCCTCAACCTAATTCCAATTCACTCTGCCTGATATCCCACAAACGCCTTTGAGAAAGTATTTTATCCCTGATCCTGTGCCAAAGACACTTTCTTCTTCCATCACTGCTGTCTGACTTCCTACGGACTTTGTAACGACCTTTGCAGGCTGTGGTGGATGACACAGTCTTACATACGAAAGTCTGCAAATGAGTGCCACATCTCAGGCTGTCACTTCAGCTTAGAAGGTCCCTAACAGCAGATCCCTGATCTTGAGCTATTACTATAGCCAGAAAGTGTAGTCTTTTCACTAGGAAAGAAAAGAATGGAAAAAGTATGCAGTAAAAAGGGGGGCAGCAACCCAACAGCTTTTTTTCTCTCTTTTCCTGTCTGGAAGGTGTTCGGACATTGCAGACACCCCGTGCACTGCCCTCCTTGGGGCTCACGTGCAATAAAGCTGCTGTCGCAGCAGCCTGATGGGGATTAACAGGGGTTGCTTTTGTGAATATTTTTGTTTCTAAGTACCATCCAAATTCTAAAGTAATAGAATAGGAAAAAAATATTTTCCTACTTGGCTTATAGTAATTTGGGAATCTTTCAGATGAAGCTCTGCTGAACCCTCAGTTCACTTTCTCCTGCTTATCTTTCCTTGGGGCAAACCTATCTGTGTGACTATCTGTACAGGTAATGACTTACCCAACCGGCTTTGGATGTTTTCTGGTTTTTATCTTCCCAAAGTAAGTTACGCAAAGAGAGGGCCCCACTCAAACAATATGTTTTGTGGACCCTTTGTGTTTCCAAGACGCTTGCTGAGTTGCTGTTATATTATAGCCTCTTCCTCCTGTGTTTTGGGGGGTTGGCCCAGCTTCTTGTGTTAACCTAGATGATCTCCATGCTCACTTTTGAACTCAGTCATGACTGTGTTCCCTCCCACTGGTCCAAACTTGTCTCTTTTGCTGTAGCGTGCTGATGTTCTCCCTAACATCTGCTATGTCATACAGGTATCCTGTGGCTTTCTGGTATGGAGGTGCATCTGACACACTATCCTTGTTCTGTTGTGGCCATTCGCTACGGTCTCTGTGTCAACTTTCTCTGGAAAACTCCATGCTGGAATGCCAGTAATAAGTGAGCAAATATGATGGGGATGTTTTCTGTACAAAAAATGGCAAAATCACCAAGTTCCATGAATGCACAAAATGAGCCTCCCCTTAGTTATGTTGCTGTGACCCCAACGCTCTTGACAACCATTTTTCAGTCCTCTTCTGTCAACTGGAAGCTCGGCTGCAAGTGCTTTGGGACAGGGACTGTGTGCACTGTTGGCGTCCATGAAATGTTGTCCCCTGCTTGGAAGGGGAGACTGGTGTTGCTGGTTGGAGCCCTGCTCTCCACTGTGCCTGTGGGCATTCTCTGGCCTGGAGAAATTGGTTAACCTCTGCGCGTCATCCCCTGCTATAAAGCAAGGATTAGAATTCTCCTTTCTTTGTCGTGTCTGTTTGAACTGTGAGTACTTTCTGCAGATACTTTCCCTACGATGTGACTGGAGATCATTCAGTGCAATAGGGCTGTTGTCTTGGTAGTGCTGGAGTAACACTTAACCAGGAGAAATTTAAATTGCAGGAGATGGATGGTAATGTTAATAATCATAATGAAGATGGAGCATTATTTTTGCCACGTGACTGTGGAAGGAAAGGCTGAGAAATAGATGGCTAAAATCACTGAGCGCATATTTTCAAAGACAGGGCTTGCTCAGCAGCCGGGTGACAATAGACATGTTGTTTATTTGACAGAGAGGCTGTGAACTTAACTCCTGACTCAAAAAGAAAACTTGCTTCCCAAATGAAGACATATGGAGGGTTTTAATGGCAATTGCAAGACACGTGACTCGGTTATGCTTCTATGTGTGAGCTTGTAAAGGCAGTGGGTATATAACTGGTGAGGGAATCTGTGAATTCCACCGCTATTTAAGAGTGAAAACATTTCTCACCCTGAAAAGAGAGTCAAATAAAAATTGTGTCTGAGAGGACAGGCTCTGCCAGCTCCACAGCAGTTGGATGCAATGCCTGCCCAATAAGGGAAGGAACTTCTGGTCAGCTGCATGGTTGGCTTTTAACTTGACCTTGCCCAGAATTTGTCTCTAGAAATCGGCCTTACTCAAGGTGGGGGTTTTAAATTATATTAGAAGTGACTCAAACTAAAAAGTTGCAGTAAAACCAGGGAAGGGGAAAATACTGGAAAAGATGCTAAAATACATGCCTGAATCAGTTTCCATTTGGTGGTCTTGTTATGGCAATCATCCAGGTGCCAAGACTGGTGTAGTTCCTGGGATGTCATGTGGAAGGCAGTGGGCAGGAATCAGTGTGTGGAGACACTTGCTGCTTGAATCCTGTGATGTTCCTGATCTGAGCTCGTACAGCGAGTACCCATGACGGTGTTATCTGCAGAAGTGTGGAGAGTTGAAGCAACAGCAGCAGCAGAGATGTTACACTGCATGACTGATTGCTGCTGTGATGTCTTTCAGACTGGCTGTAGCACAAGTAAAATGTATGTAAGGACTGAGAACATCTGTGCGTTGTTTTGGAGTTTCTTTGTTTTGGTATCTTGTCATGGTTTTCAGTGAGGAGCAGGTGAACAGGTATCCTGCTTAAGACGACTTAAGGAGAACTGCTTGTAGCCTTAAAAAAAACCAACTCATTTTATATGTTTTAAAGATGAGGTGCCTTCATTAAAGACTGTAGGGTCTTGCAGTTTTACCCCAAAGAAAACACTGATAGCTCTACAGTTCAGCTGGCAGGGAACCGTGTCAGACCGTGGAGCCTTGCCCATACGTGTGAGTCCTCTTACGGTACCAGAAAACATTTTGTTTTCTTCTAAAGTCCCAGGCAGTGAGCTAAAAATGTCTCGCTCAGATACGCATTTTGGAATTTCAGAATTAAATGTAATAAAGCAGATATTTATTTTTACTCTCTTTTGATGAGACACGCAATAAGAGAGTGAGGATGCGGCGTTAGAGTATCTTTTGATTTGCTATTTGCTATGTGTTAAACATTTATATTTCAAAGACGCGTTTGTACCTATACCGAGTGTTTGGCAAATCCAACAGCTCATTAGATGTTAACAATAGCAACGCTCCTAAATATAAAGGATTCATAGGCAAAGTACCCCTCAGGCTGTATCTCTGAGAGAAAAAGTGGCAAATAGAATCAGAAACTAATTAAATAGTCAGCTAAAGCGAGCATAACTTTAAAAAGCTCTAAAACTACCAAAAATGGAAACATATTACAGTTATCTGCATTCACAGTGCAGAACAAGTTTGGTAGTATTTAAGATAATTCTCTAGTGCCTGCTATTTTTAGTCCAAGGGTAAGCTTCTGTAAGAGCCTTTCAGCGTTGCATCCCTTTAACCTGGCCTAACAAGCTAAGCCAGTAAGCTGTCTGATTTCCGTCTTACGGGAGGCAGAGAGATAGCTAAAACAAACCATTTGTGGTGAAAATGCTCAGCCTATCTTGTCTTAAGAGCTTTCTTCATATAGATTTTTTTTTTCAAATGCCCCAATATAAGGCGTTGCTTGTCAGAGACCAAAATGTCAGGCTTTGCTGTTTGGAAATCGTAGAAGCACAGGAATGAAAGGAGGATTTTATAGACCCAGCCTAATGGAAATAAATATCCCTGCGTTGCCACCAGTGAAACCCAATCGGGGCAGTTTAGGCTATTGGTATCAATGCGTCTGAGGAAAAAGGAACATATTTAGTTTTTCTCGGGGAAGGAAGGGCAGACATAAAGGGCCTGATTTGCTTCTCACTTACACTTAATCTGTCCTGGTTTAACTCCGTAGACTTTGCCGGGTGACGCTTGGTTTGTGCTGCTCTAATCCAAGGGAGACTCAAGCTGGGGTCGGCATTATGCTCCCTGTGCTGCCAGCACCCGGGTTCGAGGCACCCTTTGCTATCGAAAGAGGAGGCAAGGCCATATGCAGCTGTAAAACACTGCAGTGCTCATTGCACACTGGTGGTTTGGAGTGCTTCAGGTGGATAAAACTTGGCAATATTATTCACTTACAGATAGCTCTTTTTTATTGGAAATACTGTGTGGGTTCCCCCCCGCCCCCTAGTTTATAGGATGAAGTGCAACCATATTTACTTTCTTCTCTCTTTCCCCTTCCCCTTTCTCTCTCTCTTTTCTCCCCGCCTCCCCCCTCCCCCCCCAGCCCCGATGGTGTGTGATCCTTATGTACATTTACCAAACAGGATTTTATTGCTACCTAAACACAAGTGGGTCCCACCCACTCCTCTCAGCCAGCTGAGCAAGACTTAAGCGCAGTATCCTGTCCTCTGTCTGAAATAGTTAGAAACAGAGGTCGTGCTGCCTGGATTAACGATAGTAGCTCCAAACTTCTGCCCCCAGAAATGTCACTTAAAGAGGATTTCCCTTCCCAGGACACTGGAACAGGAATGCAGCTCTTTTGTCTTGGGCTGTTTCCAATCTGCGGCTCCCTTCCCCTCTTTCTTCCCCCTCATTTTGGGTGCTGATAGAGCAGGACAAAATGTCTCCATACAAAGGGAGGCCATCTGAGCCAAGCTAGGCTGTGCTGAAGTCAGTGACCTGCAGGGTCCCACCTCTGGTTTAGTATTCAAATGGCTGCAATTTACTTACAATTCCTGGGGTTAGGCACATCCCGTGGGGTTTTGGCTGTGCATCTAGCAGCTACATAGGCTTGAGTTATAACTTGTGTTGACTTCAGTGGGGATAACTTTTAAACTGAAGATGCACTTGACATGAACAAATACGTCAGTGCATTTCCAGTAGGAAATTATGTTTGTGAGCACAGCGTCTACCACATTGTAGCCAAGATGCACCCAAGCCACTTTTAAACTCATCTGTTTAGTTGTAGCGATGTAATGCTCAGCTGCAAAACTCACTTGATAAGGAGGAAGAATTAGCCCTTACTGGCCTTCGGCTGGACTGCCATTAGTCCCGGGCCAGGTTGGTACAGGAGCAGCTGCTCTCAGCTTCAGAATCAACGTGCCCGAAGAGCAGGGGACCTGGTCCCCAAGTAGTGTAAATCTGCATAGCTCCATTAAAACCCATGGAGAGGCCCTAATTTACAGCAGCTGAACATTTGGGCCCAAGTTCTTTCTCTTTTGGTTACTAGCAGGATTAAATAGAAGTACCCAAAATTATTTATTATAGGTGCTGTGGCAGCATCTCAAAGCCCAATTGTAAATCAGGACACCATTGTGAAAGGGGTTGTGTGAACACATAACAAAAAGACAGTCCCTGCCTGAGGAACTTCTGGCCTAATTAATAATGGTACTTAGTGCATTAATAGGTACAGCTGGACTTGACTGCCTGTTAGGGGTCATTTTTAAAGATGCAGGGCAAAAAAAAATGCCCAGGTTCATTTTCACCATTTCTGATGAAAAAGGGATTGGTTAACATCAGTGCCTCACAAAGAAAAATACAATCTTTTATGTCGTACAGATGGAGGGCTGGTGATCAAGAACACACGCTCTTAAAAGACTAGCAGAGAATGAGCAATATATTTGGTTTTGACTAAGAAAATAAATAGAAGAGAGGCAACTGCAGTGGGAACTGTAGCGTGCACCACAGTATGCATGCGCTACATAACTGCTAGGCTGGTTGAGGGTAAATGAAGAAGGTAGCTTTAGTGTAAACTAGCAAATTAGTTTTACATTTTAGTGCCAACCCCATTTTATCAAAATTATCTGTGAAGACTAGTGAGGTCCAGAAAAGTTAGAAAAGAGCCAACAGTGGATGTGCTCTAGAGGAGGCTTTGCAACAGATAGCTTTTCTGTGATCTTTTTTTTTTTATGTTTTCTGTTTTAAAATCACCATCTCTAGTTTACAATTCTATTCGCATACACAAAATTGCATTGCAAGACCATTAAAGTCTTAGCACCTAGTGACAAATCAAGGAAGTACATAGTTAAGGATATTATGAGACATCTAAATGAATCCAAATGCTTAACTGGCGGAAAATTCAGACAAATCTCCTCATCCTGAAGACTGTCCTCCGTGGTTGTAGGGGTTTACCAGGACGCACTGTTCAGTCGCTGCTTTTTGAGGCGAGGGCTTATTTGCCTGCTGGGACAAGCTTACATTTTGTTTCAATGGGACTGTAAAAGCAAACTGAAAAGCCTGGCAAAATGCACCTGTGATCTGTGCTGTGTTAAGCCCTATACCTGTTAGCACTTTCCTTCCTGTGGCATTTCCACATTCTCACTCGGTGCTTCATTATAAAGGAGCCTTTTATTGCTTGCAGCCTAGGATGCTCATAGTATGGGTACGTGGGGTGTTCTCTCAGCTGAGTATCTCCTTAGATATGGGAATGCCACTGAGGTTTTTTGAAACTTTTTTAGCCTCGTAAGAGTAGAGTGCACATATCTAAAGATACATTTTTTTCCTCTTCGTGGTGATTTCCTCAGATTTTTAGGGCTAAAGTCTACTATCTTTGTTTATTTTATCTAGCTAAACCACCTGTCTAAATGGTATGTGTGTCACTCAACACATCTGGTGGTACACACCAGGAGGATGTTGGAGCCCTTGCTGTGACACTTAAAGACAGGAGTATAGCTACATAGGTAAAACATACAGAGTAAATGTATCTTTAGCCTTGTAAACAAGTTTTTGTGTTGTGTCTGAATAAACTCTTTCAGCTAGCTCAGACCAGATGGCAGCCTTCCAGTTAGATCACAATAAAAACTGATGGGAAGCCCAGATGTATTAATGACGTACTGATCCATTCATGCTGCAGGTCTAAGGAAAACTGGTGTTTTTCTTTGTGTGAGACATGACTTCTGTTTGTCATACCTGTTCAATAGGCATGGTGATAGGTTTGATGAAGCTGAACACGCTGAAAAATTAAAACATCATAAAAAGCGTTTAATGAAGTTGATACTTTACAAATGCTAATTTCCTGGTCAAATTAAATTCCAATTTTCTAACAGTAAAAGCACCAGATAGAAGTGTCTTATTTTGCTGTTTAAAAAGTAATTTTTGAGTGTGTGTTCTGTTCGCACAGAAAACAGTTTCCACATAATTGAACAAAATTAAAAAATATAGGTAAACTCTTCTCTGCTATATTGTATATAATTTTACCCTCAAATTTATATTTGTGTAGAGTCATAAATCTCTAGAAAGAAGTAGGGATTATGATAGACATCCTGACACATCCAATATAATTAGAACTAAAGTAAATGCAACACTGAAATAGAGAATGAACAAAAGCGACAAGATTATGCTTCATAGTTTGCAAAGAAAGGTTCTATACTACCACTCAAGTGCGTTTTTTAGAGATGTCTGTCATTATCAACAGGAAAAAGAAGTTTTTACATCAATTACATGTGTGAAATAATCACTTCAAAATATATGTAGCTCTTTTTTTCCCAGAACATGCCATGCTGCCTAACAAAGGTATATGAACACTGAAAAATTTTATGTTGGTGCATAGAAAGATTAGTGTGGGCATGTACCATAAATCAAGTAAATAAATAAATCTGAGCAAGCAGTGTTTGAATATTTGGACTGAAATACTGTTGACACCGTCACTGAAAGCTCTGCAACCGGGAGAGTCCCAAACATCTTCCCTACCTGATGCTGTAGCCTGTAGCCTTCCTCCCCCTGCCTCCCTCTTTTTGCAGTACTCATTCCTCATTAGAGCTTGTCTGGATTGGGACCCTTGGTCAGGAACTGTGACTCTCTCCCTCCTGTATATTTTAGGTGCGTAATAATAATTAAAAATCTCTGTCTGGGTAGTTGCTCAGGACCTTACCACATGCATGAACGATTGCATGAATCGTGAGGTGAAGGGAGGATGGGTAAGAGGCACTGTGTGCTGCTCCAGGGGAAAGGTGGGAAAGGTGCTGGGTCGTGGGCTTGGAGGGCAGCCTGCGTACCCTCTCGTACCCCAGGCAGTGAGCTACTCATGCGGGTCAGGCTGCCCATCCTGCGTCCTCCCTCCCCAGCGGCAGCTCACCTGCTCCTCTGCTCACCCCTGCTTCTCCACCAGTGCTGGCAGCAAGCAAACTTCACCTCCCCCTTTGCTTCTCTGGCTGTCTTGCACAGCAAAGGAAAACTCCCAGCCTTTCTTTTTTCTGTGGCTCTTCATCAGGCTCTTCCTCCCCTTTGCATTTCTGCCCTTTCCCTGCTCTTGTTTTTTCCCCACCAGAGACACAGGTAGAGTCTTCTGCTTCGATGTGGAGCTCTGCCCAAACCTGGCCCACCGCGGGCTGGACAAGACATGCCAGGTCTTCTCCTGCTGCAGTTCCCCACCTGTGAAGACCAGGTGGTCTTCCCTGGCACTAGGCAAGATAGTATGTCCATGGTGTGCCTCAGCGTTATGGACATGTGGTTCCTGGTAAGAGGTTTGGTAATGCTTTTACAGTGTCAAGTCCTGTACAAGTTAAAAAGCGCCTCTGGTGAGCTAACCTGGTCCAAAACATAGGTAATGCATTTATTTAGTAATCAGCAAATTAGCCTATGTAGTCAGTAAATGCTGAGGCCCAAACTGCTGATAAGATGATTTGCTTTCAGGTGTTTTCTCAATATTGTGCTCAGCATCAAGTATAAATTGAATAGAGTGACCTTTTGATACTGAGTCAAATTGACTGCATTTCCAAAGGTTCTGTGGTTTCAATTACCATAAATTTTTGATATTGGGTCTACCACTTGTGCACCAATTCCAGCACAGCAATATCTTATCATTGGTCCCCTTAACACAGTCAACAGCACGATAGCTTGCTCTCAGATGATTTTTTGTTTTGTCTTTTCCCCAGAATCAAAGATTTCTATCATAGAGGGGAAGGATGCAGTTTACACAAATGAAATTGGAATGGCTTGCAAAACGTGAATGAATTTTGGTCAGAAGATGTAAAACGCGTTACAGGTTGCTAGCTGGATCCTCAGTTTCTGAGATGAGTAAGTCAATTAGTAGCTCTTCAGTTTATTAGAAACTTAATTGCCAGGCTGTAATGGAAACTTCTGAACTGCAACAACTCGTTAGAAGCAATAAAAAAAGTGACTTTGTGGTAGAAGAATATTTAGTAGGCTCTTTTAAACTGACATGTTTAGCTTAGAGCAGAAAGGTTAGATTTTTCACCTGAAAAGATAGTCCATCTCACAGGAGCTATGGCAGCATTAGTTTGGGTAATCAAGGGCACGATCTTCAAGAAAACCCTATTTGCAAATGGCCTGTGCCGTGGTTTTGCATTGTGATGCTTTAATCCCAGATACTTGACAGAAGTTTTACGATGTTAGGTGAGCGTGTCTCTCAGAGAAGAAAGTAACCTGAGTTCAGTTACCAAGATTAAACATGAGAACTTTTTGAGACTAGAAATATACACCATGTTGAGTATATGAATAATAATAAATACTGTTACTTTTATGTTGTTATACCCTGGAGAAGAGAGGGTGGAAATGGATGCTGCAGGTGCTTCTATCTCCTTCAGCCTGCAGACCTTGCACAGGTCCTTCTTGCGGTGCTGTAATGCCCCTGGGAGCGATGCTGGGAGTTTGTTCCACTCCAGGGACCTAGCTCTGGAAGTTAAGCATTGCAGTACCTGCATTATGTATAATTACACTATTTATTTAACATCGTTTTGGGGGAGAGTGCGATGGCAGAGCATATTGCTTCAGGTCTGTACAGTATCTCCAGAAATCCAGATGGAGTGAAGCTTTTACATAGTCGGTCCGACAGATGAGATATATATGCGGTCCATATGTTGGGCAATAGGACTGCTGAAATCAGAAGGCAAGCTCTGAATTCAGGTGGTCTTTGCCTACAGGTTCATGTGAGGAGTATGAGTATAGCTGTCTCCTTCAAGAAGAGAAGATCTCGTTTCCTTCCCATACCCTAAAGGCATTTGCAGAGGGGTGGTGATAATTAATCCCCATATTCCTACTACATATAAACCTGGCTGTAATTTACTCCTAGTGGGACTCCATTTTGTTTTTAAAGATAATTGATAGCTCTGGACTTAAGCATTTCAATTACGGGAGTGTCTCTTGGGGACCAGACTAACAGACCTTGGAAAAACGTTCTAATGCAAATGCATCATGTGGATTTTTACTGTAAGACAGCGCAGGACGCCTAAGGATTTGCAAAGCAGTTGAACAGTAAAATAAAAGCTGAAATACTTCTCAAAATATATAATGGCATGGGACTGGTTGTGGGCAGGTAGGGTGGAACAAGTGGTTCTCCACTTGGACCACCGATTCCTCTTTGGCCCTGGGAGAAAATACTACCAGGTACAGCCAGCTCTAAGTCAAGGAGAAGGAGGCACTTGGCCTTGGACAGCACATTGAGAAGGCAGCAAAATCACCACGACAGCACTGTCTGGGCTGGTGCCGTGACAGGTTGGCTCCTTTTGCTCCAGAAGAGGGAAAACTTGGGCTGTAATTCTTCTCTTTCACTGTCCCTGACCTCAGCTCTCATTTTTCGCTGGCAGGAGCAGGAAGACCAGCCTGCATCCTAATCCCTTCCCTCCTCCTACCTTCCCTGTGCTTCTGCCCAGCCTGCGGCTCCTTATCTTCGGGTGGCAAAGCTTGGTTTGTGGGGCCAGGGCTGAGATACCATCTGCCCTTACTCCTGCATGTTTGTTGACAGGAGGTGCTTGGGCCTGGGAGGGTGTGGTGAGCTTTTCAGTGCCTCTGCATCCCTGTGTGCAGAAAGGGGTGAATCTCTACCCCTCATTTCTCCTAGTGATGTGAATCTTAAGGATATTCTTATTCCAAAATGTGTCATTAAGGAATTAAATCCTTTTGTAAATCCCAGATGTGCTCACAAGTCATTTTTGTGCTTTTGAAAGTAGTGCCATAATGTATTAGTATTTTTAGATCACTCAGATATTTTCAGCTGGAGGAAAATCTTTTCTTTTCTTTGTTAATTGTGCTATGAATAGATCTTAGGCTACTGAGGAGAAATGAGTCGATAAGTTGAAATGGTGATCCCTCGTGAGTTCAGGTGTACACCTGGCTGCCCTGAATTGCTTACCAAGCTGGGCTGCTGGAGCGGTGACAGCTTCTACCAGCTGCAGATCTGTCCCAAAGTTTCCTGGGCTTTTTATGAAGACGTGGCAAGCTGCCACTGCTCCCAGCTCCTCAGGGCTGTGGATTAATACCGCAGTTTAGACCCTGATCTTTTAGTATGAATCAAGATGGGCCCCTGCACTGTTCAAATTATCAGTAAAGAAACTTTAGAGCATCATCATCATTCATTAGCTGATTTCACTCCTTGAGATAAAGTAAGCAAAAGCTGTGCATGTAATAATCACAAATGAAAGGCAGGCGGAGGGAATGAACCAGAGGGAAAATGTTGGAAGATACTATTAACATTTGTAAAAGATTTTCTAAATGATAGGCTTAACCCTTTTCTGGAGTGAATCAGCATACCCAAGCTGACTGCGAGAGCTACAGCGGAGTCCTGTGTCTGGACCTCTGCACACTGGCTTCAAGGTTTTCAAGAAGGGATTGGTGCATGGGAAAGACAAGGTGGCCAAGTCTCCATTACAGCTCAGTCTTAGGCATCTACAATGGGATTGCCAAGAAGTAACATGTATTATAGACATAAAATGCTAACCACGAGGTGAACCCAGCTCCACCAATAGGCAGAATAAGCAAAGGAGAAAGAATTATCAGGGGTAGAGGATTTAAATACCTTTGTGTGGGTAAATTATCAACTCATTTCTTACAGCTTTTCACTGGCCAAAGAGAGAATATCTCTTGAGACATTTTACTGAAGGCAGAAACCCAATTAGAATAAGATTCTTACACAACTAATAAAGTGTTTTCAGACAGAGAATTATTTTTAGTACTGTAGAAATATTAAAACATTAGAGCAAAACGTGTAAAAGCAGAGAAGAGCACAGTTAGAAATTTTTCATGGTCTTTAGGCTCCTAGATCACTCATTTTTGAGGATCGGTTGGTGTTCTGGCAGTTTACAGCACTAGCTGGCTTTCCCCATTGCATTCGCCCATGCGCTGTGACACCAATGCCAAATCTTATTTCTTTTCAGAGCTAATGCCATTCTGGATACGCTAGAAACTTTTGCTGAAAGAAACGTGGAAGTGTGTGCATTCAGTGACATACTCTGGTTCCTCGCCTCCTTCAGCTGGGTGAAAATTTACAGGGGTCAAAAAACCTCTGGCCCCGATGTCTTTACGCTAAACTAACAACCAAGGATGCTAAGAAGTTCTTGCGGTGTGGCTGGGAAGTGATGCACAACTGCTTCTGTGTTAAAAAGACTCATTAGTTAGCAAGATACAGTAATTATGAATTGTTTTCATAAGTGTTAATAATTGCATGCCATGTGGCTTTACGTTCGAGATTATCCTCTACCCCTTTTCCTGACACACTGTAGTTCATTTAGGTTGCCTAAATGCTTAGGATCTCCTCCTTTAGACAGAAGCAAAGGCTTTCAATGTGACCCTGCTTGGAAGTTAGGGACACGGCGGAGCGAGTTCCTGAGAGCACACAACACTTCCCGTGACCTCAGCAGAGATCAAAGGTGCTCAGCTCCTCCTGATTCACCAAGCCTGTGTGATGCCCAGGTTGGATGCCAGTCTGAAACATGAACTTCTCTGGTGACAGTGCTGAAACCGTGAAAGAGCCTGCATTTGGGCATGGCGTTGCTTTTCCCCAGTGCTGTCAACACCAAGACTCAGATTGTGATAGCAAAGCAGAAAGCTGCTGCTTCAGTGATTATTGCTGAGACGCTGATATACCCAACCATCTCTCCCTCCACATCTCCCCTCAGCACCATTTCTGCTGTATCTAATAACTGTGTTTCTTTTATAAACAGTAATTTAGAACAATTAGGAGCAATAGCATAGTTAAACCTTTAAAAGGTTATCTCGCAATGTCATTTTCTTGACTAATGTGTTCCTGCTGCCATGTCGTTTGTGAATAGACATGTGTTAGCCAGCTAGCGTGCTTCATCTGTGGTGACTTTGATTTATTTGCTCTGTAAATTGGGACTGAAGCAATAATGGGAAGTGACATTAATTGTTTAAGAGAGTCCTCTTTGTCACATCCTGTGCTTTCTCTGGGGTGTTTGAATGTTGAAACTTGTACAAAACTAATTGAAATTGCTGTGATGAGGACCAGTGTCCACTCAACTTTCTGTTCTTGAATGTCAGCGCACTTGAATGTCTGTTTAAAGCACAAGAGCTGAGCAGCTAACAGCAAATATCAGGGTTTCTTCTGGCATGCTATTATTAAAGAAGGCATTCCCTGTTAGAAATAGTAACACTTCCAGCTTTGTTGTCAGCTTTATAAGCTGTAAGGCTCAGTAAGGGGGGGCAGTGGTGTGCCCCACCAGCTAGACTTGCTGGAGAAGTTCCTGGTGCGGGGCTGGGGGGCAGGCAGCCAGAACCCCCCCGCGGCCACCCCGGGGCTGAGGGCTGGCTCTCGCCACCATTCATCCCACCGCCTGCAAGGGGTTTGAAACACCGTTGGAAAAAAAGTCAGCGCTTCATTACATCGCAAAGTGCTTTTTTGCCTGATAACACCTTTTCGTACTTTTCTAGAAGTAACACTGTAATTTTCCTCTTTGCCTCTCAAAAAGCGGCTGTGAAAAGCTGCGTTTGGAGCACAGTTTTATTCACAAGGTGGCTTCCCTCTGCTTATTTCCATCTTCTGCACACTGAATTGTCATGGCACTGTGCATGTGTCTGTGCTCTTCCGTAGCTTTCTAGCTCGAAGACAGAGCTTTTCTGTAAGAAGCTGTGAGGTGTGATTTGGCAGAGAAGCCTGGCAGGAGCAATTATCTGTGTGGTTTATGAGCATCTCTGTTCGGAGTCTGGTAGATACAGTATTACTGAAAAAAGTCATGCTACCGGGATACCCAGATTCTCTTATTATTTTTTCTTTTCTGAGGTGTTACTGGCAATGTTTTGTTGTTGACTTTTTTAACTTTGTATTTTTTTTCAAAGGGAGAGCTCTTGTTTGTCTTACTGGTGTATTCCTTGCTAGTTCACTTTTAAACTATGAGATTTGAACTCAGCTGAAATCTCTTCGCAGTGTGAATCTGGAGCGTGATGAACCACTCTGAAGCTGGTGGAAAAACTCCCAATTTGATATCCCTGGAATCAGTGAAAGGCTTTTCATTTATTTTAATAGCACTAGGATCAGCCTAGGAATCCTAGATAATTGATCTGTCAAGATCAATTTCCAATCTTTCTGAAAAATCAATATAATGATTTTTACACAATTCTATTCTTCAGAACTCTCAGTACTCCAAAAATCTGTACCTTAATATACAGTAGGGACTATATTTCATTAAAAAATAGGAAGGCATTTAAATTTACTCAATTTGACAAAAAGAAGTCTTGTTGCTGAAATAAGATATCTAATATAAATTAACATTACAGCCACATCTGATTAGGAATTAATCTACTTTTTATAATTGCAGTCTGAATTAGATAAATGCATACAATAGTCACATTGAGCACTCTGACGACATAACTCGAAAGGACAACTTCAAAGGCAACCTGCTTAATACATTTCTTTAAAAGAAACCCAAAGAGCCTGCCATCTACAATATGAGTTCTGATGGCTAGTCTTATGCCAAAATCCTCAGGAATGAGAAGGTTTTTGCTTGGGTTTGGAGCAAGGATTTCCTGAAGTATGGAAGGGAAAACCTTTCTCTCTTACACCAGGCCGCGTATGTGAACAAGGTTTTCCAAATTTCACTGGTGATTCATTTTGGTCTTCTGATTAGCTGTCTTATTCTCTGATTCTTGTAATTTTGTCAGGTCCATTAGCTGATGTTCAGCGTTGAAAAGAGAAAGAAAGAGACAGCCTGGGCTGACACCATCATTAGGTGTCAGCAGCTTAGGCACATCCTGTAATGCAATCCCTGGGTGATTACTTCTCATTGTTAACACCGGATAAAAAAAAAGAATTGTGGAAGAAAAGTAAACTAGAGCAATACAGTGTGAGTGCAAAGAGATTTCTCTTGAATGCAGAGATGGATAATTTTATTGCACTTAATTACATCTTCCAAGACGCTGTTGCAAGTTACTGTTTCAAGGGCTGGTTTAACTGTGTTTGGACTGCTTTTCCACAATACAGAGGCATCATTTTGTTCCTTTTCTCTTCTCACCTGGTTCCACTTTTTGTTTTGTCCCCTCCCACAGAAGATAGATGAAGAGAGCGAGGCAAACTTGCTAGCTGTTCTCACTGAAACACTGGACAGCATCCCTGTGGATGAGGATGGGTTGCCTTCATTTGATGCACTGACAGATGGAGATGTGACCAACGAAAATGCCGCTAGCCCTTCCCCAATGCCCGACGGCACCCCTCCAACTCAGGAGGCAGAAGAGCCGTCTCTAGTAAGAACCCTTCCTACTGTTTAACAGGAATTGGATGTGCCTCTGGCTACCCACTGCATGGGTATGATGTAGTCACAGTAAGGTGTGGACTTTTCATTTAGACTGGAAAGGAAAATCATGTAAAGAACTGAAAATTAAGCGGGGAAAAAAACCCACCAGATAGCCATAGGATCACTAATAAGGCAATCTATTAAAAAGTGTGTTGAAATATTTTCTTGAGATTCTTGTGCTAATGGCTGACACTTTTGCTTATCATTCTGTTCAAATAAGTCAGGGTAATGGTTTTTAATTCATATTTCATTTCTCGGGGCTCTTTTTGTATGTATGTTTAGATGTCACTTTTGGTGATCTGTAAAGAAAGGCCCATTGAGTCTGGCGGGATGTGGGGCTAATTTTGTGCCTTTAACATTGATTTGACCAGTAAGCTCCAGCTTAGTGCTAATCAGGGCAAAACTGAACCTTGGGTGAGGATGTGGGTGAAACCTTATATGCATTTTGATCAGTAAAACCAGTTTGTTTGAGACGTGATTCTCTTTCTGCTGAAAGCCCCTTATCATTGGCTTCTGTGGAAGCAGAGCCAGATACCTGCATCTTGATGCTGTATCCATTAGTCTGTTAAAGTTAACGTCTCTGTTTAGATGAGAGGCCTCTTTTGTCAAACAGATCGCCGAGAATTTCATTTTGCCATGGATTCAGAAATCCAAGACCCCTGTCATTTCTGCTTGCCCAGCAGTATACTGCAGTAAAGGGAGCAGAAATACGCTGCCAAGCCAGAAGAAAATTAAATCTGGTCTGGGGAATATCGAGCCCTTCTTTCTGTTTTTTTGTACTTTGCTTGCTGAAATTGATATAGCTAACTTTAAGTAACTATGCAAAAATGTAGATAAGTCATTTTAGTCCATAAAGATGCATAACTTTACTCTTTTCCTTCCACCTCCCTTTCCCTGATGTGTTTGTAGCTTAAGAAGCTCTTGCTGGCTCCAGCCAACACTCAGCTAAATTACAATGAATGCAGTGGTCTCAGCACACAAAACCATGCAAACACTAATCACAGGATCAGAACAAGCCCTGTGGTTGTTAAGGTACAAACTTAATCTTTGTAATAAGGAAAAAAGAAAAAAAAAAGAAAGGAAAAGTGTAACAAGGTCTTTTATGCTTTCCGCAACCAAGCAAGCCCTAGATCTATACGTATTGTATTAATCTGTCTACTATCTTGCAACTGCTTTAAAAAAAAAAAAGTGAACAGATTATAGACTGGGTTCCAGAAAATCACCTGAGCTCCTTTATGCTCTGAATATTTCATTTGTGCTTTTTCTCTTGGCAGAGTTCAGTTGTAGTCCCACCACCTGTTACTCTCGCCTATGTTATTGATACACAGAGTAGTAGGGGGTACGATAAAATTTGCTGATGGGCTGGTGTTGTTTATGAGTGACTCCAGGATGCAGGACTGCCATTTTACCAGCTGTCTGAGCTAAGAAAAATGACACTGGATTCCTGGCAAAAGATGTATATCAGCCATTAATTGGATAGAATGGGGGCTCTGACATAATTCTGTTAGCAGGCAGTATTAAACAATGTTTGTCTTGCCGTTCACTGTAACTGAAAACGGAGCATTTAGGGGTACTTAAGAGAGTTGTGAATATTGGGCTCAAGCAATCAGCAACAAATTAAGGTTTAAACCAGCTTATTTTTTTGTTCACAGTAAAGGCGCTGTAGGGTCTTGTTAGTTACATGTTGCTGAGTAGGAACATTGAAATGTAGGAGAAATGAAATAAAAAGCTGCATAAATGTCATTTAGGAATTTTAAATGTAATTTTCTTTCCTTGTACTGCAAACAGTTATTCACAGCTCATAGATCTAGTACACTTAGACTGAACACTTCATTGAAAATCTCATATCTTCAGAAAACCTATATCCATTCTGATAAGGTTCAGCTCACTAATTTCAGCTTTATTTTATTTTATTTTATTTTATTTTATTTTGCCCTGTTTTTAAGACTGAGAATTCATGGAGCAATAAAGCAAAGAGCATTTGTCAACAGCAAAAGCCTCAAAGACGTCCCTGCTCTGAACTTCTCAAATATCTGACTACGAATGATGACCCTCCTCAGACCAAACCAGTAGAGAACAGGAACAGCAGCAAAGAGAAATGCACCTCCAAAAGGAAGCCCCATCTGCAGTCTCAGACAAATCATCTGCAAGGTAGGTGTGGGACTGCAGAACACAGCTTTGGTACCAGCAGTAACGCAGGGAAGCTGAAATACCACGGTTGTGAATACCCTCGATACCTCTTCTGTTCTTTGGATTAGTATTGTAAATCCAGCATCTCTTCTGCGTAGGGAGAATTTTAGAACAGTATAATGAAGTTAGAATTAGTTAGCTAGATTTAGCTTTTAAATAATTTTAATCCTGTCTCTATTGCCCCAGCCTCAGAAAAAGAATCTCAGGAAAAAAAAGTTTAACAAAATACCACATGTTAATATACCAAGCTAGCTGGAGATACTTATTCAGAGTACTGTACCACTAAGAAATCATTATACCCCTAAACAAGCTGGGCAGGCCAGTTCATTAGCGAGCTTCTTTCTTTTTTGCTAGCGTAAAACTGAAGGCATTGTTAACCTGCCACATAGTCCTTTAAGAGACAATAAATAGTGCTTCCACTGCTACAGAGAAAGCAATAAATGTGTCATTCCTGTTAAAGCTGGAATGCCGGTTTGTAATTTTATTTTGTAAATAGTTGAAAGTTTAGCTGCCATCCTGATCTTTCTCTCTCTTTTTAGATTCTTTGTGGCCAAAACTAAACACTTGTGTTGACTTTTAGTATCCCCCAGTGCATAAAGAACTGGTCTATATTACAAGTAGCTTCTGTGACAGAGATGCAAGAACTTAAAGACCTCTCTCTTGCTTTCTCTTCCTCTCTTTCCCTGCCTGTTTTCCCAAGATAAAGGAAAGCTGTAAAAGCTTACGAGCCCAAAGGGAGCTTTTTTTAAAGTTACTGTTACTTTAAAATACATCTATGTATATGTATTGGCCTGGCATCTAGAAGGCCAGGTACCTATCTCGGTCACATCAGTGCAAATCCTGGATGACTCCACTAAAGTCAATGGAAGTAATCTGGCTGCAACAGAGATCAGGATACAACCCTGAATGTGGTGTTCTGGTATTTTTAAAGCAGCAATTGTAAACTGTATATGTTTTTTCCCCTCCCCCCTCCCTGCATTTTCAGCCCCCAGCAAATCTAATTTTTCACTCTTCACTAGGAAGTATAAGCAAACTTAATAAAAATAATCTTCCCTTCCTGCCACTAAATACCCTTCTCACAGCTGTACATTCTGACATCCTAAGTATACTTTTCCCCATTATGATCTCAAATTCTCTGAACAATGCTTCTTGTAAGAAAGAAACCAAACTGCCCCTAGAGCTTCTTGGATGCCAACTGCCACTCCTTCTGGATGGCTTCGGCAGTCTGCTTCACAGCAAAATCCAGACTGAAGTGTATGTGAAAACCTGGGTCTCTTACTGCAATGGTACTGAAACATAGACCTGCCAGAAGTTATAGGGGGCTTTATTAACACTGTTGGGTGTTAAGGTGATACGTGATAAGGTATGTCATGTATAACATGCTGTATGCACATGTATGTTATATGCATACATAGATGTATGCGCACACGCACATAAATACAGATTATAAAATCTTCCTATTCAGATCAGAGCTGCATTTTTTCCCCAGCTGAGGCAATTGTGTAGATTCAGTGCAAAGAAGCAGGGAACGTTGGGTTGTGGAAACAGCGCAGAAGGAGAGGTTAGGAAAGTCCAAAGGGACATATAGCTAACTTACCAGTGTTTAACAGACGTCTGTGACTTTGGTGGTATTGCAGGTGAAATTGCAGGCAGAGAGAAATGACACTCTTCTTTAATTCCTGCAGTTTAATTTACAGGCTTCTGAAATGTTGTTTTTTCATCAAATTTGCCTCATACACCAATATATGGCTTCAATATCAATGGATTTGCATACAATACAAATACAAGAATATAATGCTTGCAGCTTGGACAGTCAATTCATGCGGAATCAACCTTGCAAATTTAACTGATATTTGCAGACCTGCAGTCATTTGTTCATACATTTAATCAAAAGTATAAGAAAATTGGCTCCTTCTGTTTTAAAAAATAATCAGGGTCTGATATTTTCTTTCAAAGTTAGGGAAGGCTCACAAAGGATAAGCCAAACGGTATTTTCCTTTAGGGTTACTGTTGCAAACATATTGCAAACCCACGGGAATGTCCACAAACCCATTCATGCCAAAGATCATCTGTGGTTTTGCATTGAAATTTGCCCATGAGGAAACTTAGTTCTTTTGAACCTGAATGTTTTCAATTTACAGGAACAAGCAACTTCATGTGAACCCTTTTTAATAAGAAAAAACCACATCACAGTAGACCTTGAAACTCTAATAAACAAGCACCATGGAAAATGATAGTGTCTTGGCTAAATATTTACACTATCAATAGCTGTATGTGAGGACGAATCCTTTGCAGGAATACTGTTTGGTCAAGCCCTTGCCTAGCAATAAGAAAACTGATGGGTGTTTTGGTATGCGAATTTCTCAGTGGGAGAGCTCAGTGATATCTGCCTAAAATGAATACATACGAGCGTGAGATAACGCCTTGGTTCTGTGCCCATCTCTGGCAGATTTGCACTGTGCCTCAGTGCTTCAGAATTTTATATATATATTCTGATGTGGGACTATTCTGTGGGTCTAATGAGAGCTAGAATGAGACTCTTTAGAGGCTTAAATAGCTCTTAACATTCGACTTCCTTAGAAAGCCTAAATTGGGTAAGAGTATGTAGATTTTTATCCTCTAAAAAAAAGTGGAAGCCTTTGTATAAAACTTTATTCCAGAGTCTTACTGTAAGGTCTGGGGTTTTTAAGCCAGTTTTACTTCTAGGTAGCCACTGGCAAACATTAGTATCCCTAGACTTATATAAAATACACACAAAGATGTGTCAGGTTACATTCAGTCTTACCGCACCTGGTTTTATGCACAAATCAACGGCAGTGCTGGATCAGACAAATAACTCGTTGAGGTGCATCTCCTCGCTCCGATGGTGACTTCTGAGGAAGGTGAACCTGGGGTGAACACCTGAGCTTCCATTTCTAACTTTCATATGGGGAGGAGGAGAAACAATATGCAGCTCTTGAGAATTGAGTTAATTTAAAAAAAAATGTAATATTGCTTCAGGAATGCTCTAGAGCTCATAAGAGTAATCAATTTGCATATAAAATCCTTTGATGTTGATGGGAGCTCCAAGCCTGGAATGAATACGAAATATGCAGTAGTGACACTCTGGACAAAAGATCTGCAGTGCAGGAGTGTTCAAGGGGAACATTTTGTCTTAAGTAATTAATTTGCAGAAGAGATCCCCTGCTGTTGTTCTTGGTACAATGCTCTCTGCGTTTAAACATCAATCTAACTTCTGAAAAGTAAAATTTGCAAGTAATATTATTTTTAATTTTCCAACATTCTACTGGCAATTAAAGGAATCTTAGTTTTATTACAATATCCTAGTTCTTGGCTTGCGTTGGGAAAATACAAGTTTGCATGAATAAAAGCTACAAAGACTTGTATTTTTATAGCTAGAGCTTTGTTTTTTGCATATGTTGGGATTGTAGCGCTGAGAGCTTCAACCCCATTTTTAACCATCTGTGACTGTGTCCGTGGTTTGTCATAGTTTGCAGGATAATTTGCAGAAATTTGGACTATAACTGGTTGGACTCTGGCCTTATAGAAACAACCTATTCTCAGTGCTATATATAAAGTCGTATATTGTAGAAGTAAAATTAACTGAATATTCATAACGTTCTGTTACTTCGTAGTTATTCTGCTGCTCCTGTTTCCAAATAAAACGTGAACTGTAGTCTAAATTAACTCTAAGAGAAATAACATTTTCACAGTGTATCCTGTAGAGTTCTTCATTGATTTTTAACATGTACCACTCTTCTTCTGAAAGGTTCTTGGCATTTGGGTTGTGTACTGTATTTCAGAGATAGAGTAATTGATGTAAATCATTCTTGAAATTTAGGTGCCCTTTTGGTACCAGTAATAAGGAATCATGATGAGTCTATCTATCTATTTATCTGTCTAAGATACACTGAAATGGCTATTGAACTATCAGAGCTCAGCCCTACCTGACTAACATGGGATTCCAGCACGAAAATAAAAATAAGTCTTTTTAGTATACATTATGGAGTGTTTAAATATTCCGTAATCGTTTTCTTTTTCCCTTCAGCCAAACCAACAAGTTTATCACTTCCATTGACGCCCGAGTCACCAAAGTAAGTACTAAAAAGTGCAAACATTTATAAAAGGGAGGGGGGTTCAATAGATTTTGGCTACAGCAACTCCATTTCAGCTTGTTTTTATAAATGTGCCCTGTCTTCCAGTGATCCCAAGGGTTCCCCATTTGAGAACAAGAATATTGAACAAACCTTAAGTGTGGAACTCTCTGGAACTGCAGGTGAGAAATGGGGAGTGCTGGCTCTTCCTTTAAGCATGGCTCGTGTGTGTGTTTGTACATTTTAATATACCACATGTACACTGAGATCTCACAGAGGTCTCCAGTAGATTAACTTCAGTGCAGTTTAGCATTGGCTTTTTATCCAGTTACCTGAGAAGGAATGTGTTTGAAAATATGGCTCCAAACCTACACAAGAGAGCATAATTTCTGGGGAAATATGAATGAAACCATTTATCTGTTATACTTCCCCATTTCCCCATAGATTTGTGTACTGCTGAGCACCATCTTTCAAAGACAAACCCCACAGCACAGTGTAATCGATGTTACAGATGGAAAAGTTATGTCATCCAGTCTGTCTCCAGGCTGGTCTAGGGCTGTACGTGACTGCATGTTTCAGTGCTTTGTCAATTCTAGATTAATATGTCACAAATAACAGCTTTCTCCTCTACCACTGAAAAACTATTCCATCGCTTAGAGGTAATTTTTTAAATTGGTGTTCATTTTATATTCTTGCTTTCTCTTTTATTTGTTCCGTTAGCACATTTCACACAACCTCCCTTTACCCTCCTCCTCCTTTCAGATCCCTGGTGTTTGTACCTTTTGAAGATTTGTAGATTTTTTATCATGTGCTGGTTTAGTTCATGCATCACCCACTGCACTCATTTAATTCATCTGCTCTTCTTTCCTCTAAAGTCAATTCCTTCAGACTCAGATCTGTTTTATTGCTTTCCTCTGAACTCTGTTTTTCCTCTGTTTTCCTGAAGTGTCCAGAACTGAGCACAAGAGCACACGTTGAGCTCCACCTGAGCTATTGCCAAGACTGTTTGCTTTCTCAGTTGTGTAATATTGAAAAATAAGAGATGTACTTGGCATGCGTTTCTCGCAGGATAACAGTGGATTGTAAATTATGTGATCTCTAGCGTTTTGGGGGGCACTGCAAAATAAGTCTTCAGGTACCATAAATCAGTTTGGTGCCCCTAAAGTCAGTGGCAGCTTTACGCAAGAGCAGGCACAAGCACTAGATTTGTGTATGTACTTTGGGCTTTCACCTCCCTACAACCATCATTTCACTTTTTCAGAAACTTCTTCATTAGTTCAGCATTAAAACATGCACACTTTCCTCTGCCATCTCCTGAAAACCTGCAGTCTTAATCGTTCCTCTCGTGACAAAAGGAAGCATCCTTCCAACGCACCTTCTTTTTGCAAAACCAAGACAAACACGGCAAAATTCACTGTATGCAGCAGGATAATCCCGTTCAGTGCCAGTAGGCCTGAAGCATGGAGAAGTCTCTTTTATCATTACTGGAGAGCAAATCTGCATGAGGGTGCCCATTTGTAAGCGCACTGGTAAGTCAGTGCTTAGTGCTGCCAACTGAAAGGGGCAGATGAGGTGACTACGGCAGAGTGGTACAAGCAGCCGTTGAAATCACTGAAGGGAGCACTGTTTTCTCCTAGCCAGAAAGTCAGCAGCCTGCTCTTCCCATCAGCTGACTAGACAGATATTGGGAGTCGGTCTGACCCCTGGATAGTCCTCTAGTATTGCCCCCATAATGGCAACGGGAATGGTGTTGGTATTACCAAATTCATTCCGCTCCATCAGCTGTGCACAGAGGAGGAAACAAAACAGCTCTGTAGTTGTCTTAGACAATATAGCCAGGAGAACTAGTGCATTAAAAAATGCATCAGAAGCTGTGAAACAGCACAACTGGACGAATATGTGAACAGGAACGTTGGTACTATGAAAACATGATTTTTTTTCCCTCTGGAAGTAAATAGAGTCTAGCTAGAAAATAAACTGATGATAATCAGGAAGAGTAAGAGTTGGTGGAATGTGTGTGGCCAGGGAGTTCGGGCAGTGTTACCAAGCAGCGTACATGATGGTGGCTCTTGGACTTCATGTTGCACTTGCTCTGGTCTTCACAATACCTGGTGAGGAGATTTCAGGAGATTGTATTTCATCACTTGGTAGCTGTATTAATCTCTGCCTTCACATACACGTAGATTTTATTTTTATATTCATATATGTATATAAATCTATAAAAAGATGAGTGGTTGTGCATGTCTTACTTTTTAACTCATTTGTATTGCAGTAGTGTCTTGTGTCATGAGTCTGCTTGTGCTGGAAACAGACAAGTATGTAACAGAAACAACCTCGAGTACTGAAGAACTTAGAGCGTATGTGAGTAAATCATGGCAGAACTGGGACTCACTTCAGTAAAAAAAAAACAACCAAAAAAAAATAAGGAAAAAAATAGTGGCAGTAGTGATTAATAATACCTTGGAGTTCTTTAGTGAGACCCTGGCAACTCCAAATTATATCCAGATAACCGCATTGCTCATTGTCCTTATATAGGGCAGCTTGCACTGTACAAGCACTATTTATTATAATTTAAATAGGAGTTGCCTTGATCTCACTGCCGAATTGAAAAGACCATTAGCAGTGCTGCTCGCACTATTGAAGCACAAAGTATTTTAATATAAATAGCAGCTCTCTTGATCTCTCTGCTGAAAACAACATTGGTTCCCTCACTGATGAATTAACTATAGAGTAGAAAAATAAATAAATAAAAACATTTCCCACATGAGCCATCAATCTTCGTCACACGCACATTTTGGATTCATGTATCTAAAGTCAAACTGAAACCGTTCTCTTGCAGATGCTATATCTTGCTTTACAACAGATTTGTTAGTAGTCGTGAATGTAACTTTGTCCTCCCTAAAACTGTCAAAACATTGATTTGTCAAATTACAAGGAAAAAATATTTTTTTAAAGTGTTTTCAAGCCACACGTAAGAATTCTTTGAATGCACTTTAAATAAGTGGCCTATGATAGAAGAATAAGTCCATTGATATCTAAAATCCCAACTACTGCAGCTGATTTCTAGTGCTATTCTAAGGAAAATGGACCAGAACATCACGATGTGGAAGGAGTTCTAGGTGATGATAATGTAGTGGATGAAATTTCTGTGTAAGGCGAATATCATTCTGAGTAAGAGGCTCACAAGAGGTCCTTCTCCCTTTGTTTCCACCGCTAGCTGCATTGCCAACGCCTTGCTAAGAGGCCGTGGGCTTGAACCTCTCTAATGTCTTCCAGGAACATGGGACGTTTCTGTGTCACTGCAAGACCTCTTTCCCCTTTGTTAACCAGTCAGGTTGAGGGGCACCTGCAGGCACAGGGACTAGGAGGATGACACCCTCTGGAGGTGGCTATGTTTCTTTAGGTGATCAATGGCTCCTCAGTGATTGTCTTAGACTTTCTGCTGAACTTCTAAATTCCAGAAGTTAGATGGTGCGACTCCTAAATGTTTGAAATTCATCTCTCTCTGTTCTGTGTCTTTTTAAACCTTCATTCCTAAATACTCAAAGCCATGATGTAAGTGCATGAAGTGAGTTTACACACCTAAGGCTCAGTCAGTAACTGAAAGGCTATTTCCACCCTCTTATCTACAACAGGTGACTTGGTGAAAAGTCTCTCATTTGCACACAGATCCCTGTAATTTACCTGAGCATAAAACTCCTCACCAGTCTTTCTTGGGTGCAAAATTTGATTTCTCCAAAAAGGTGACAGAAAAGTCTGTATGAATACAATCAGCTTGAATAGTGATTTGGAATTCATGAGCATCCTTGAGGACACTTAGACTCTGCTATTTGCCCACCTCTAGATCTCTGTTACCTCTTAGTTGTCAGAACAAATACTTAAAATCTATTGTATAAGAACTTGTTTGACCTCAGAATGATTTCTGATAAAATGAAATGTGAGGTGCAGAGTTGTCCAGAGGGAATAAAATCTAGTAAATTATTTGATATTTTCAGGCGTCTGTGTTTATTCTCTGTAGCACTGACAACAGGATTAAACTGAATACTCAACAAGCATGTAGTTTTTTATTATACGATGGCTATTTAATTTTATTATATTTTCCTGGCTTCTGCAATCTTCTGCCACACAAAAGCTATTCTGATTCTTTTACTGAATTGAGCTGTTATCTTGTGTTCAGTGTTTTAAGTGGCCTTAAATAATGTTTCCCTTGACAATCCATTTTCAAACTTAAAAGGTATAAAAGAATTCATTTTCAATGCCTCTCAAAAGCCCAGTGCACATGTAGAAAGGTTCCAGGGCTGCGTTCCCCAAAAGACACTAATTCTCAGCCCCCTCAAAGCACAAGAAACGTCATCAAACATTTAAATGCTAACAGTTACAGTAGAATTTTAGAAAGATCCGTGTCTATGTAAAACAGCATTGCAAATCAGTCCTAAAAAGTCAAGATGTCACATTTTATGCAAAGGCACTCTCCTAATTTCTGCTTATCAACCTAGCTGAGCTAAATGAGTTGCTAAAGGGTTTTTTTAGTGGAGTTTTGGAATGTATCAAAAGCAGTTTCACTCTCCCAGAGACTTTCTTGAAAGAAGTCGCTCGGCCAAGGTGGCGGAGTCGGCACACATGCAAACACCTTTTGTTGCACAGGCACGGGGAGGATGGTGCTGCTTCGGCAGCAGTGCTGGCAAATTGATGTATGCTATTTTCAAGCACGAGATCACCGAGTGAGTTCGTAGTATATAGCTGAGCAGAGCAAGGCAAAGTGCAAACGTACCAGTTACCGAAGCCATTCAATTAAAGAAAAGTCCCTACAAAGAAAATGGTTTTATAGCATGTCATGAAAAAATACTTGCCTTTTACTTTAAAAAGAAAAAAGACTGTTTAAGGGGGATGATTGTAGAGTATGTACCACTTCTAACAGACTTGCTGTGCAGAAGTACATAAGTGTGAGTGATGTAGAGGTACTTGTTTATTATAGAGCACATTTCAATGCAGTAATCATAAATATTGCTAAGGTTGTGCTCTGTTGAAATATGACCTACATACTCTTGATTGTTTGTGTTACGTGATTTGTCTGACACCCATTACATTCCGGGTAATGGCAGCCATTTGTTGCTGTGCACAGCAGGCTCTTTTGACAAAAGAAAATAGGCAGCAATAAAAAAGCTATAGTCTGAATTACATTCTGCACAGCGCTGCACTGCTGAGAGTTTGTGCAAGTGTGTTAACAATGCTCTGAACTGCCTCTTGTCAGCCTGTAATGGCCATCTGTCCTTCTATAAATCTGTCAAAACCTGCTAAGTTCAAGAGAGAGCACAGAATATACCTTGTACTGTCAATACTAAAATGTACACATTGGCGGAGGAACCGGCGCGTATGAAATAATCCAACGGTTATAGAATATTGTAACGCTATTGAGGTGGGATCATGGCCCTCGGTGAAGATTAACAGGGATTAGTGTGAAGATGAGCAAGTGTGTGGCCAACTGGTTTTCTCAAAGTTCACGGTTTGGAGATTGGTCATGGGACACGCTGAAGGTGGACTCCGTAGTGATGACATGAATTCAAAACTTCACTCCCTCCTCCATCCCTCGATGGAGGTTTGTTCAAAAGTTAAATGAACATTTTACAACTTCTGTCTGTTTCTACTTGCCTGTGCACTTCCTGCTTCTGCTGAAAACGAGGAAAAAAGCCAAAATGCCACGAGGAAGCCCTTTCTTAGGCTGTCCCCAGCACAGTTCTGCCAGCAAGAGAAGCGCCAGTAAATTTAGCTCAGTCTGTACTTTTGCAAAGGTTTTTTTGGTAGGGTTTTTTTTTCCCCTCCTCTGAAGATTGTTGGACTCCTTGTCGGGCTTCTGGAAATCATTGTGCTCTGTGTTTAGCTTGCTTCCTGCCAGGGCTAGCTTTAAAGAAGTAGAAATGGAAACAATATTTTATTTTGAATATTGGATTATCTCTGGAGTTTCTTTGCCTGAAATTCTTAAATATGCATGTTCATTGAGGAGTGGTTGTATTTCTGCTTCATTCTTTCTTTAAAACCACATCCAAAAAATTGGTAACTAACCCCAGAGCTTCTCATGGGCTGTATAATTTCATAAGTAAAAGTGACAGTTCTAAATTTTTTATCTAGAAAACAGTCTTTGCTTAGTTAAATCTTTGTTGAATCTGAGCCTGAAGTTTTAACCCGGAATTTATTACTGCAGAATTTTGAAAAGGACTATTCTGTTCATTTTACCAAAAATTCATTTGATAGTCAAAAATATTTGTTAGTGAGGAGGTGGATAAGGTGTGAAATACATACTGCTGACTGAAGTGAATTTTTGGGGAGGAAGAAAAAATTGAGGACTCAAATTAAAGGAAAAAGTTTAACAGTGATGAATTTGCACAAAACTTTTTCACTATTAAATTCAAATTTGATGTGACTAGAGTTTTAGGTGTCATTATCTTTGCCTCAGTTTCCCTGACTTTTGTGGCATTAGGCAAAGTCTTCACATAGCGACAGGTAGCTCATAACTATTTTTTCCAAACATTCAGACAAAATCAAGCTTCTTTCTCACATCAAGTATTCATGCCTTGGTACTCCTATCTTCTTTTTTTCTGGAACAAATTCATTGCAGCTAATGCAATGGGACTCCCAGTCTCCATTTATGCTCCTTAGGGAACACTATGCATCGATGGACGCTTTTCCTTCTTTACAGCAAAACACTATAAAACGTGTTCTATTTGCATTGATCTGCTGAGTTCTGTTGCATGGTTAAAAATACAAACCAAAACTCTATAGCCATGTTTGAAATACACATTTCCTGTAAGTGTGTCTGCCCTCTCTTTTCATTCTTGTGAAGGAAGTAATGGAAAGCTCATTGCTTGGGCTAGAAGAAGAAATCTTGGGCAGCATCGGCCTCTGGAGCGCTTAAGGATGGTCTGGATTATCTAGGAGAACTCCCTAATCTCGGTCTAATTTGTTTAATTTTAAGCATATATACTTCTAAATTACATTAGGGTCAACTGGACGGAAGCAAATTTTTCAAACATAACATATTGAGTACCTTCCTGAAGAGTAATTATTTCCTGAGCAGTGACTGCAGTTTGCTGTTACTCTGCCCTGGTGTCCTGGGTTATCCTTTTGTAAAGTCTGAAGAAATTCTGATTTCTACAGAAAATGTTGAGAGTTATATTCTACCCTTATAAAAATAATTGGGAGATGCTACTGGTTTTATTGGAATGGGCTGTAGTCCTTCCTGCAATTTTGTCTCACCATAGTGATAATCTATTACAGTTACGTGAACAATCCTGGTAGTTACTGGTATCTTTAGTCTTTGAATACTTATCTGTTTCATTTTGACTCCCTACTTCATGACTCTCACTAATATTTAGTTCTAAATGCAATGGTTTATTACAGTTGCAGTTGTCCTATTGTTCGCTTGGGTTTTAGTTGTAGAACCACATTTCAGGCAAAATGTATTAGTTATGCTTACAAGAATGTATTATACATACATTAGCAATGGTTTACTAAGTTAATGAACTGTGGAAACAAAGAGTCTTTGCAGTCGAGTTGTAGAGTTGCTGTACTTCCTTCCATTCAAGTTCTGCGTGCTACCGAGGTTCCTTTGGTAGCACTCATTTATTTTTCTCGGGCTTGCTTTTATTCAGGTTTTTGTCTGCTAATTTCTTTAGGTTTTTTACAGTGCCAGTCTTTTGACTTTTGATTTTCACGTCAAAATCTTTTTGATTTTTAACAAGAAAGTCTTTTGTTTTTTATCTCTTGATCTTTTCTATCAAAATCTACAGAGAGAGAGGTGGATGTCATGGAGGGGGGGGGCAGAAATGATGCTGAAAATTAATGGCAATGTATTAATACTGTTGCTATTGTTGTTACCAGACCTTTGGTGTCTCACACCCTAAATACTCTTTTTCCTAGTATTAGTAGTGTTAAATTAAAGTGACATAGAATGGGTCTTGCTTTGTATCTGTTTTAAAGAAGCACATGAACCACCTTTATAAACGTTGTATGTATGCTTAAAAATATTCCATTCCTCCCTTTTTTCCCCTTAGGCCTAACTCCACCTACGACCCCTCCTCATAAAGCCAACCAGGATAATCCTTTTAGGACTTCACCTAAGCCGAAGTCATCATGCAAGACTGTTGTACCACCTTCAAAAAAGCCCCGCTATAGTGAGTCTTCTGGTTCTCAAGGAAGTAACCCAATCAAGAAGGGTCCAGAACAGTCTGAGCTGTATGCACAGCTTAGCAAGACTACAATACTGTCCAGTGGACATGAGGAGAGAAAGACAAAACGGCCCAGTTTGCGGCTGTTTGGTGATCATGACTACTGTCAATCTGTGAATTCAAAATCGGAAATACGCATTAAAATATCCCAGGAACTTCAGGACTCCAGACAACTAGAATTTAAGGATTCTTCACCTGGGTGGCAGTGTCAGATTTGTTCTTCTTTAGAACAAGACCAGTATTTCAAGAAAGACACTTTACAGACAAGTAAGCAGGGATCCCACGGTAATAACAGAAAACAGCTCCAAGACCAGGAAATTCGGGCTGAACTGAATAAGCATTTTGGTCACCCCAGCCAAGCTGTTTTTGATGAAGAAGCAGATAAGACCAGAGAACTAAGGGACAGTGATTACAGTAATGAACAATTCTCCAAACTACCTATGTTTATAAATTCAGGACTAGCAATGGATGGTCTCTTTGATGACAGTGAAGATGAAAGTGATAAACTATGCTACCCTTGGGATGGGACACAAGCCTATTCATTATTTGATGTATCGCCTTCTTGCTCTTCTTTTAACTCTCCATGCAGAGATTCAGTGTCTCCACCCAAATCCTTATCTTCACAAAGATCCCAAAGGACACGCTCTAGATCAAGGTCCTTTCCTCAACGCAGGTCTTGTTCCCGTTCTCCATATTCCCGATCGAGATCAAGGTCGCCCTGTAGTAGATCCTCTTCAAGGTACAGTACAGCAAATTCATGTATCATCATCGTAGTTAATAAGAAGGAAAACAGCAAAAATGTAAAGCAACTTAAAGGAAAGAAAGAAAAAAGCAAGAAATAACTTAATCCAGTGCAACTCAATCTATTGCTCCTGAGCTGATTAACTCTGAAGGTTACGGGGTTGCTACAGAAACACTTGTTGCCATTATACTTTAAATTTGCCAAGTTTACACTTTCTGAGTGGAGCCAGTCAGGTCAGCGGCAGAGCAATTGGTGAGAGATGTACACAACTAACCTTTCCCATTATCTGCGAGCTGCCCGGTGCCAATCTAGCTGCAGTCCCTATCAGATGAAGTTGACAGCAGCTGACTCTCTGCTCTGTGTTAGCCTCAATAAGGAACATTACAGAAGGGCGGGGGGGGAAATCACTTGAGGCCTCTTAGTTGACTAGGAGATCGCAAACTGTCACTGCAAAATCTCACTGGTAGCTTGGAAGAAATTGTAAGTTAGGGGAAGAAGTAGAAAATGGTGTCAATAGATTCAAACTGAATGACAGAGGTGAATGTGTTTGTTTCTTCCTGCAGATCTTGTTGCTATTACGAGTCCAGCCACTGTAGACACCGAGCATACAGAAGTTCTCCCTTAGGTGCAAGATCGCGATCCAGATCACCGTACAGTCGCAGACCCAGGTAGTGCATTTTGCCTGCATTTGGTTTGCTTTGCAGCTGGTTCTCAAGAGATAATGAAGCATTCCAGAAATCGTATTACTAATTTTACATTCACAAATGCAGGTGCTTGATTTAATGACTAAGTTATGTTTCCTAGATATGACAGCTATGAAGAATATCAGCATGAAAGGCTGAAGAGGGAAGAATACCGCAAAGAGTATGAAAAACGGGAATCTGAAAGGGCCAAACAAAGGGAGAGACAGAGGCAGAAAGCAATTGTAAGCACTGTGAAGATAACTTTCATTTTGAAATAGATTTCTGTTTCTTTTCATAGATTTCTAAAGCTAGAACTCAAACTTTCTTTTCTTTGTTTTTTATAAAAGAAAAAACAAAATACAAAAATCTGCTTACATGTATTGCTTAGTATTTTGAATTTTAGGCAAATATGTTTTTTCATAACAATTTGTGTTTTGATGTTACAATACTGATTTTTTCAGGTTCTATAAATTGCAACTCTCCAAGTTTTTCACAGCCAACAGATACAAACAGCTTACTAGAAAAAGGTTTCATCCCAGACAACAGACAATTAAAAGTGAACCAGTCTATTTCTCATATAGATCTATCAGTGAACCTGCATTTTATACTATATATCACCTACCAGAGTGCCAGTAATCAATGTCTATTTTCTATATTTCTGGTTTTTTACATAAGCAATATAAGGAGTCAGCTTACATACCGATCGCTGGACTTTCATAGTAGCTGTAACTGTCTATATAGAGGGTGCAGATAACAGAATTCAAAACCGGGATCCAAAGGCATGAGTTCAATTTTTTTTTTCCTGTCTATGACTCAGTTAATTTTTAAGTTATTTTTAGCAAAATAAATAGTCTGAAGACACGATGCAATTTAAAAATGTCACTTAACACTGGCCCTTTCATAATGAATATGCATTATTTAATTATTTTGTTCATCAATGTTCTGTGTGAAACAACTGAAATACCTGAGGCAAAGGAAATACCCATGTGGGGATGAGCAACTCTCTTGGCTGTTGTAGCAGTAAGACAGGAGAATGGCTATTAAACGGACAGGTGGCTTTTGCCCCTTTTTAGTTCCCCATTGGCAACTGTGTGATGGTTTTGATAAATTAAATTGGGAGCTGCTGTATATCTGGACTCCTCTTGTAGTTGCTAAGCCCATTTGGTGGCTCACCTTAACATTTTCCATTTGGTTTTCTGTGCTCTTTCCATTCAGTTATACCTTCACTGCTGTTCTGGCTGTGCTCTGGCTCTTGCATGAACTGGTGCAGGCTGGGACACTTCATCTTCATTTCCACGTTTTCCCTTAGCGCTCTGTCCAGGGCTCACCAAAATGAATAGGTCTTTTTTCCAGTGCCTTTAGTGGACTTTGTAGTAAAAGGTGATTTGTCACACGCTTGGCAGCATTTCTCCTAATACTTACACCTACCAAACTGGGAGTGTGTAGAGATTGACGGAGACTGGTGTAGTCTGCAGCAACGAGAAATTCTGGGAGGGAATAGACACCTTTATTTTCTGATTTTTGTCTCTGTTACTGTTGTTCTTAGTGAGCTTCATCAAATCATTTCACTTTCCTCTGCTTCAGGTGCCCTAAGTGTGGGTGATAGGTGTATTGAAAGGCAGGTCCTGCTTGACCAACCTGATCTCCTTCTATGACCAGGTGACCCGCCTAGTGGATGAGGGAAAGGCTGTGGATGTGGTCTACCTGGACTTCAGTAAAGCCTTTGACACTGTCTCCCACAGCATTCTCCTAGAGAAGCTGGCGGCTCACGGCTTAGACAGGTGTACTCTGCGCTGGGTAAAAAACTGGCTGGACGGCCGGGCCCAGAGAGTTGTGGTGAATGGAGTTCAATCCAGTTGGCGGCCTGTCACGAGCGGTGTTCCCCAGGGCTCAGTTTTGGGGCTGGTCTTGTTCAATATCTTTATCAATGATCTGGGTGAGGGGATCGAGTGCACCCTCAGTAAGTTTGCAGATGACACCAAGTTGGGCAGGCGTGTTGATCTGCTCGAGGGTAGGAAGGCTCTGCAGAGGGACCTGGACAGGCTGGATTGTGCAGGGTCCTGCACTTCGGCCACAACAACCCCATGCAGCGCTACAGGCTTGGGGAAGAGTGGCTGGAAAGCTGCCTGGCAGAAAAGGGCCTGGGGGTGCTGGTCGACAGCCGGCTGAACATGAGCCGGCAGTGTGTCCAGGCGGCCAAGAAGGCCAATGGCATCCTGGCCTGTATCAGAAATAGCGTGGCCAGCAGGAGTAGGGAAGTGATCGTGCCCCTGTACTCGGCCCTGGTGAGGCCGCACCTCGAATACTGTGTTCAGTTTTGGGCCCCTCACTACAAGAAGGACGTCGAGGTGCTGGAGCGTGTCCAGAGAAGGGCAACAAAGCTGGTGAAGGGTCTGGAGAACAAGTCTTATGAGGAGTGGCTGAGAGAACTGGGGTTGTTTAGCCTGCAGAAAAGGAGGCTGAGGGGAGACCTCATTGCTCTCTACAACTACCTGAAAGGAGGTTGTAGCGATGTGGGTGTTGGTCTCTTCTACCAAGTAACAAGCTATAGGATGAGAGGAAATAGCCTCAAATTGCACCAGGGGAGGTTTAGATTGGACATGAGGAAAAATGTCTTTACTGAAAGAGTGGTTAAACATTGGAACAGGCTGCCCAGGGAAGTGGTTGAGTCCCCATCCCTGGAAGTATTTAAAAGACGTGTAGATGTGGCACTTAGGGACATGGTTAAGTGGGCATGGTGGTGTTGGGTTGACGGTTGGACTCGATGATCTTAGAGGTCTCTTCCAACCTTAATGATTCTTTGATTCTATGATTTTGTAGAGCATGAGATTTAGAGCTGTAACATGCTCTGCTGTGCTGATCTGAAACTCAGTGAAGGCAATGGAATGATTTTGCTTGGCTTCAGACAAGGCTATATTTAAGTCAGTTGTTGCAGTTAGTTTTAAAATATCTGGCTTCCATCTGCTTAGAGATGAACACTACTTTCCAGCAATCATAACTTACACTGGCTGTTCTCTCTTAGATCTAACACAAATTAGAGATTCAAGTAGACCTCTGTCATGGGTGTATCTTGCTACTTCTCAATTACTGTACCTTACCAGTATAAATAAACATGAATCCTGCTGAGGAGGTAGAAAATTTGATTTAGTTTAAAACAAGCAAATATTTGGCAAGTAGCTAATCAAAAGAAAAGGAAAAAGGAAAGAAAAGAAACTTAAAAAGCTCCAGATATGCTGCATCGTAACTTCCTATGTTAAAAATTTTAGACGTTTCAAAACCAACGTTGAATTTATTTTCTTTCTAAAGTGAGCATTGTCATGATAACTAACTTAATTAATGAAATCATTTATTAATAAACATAAATAAATCAGAACTAAAAAATAAATATCAATAAACAGAACATGGCAAAATCTTAAAATCCAATCACCTGTGTAAGAGCTGCAGGAGATGTAGATGAAATTCTATTAACTTCTTTATCCAAAGTCTATCAGCACTTTTACTTTAAAATTCTGTATTGAATCATACCAGTTTATTCCCTGTGCAAATAAGTAGGGGTCAGGGGACAGCAGAGAAAGGGAAGCCCTGATCCCATGAAGTCAGTAATAAAATTTGTATTATTTCTAGCATTCTCTGCTCCTTTTCTTACTCCTTTTGGCTTATGGGTCTCTTCTGTATTACTCTTTTCTTTCTTTCTTGAGGGACTCAACTCATTTATTGTTCAGCCACAAGAATCTTCTCTCTCTTTCCTTGAACTCTTTCTACAGTCCCATAAATTTAGATTTCTTTGCTCTCTGCATTGGGGATTTTTTTATTTTCTTTCAGCCCATTCTCATGCTGCCAGAACTGATTCATGGCCACATACCTCCAGATGCTGTTGAAAGAGTGGCCCAAAGATTGGGCAGTACTAATGCCTCAGGTGTTACACAGGACAGGTGGCTTTTCTTCATGAGAAGCACCGTGCTATGATCTCGGGAGTTAGCTGTAGAAAGGATGCACAGTGGAAAAGGAACAGAAGTTATGACTGAGCTAAAAGCCATCAGGTATTATTGGTTCAATATCTAGAATTAGTCTCCATGTGACAAGAGTGAGAAACCTAGGAAAAAGAAATGAGAAAAAATTTCACATATTTTAATCTGTCAAAACCATATGTGCAGCAATGCCCTCGGATTGTGCAGGCAGCTTGTATTTTGGCAGACGTGAAGACATACTGGCAGAATGCTGAGGAGGCTTGTTTTAGAAGCCTGTGCTCATGCTGTGTGGTGGAGGCATGTTTAAATGGCTGCCCCTTCAGTCTTGCACGCACCACCTTCGCTACACTAGCTTCAGATCAGCTAGAAGCCTGGGCTAGCATTGCCCTGTATGGATTCCTGAATTCCTCTCTAGGCTTACAGCTATATATAGGTGGCTTGACTTCAAAAGGTGCTGTGATATTCTTCTCCTCTCCCTTTTCTTCTTTTCCCCTCTCCAGTTACTGGAGATTCAGTGCCTTTTCTGTGGATTGGGGTCTTAATTTTGAGCAGTCACACTTGAAAAATATGGGCTGAGCCCACAAGATGTTTTCCAGTTAGAGAGTAAGAAAAATATTTTTGTCATTCATTCGTTCATTTATTTATACTTTTGATTGTGATGCCTTTGCTAACTGAGCAAATGTTAGCATAGTTTAGTTTGATCTTGACTTGATTTCTTTCACTGGGTCCCCATTTTGTTTTAGAATGTGGTCCTCATTGAACATAAGGATGGTCTGCCACCAAGACTTACTTAACTTTATAATGCTAACCAGATCATAGTGGACACACATTCATCATGAAACTTGAGGAGCAACTGCAGAACAGGACAGTCTACTTAGGGCTTTGTAGAAACTGGGATCCAACCCCAACCAAAGCAGATCACAGTGATTTGCCAAGAAGGCTGAGGAGCCCTTTTTTTTTTCTGATACACCCCAGGAAATTTCTGAGTTATGTGGGCTTTTACTCCAGCAGCTCATTAGACCGTGCGGCAAATACTTTCCAAGGTATAGCATCAGAAATGCAGTTAGCACATTTCAATTCTGGAATCACCAGCTTGTGGTTCCCCATTGACATGGTGCACCAGGGCTGGGAGGTTAAACTGTCTGATGAGCAGCCTGGTGTTCTGGATCTCTGCTACTCTGCCGCTCTGGCCACGACACAGACTTACGGTCACATCCTCCCTGCAGCTCATTTACTGCGTGCGGTGGCTGCTGCCAGGAGGTATAACAAAATCAACTTTTATACCTGAGTAGAAAATTACTACTAGCATTACTACTTTTCATTTCTAAGTGCTGACAGCCTCCATGAGACAAGTATCAAGAGTCCCTG
This sequence comes from Aptenodytes patagonicus, assembly GCF_965638725.1. Classification (NCBI taxonomy): domain Eukaryota; kingdom Metazoa; phylum Chordata; class Aves; order Sphenisciformes; family Spheniscidae; genus Aptenodytes; species Aptenodytes patagonicus. Next base: position 19,979,166 of record NC_134952.1, on the reverse strand, counting down.
TCCCAGAGAGCTTACAGACATAAGAAGATAAACGCACTGTGAGGCCGCTGCAGCGGAAAGAAACGCATGGTTTCAAAGAAAATAAATTGCTCTACAACAGGAAGGCAGGAGAAGGGTGGTTTCATAAATGAGTGCATGGCTTCTCTAAAGTCTAAAACCACAGTCAGCCTATAATGGAGTGCATTTCCACTAATGAAGGATCCAATGTATGTTGTATATTTAGTTTGGATTTTTTTTGTCATTGCTCATCTTGATGGCCTTGATCCCAGGCACTCTAACTTTGCTGTATAAGTTGCTGAAAATGTATCAAACGGATTACCTAAACCTTGAGGTTTACTGGTCCATCATTATTTTCATGGAGTGTGGCTGAATTGTTTCAGTCCTCAGTTAGCCACACAGCAGCACTTGACAATTTTGTGCAATGTTCTTTCTTTTTTTTCCAGTTTTTGTGATTCTTCCTTTTGCCATTCATACTTGCCCACAGGTCATACTTATTCTTCTTTAATACAGAATCTAAGGAAAATTTTTCTTATTATTATTACGTCAGAATCTTAAGCTTTAATGGCTTTTTCCATCCATAACATTTCTATTTTTTAAACTCTGTCCAACATTGCACTTTCAAAATGGTATTTGGCCTCCAGCTCTAAGGATAAAAGTCTTCATGGCTTTCTACTGGAAGTGGAGAGAAGTCACTTGGCATGGAAGGCAACACGGGCACAGGGCTTGTACCCAGTCAGCCGCCTGTGCTGGAGGAAGCAGCAGAGCCTTTAACAAGCCCATGGCAGACCCCAGTTTTAAAATGCCCCTGGATTTCTTCTCTCAGCTTCACATAAAGCATTACCTGGCTCTTGGAGAACTAGATATGCACCACAGATGTGCAGACAAAAAGTGGTAGGGAGAACAGGGACAGCACCACTATGCGGTGTTACCTCTGGAGTGGCTGCCTTCAGTTCCCACAGACCCTGCTTAGCAGCACCATGGGCAGCCAAAGCAAACAAGTGTTGGGTGAAGAAGCCTAGTACAAAAAACATATGAAAACTAATACATCTAATGGTCTGCGCTTTAGTTCCTTGTGAAATAAAGGATTAAGAAGGAGGAAGGGAAAACAAAATAAAGTTTTGGAGGAAGCCTTTGCAAGACAAAAAGATCCTTAGCATCAGTGAACATTTTGCAGGATGAGTGGTCCCTTTATTGACCCTTAGATGTGTAAGGTATATTCTGGTCCTGTTTTCTCAAGTTTTGGCATTCTAACGCTTTAGTATTTTCATTTGAGACTTGACTGCTTTTCAGTCTGAGATTTTCTGCCACATCTGCATATTCAAATGTTTTTACTGCAAGGAAGAAAGAGCAAGATTATGAAGAAGGAGCTTTAGATAAACCAAAAGAAGACAGACATATTGGGCCTGAGGGAGTTGGCCAGACTCTTCTTTCTTCCTTTTTTTACCTGGCAAAGCAATGAACTGCACTTAAAGCTTATGATGCTAAATAAACCATCTGCACTTTTGGGAGGGAAATATGAACAGTATCTTCTGGAGTTTCCTGCAGGTTCCCTCTGCCCACATTAAATTGAAAGCAAAAGCTTTTCTCTGCCATTCTCTAGGTTTCCAAGTCATATATCTATCTCCTCTAACAAGCGCAATAAAAAGCATACTTAATATGCACATACGGACTTATGCATGTAACTTATTGTAAAATAAAGGTCTTTAACATTTAGAGGTATGTTGTAATCTTGTTGGGTTTGTATAGCTCTTATTATTAATGGGAATAAAAGGCAGATGTCTCTGTGAATACAAATACATTCTTCATAGTTGCTTTAAATAAACCAAAGTTAACCAAGACAAAGACAATGCTGTATGAATCCTGTGTTCTCCAGTATCTTATACCATCATGGCACTCTGCTTAAAAAAAATACTTGAACACATCTCCTCATGTGTGCACACTGGAGGACATATGGTGCATTTCAGCTTTAAATTTGAATTTCCTTAATTTTGCAGGTTTAACTTATTCCCTTAATGATAGTTTAACAGGCTTTTTTTTAATTGTTCAGTTTTGTTTTATTGCAGTTGTCTTAAAGGGATATTAGAGGTTATTAGAGGGATAGAAGAAGGAAAAATTGCACAGGCATGCACACAGACTTATGGAAGAGCATGCAATAGTTATTTCCATCACACTGTAAAATAACAATCTCCATGTCAGTGAGCAAAACATTATGTTTTTTCAGTCGAGATGTATTATCTCAGCTAAAGTATATTAGACAGTCTGCTATGTTATGTTCTGCTCCATCTGGTCAGTCATTTAGGTTCAATAGCAAGTATCAATGGAATTGTTTCTTATCAAGTGTCTCAGTGCACTTAAATCCTTGATTTGGTAAAACAGTCTGAAAAAGTAATTACTGTGCATATGCAGATTTTCCTGTTTTTGGAGTTTATGGCACCCAACCATACTGAAAGTAAGCAGAATTAGAACGGGGAAAATGGAAGAAATGCAGATTTCTGTTGCTTGCACTCTACAGTCCCTAGTTCACAGAAGCCCTACCCAAACTCCTCTGTCAGGAAGGTCAGGGCTCTTGGCTGGGACACAGTAAGAGGCAGAGATAAAAAGCAGCAGCTGTCTGTAAAGTACCCCTCTTCCCTAAATTTATGGCTGCCCATGAGAACACTTGTCCTTCTTTTAGCCATGCTAGCTTCTCCAAACTGCACTGCTATGGCAGAGAACAAGGGCAGCTTTTGGAAGGCGTAACATTTAAAAATGAAAGTGTCTGTCCCAGCAGGGTTATAGAGGACTACCAAGGCAGTCACCTTGGTTCCTTACATAGTCAAAAGAGGCAGTAGTTTCAAGCATCTAAATGAGATACTTACCTGATCCCATTGATTAAGGAGAGCATATACATACTTTGGTAGAGCAACCAGGGACTCTGCTGGGCTGACCAGGGAGCTATAAAGGACCCAGGTGTTCCAGTGGTTGTTTTTTGTGCCATACTTTAGTGGGTAGGGTTTTTGCGTAGTAGCATTTGGTTCTTGGATCTCTGTTTTCTGGAGCTTTAAACTCACTTTCATTTCTCAGGAGCTTAGATTAACTGGATCTGAGCCCCTGAGATTTGTGAGGCCAGGAAAAGAGTCAGCAAAAATACTTGTCTGAGTGTGCTAGTGAGAAGGAGTTTCTGTTGGGAGGCAGATATATTAGTTTCAGCTTCCTGCTGCAGGAATTGTTTATTTATTTTGCATTAAACAGTTCCTGGGAGCAGAGTGCTCTCCTGGGAACAGGGAGCCAGTATTTTGGGCCCCCATAACTAAGAGTTCTGATGCTCCCTTTATATCAAATGAGTGCTCAAACAAGTAAAGAAGAGGCATGAGGATCATTTCTGTTTCTTCATGTGTTTTGGTCTGATCTCAATGCTACTGTCCATGGTCCAGGAATGACTAGTGCTTTATGCCTCTGTGGGGACTCATGGAAAAGATACATTTTGTGCTGTATCTGAATTGTAACACTAAAAGCTACCTGTCTCTTCAGGCTAGGATGTTTCTGAGCAGGAATGCAAGTCTATATTTAGGTCCCTAGAGCCTTTTGCATTGCATAGTTGAGGTGCCATTAGCCTTTAGGCACCTCCAGGTTACAGTAGTCATGAATTCTCAGCAGTCAGTATAGTTCCTTCAGCATTTGGCACCTAAATTCTGAGCAAGTCTCAGGTGCCAAAGCTGATGGTTTAAACTGACATTGCTCCACTGACTGACAGATTTACACCAGCTAAGAATGTGGTGGTGGTGGTTCGATTTATGGGACAAAGGTGCGGGTGTGTAAGGGATGAGCAGTAGGGCCGGTAGTGCCAAGGTTCTTCAGGCCAGAGGCAATCTGAGGAAGGCTGAGCACCCAAGCCATGTGTAGCTGGTGCTTCTTCGCCATGATTACCTTAAGGTCAGTGTTTTGAAGATCTCTTTTTGCCTTTTGCTTTGCTTGCAGCTCACTAAACGGCTCTACCCTGAGTAAAGTGTTCATCAAAAAATTCATAAAGTGACTCTCACAGGGTTTCCTAGTCCTTCTGTCATTCTGCTGAGCATTTCCAGTCAGGAAGGAAGGATATGACCATGACTCGATTGTTTTAAACCTATCTTTGTTGCTTTGCTCCAAGTGTCAAAGGAACATGCAAATGACACCCTAGCCTGTAAAAACCAGGGACTTCAGTCAGGTTTTTTTTCCAAAGAAACCAAAAGGTAATGGTGACCACAGGATATATTTTATTGTCCTGCCTTTCCTCCAGAAATATTTATTTTAACAAAAGTCATCTTCTGGACCCCTAACAGTTTTCGCTCTGTTTTAAGGTATGGGTTATGGTGGAACAGCTGAATGCAGGATGAATCAGCTATTGAGTCATCTGAGTTTAGAATGTTATGTTTGTAATACATTTTGTTATGTCTATCATACATTTATGCAATTATTGTGTTACTTTATACTACTCCACAACTAAGATGGGGTTTGCCCAGTATTGTATAGATAGCAAGAGAAAGGGAGCTCCTGGTTTGGAAGAGTTTACGGTCTTGGAAGGGAAGTGGTAGAACGGGTGGAAGGGAAGAAGGTGCAGTAGGATACAAAGGGAGCTGTCTGTCAGTGTATAGCAGAACAGTGACAGCAAGCAGTGAAACCTTCCAGGAGCACACCACCTGACAAATGTAGTGTCATTTAAATACCTTAGATGCTTTCCAGGAGAGAACTATTTCACTTACGAGCAAGATGCAGTAGGTCTTCCACAAGAGACTATTACTATAATTATGCATCCTCTGCACATCCGTGTGTGTGTGTTTGCATGCATATATGTATAGGTTCATCTCTATTACACATTTGTTAAAACTATGCCTTCCCTGTTGCTGTTTCTCAACAGGAAGAACGTCGTGTGATTTATCTGGGTAAAATCAGACCTGACACAACCCGAACAGAACTGAGGGACCGGTTTGAAGTTTTTGGTGAAATTGAGGAGTGCACAGTAAATTTGCGGGATGATGGGTAAGAACTTTTGAGATTACTTCTTGTTGGGGAGCTGCCATATGTAAAAAATTATGGCAGTAAGATTACTGGTATGGGAGTTACCAATGTAAGTGCTGTGACAGATGACATGCTGAGTTCAAAACCTTATTTATTTTCTTTCATCCTTACTTATTAATCTTGCTAGTTGAGATTTCCTGTCCCAGAAATAAGTATTTAGCTGCATGACAGGACAATCATGCTGATAAATGGATGCAGTACTTCTGGCATTTCCACTGCTGGGTCTCCTGCAAGTTCTTGCTTTCAGGAAGGGGTTACACTAATGTGCGTTAACTCTTTTTAGCTTTTGTTCACAACCGTGTTTTTCAATTGCAGAGACAGCTATGGTTTCATCACCTACCGCTATACTTGTGACGCCTTTGCTGCTCTTGAAAATGGATGTACTTTACGCAGGTCAAATGAACCTGACTTTGAGCTGTACTTCTGTGGATGCAAGCAATTTTGCAAGTCTAACTATGCAGACCTAGGTAGGCATTTTGCTCTATGTGAATTAAAGTACATAACTGGAACCTTGTAACTCAGGAGAATTTAGGGTTTGCTTCTTTTTTGTTTGCTGCTTATATTATTTAAATGGTTGGGGGAGGTTAAAGGAAGTGGTTTTCACTTGCTGAAAGAAGTTTAAAAGTCTGCTAATCTGAGCTCTAATCTGAGCTGGCTTCTTTCAGATATTTCAGACTATGAAAATTCTTTTAAAGCCCATTTCCATCATTATCAAAAATAAGTGCCCGATATTCAATAATACATTTCCATATTGAAATGATAGCACCACAGAAACCTCCTGCACGCTTTACTATTCATTGCTATGCTATGACTGCTTGGTTCTAATACCTGATTTATTTATATGAGCAATAAACAGAGAACAAAGCAGATGCCTCACCCCAAAAAATTCATTATGATTCTTACTTTGCCATGAGTTGTGCTGTAGATGTGTAGAACTTGCCAGAGACACTCCTTAAACACAATTCATAGTTTCTCAGGTTTGAAAGCTAGAAGGGCTTCTGACCAAATCTGACCCTTAGTATAGCAAAGGCCACGGATCTCAACTGGTGGTTCTCAAATCGTGCATAAGCATCTATGTATGAAGGTGTCTCCTTGCAGGGACTTCCAGTCATGATGTAAGAGGCTCCAGCCTGTGGAGAGCTTAGCAAATCTCTTGGTGTTTGCTGTCCCACTAATGTGGGGCAGGATGCATACCAGTCTCCAGACCCCAGTATGCTGTGATAACTCCAGTCCCAAGTGTGCACTCTGGCTAAAATAACACATCTGGGTCTGTCCTAGTCCTGTCTGGGCAAAAATGTATGGTTCTGTCCTATGCTCTGGGTCGGGGTGTGATGATTCCCCTTCAAGGAGGTTTGGAGATGTTCAAAGTCTTACAGCACGAATACTGATATTAGGTATATGCATAAAGAGACCATGCAGGCTACCAAAACATCCTCTATAATATTATAATATATTATAAACTCACCTCTTATTTAATTACCTTTTAAAATGTAAAGTATTCATTAAATGTTAAACCTTTCCTAATACCTGTATAAATAGACTAAAGGTATGGGAGATACTCTTTTCTGAATAACATAGCAAGGGACATTTTGCCATTGAATCTATATTAATCAGATATTGTGGGGGTTTTATGAATAAATGACCACAGTCATTAAAATCTCTCATAACCCTGTAACACAGTGCTAATGAAATCTTGTATGTGCTGCCCTCAGCTTTGTACAATGCAGGAAGTGAATACAGATACATTTTTTCTAACCAATTGATGTCTTTTTGGAATAAATGATAAAGATGATATGCATTGTTCACAATGAATATGCTTTAATTCCCTTCAGTGGCTAAACAGATAATGTAAAGCTAAGAAAAGGCAATTGACTGCTGAAGAGATATAGTGTTGATGTTGAAAATATAAAAGGTAGCAAGGCATTTGTCGAAGTGTAGGCTGATAAAAACAGTAAAAACAGATTGAAGTCTTGACTTGATTTGACTTATCTTCAGCAGTGGAAGCCAGGGTTGTCTCTGTATCTCAGAAAATCTGGGGTTTAAAATAAGTTGTCTGAAGGGAACCTTCTTGAATATTATTCATCACTGGGAGTATTCCCTGGCAGGTCTCTCCATACTGAGTAGGACTCCCAGAGTATCTGTGAGCAGAGTATTTTCACTTTGTCCTGCTGACAGCTTGAGCTTCTGTACTTCAGACCGCATTCCCTGTATTTTGCAGAGTATCTGATAGAGCTACATAAGGAAATGGCAGGATGAACTTTAAAATTCATGAGCTAGTACAAGGACAGAGAGAATTAATCAGCCTTGGGTTGAGTACAGAAGAAAGAAAACACTTGAAAATAGTAGTCAGAAGTTTAACACCTCTCCTCTGTGAGAAGATATTGTCTTAACAGAACTTGTAATGAACATTTAATGCACAGTGTGTCTTATAGTGGTAGATGGGGAGTTCTGATTAATTCAACACAAGAAATGGCAAGAAAAGGGCACTCTCACAAAGGAGCTGTGGCACAGGAACTGGGGAGAGTCAGTGTTAAGCAGGGATGACTCCAAAAGGAAATTCAGTGCTTGCAGCCATGTCAATAATTGCCGTACTGGAGCTGTAGGGCCACAAACGTACAATCCCTCCTCTGTGCTGGGAACAGACTGAGGTCTGTGTCTGAGCAACTGGCAAAGCTGGAGCAGGTATTGCAGGTCACAGGAGCTGGACCATTATTGCTGCTATGACTTATCATGTATGCCGCGAAAAGCTGAGGAGCCCACCTGAGATTGCTTGTACGGCGGTGCAGAGGCCCTGCCCTGAATTGCTCACACTCTGAAAAAAAAAATCAGAGTGGAAGCAAGAACAGATTCAGGGAGGTGCAGTGACTTGTACAAGACCCCGAGGCAGGGCAGGCAGAAGCAGCGGTGTCCCCTGCGCGCTGCCTACAGGCTGCCCTGGCTTTCTGCAGAACCATCCCCTTATTACCTTTCTCAGGAGAAGTAAGTCTTGGATATTGCATGTTGCAAAACAACAGCTGCAAAACGATAGTGGAGTTTTGAGTAAAGCATCTGTCAAGATTATCTGGACTACTTTGAGACCTATACTTAGCAGTGTGTCAGTGCTCAAGTCCTTGGAGAAACTGTTTTGAGTTTACCTGCTCTATATGTACATGCAATTTATGGTTCTCCCCCACTGCTGATGATGTGTACTGCTTTTGTTAAGTCCTTCTTACCAGAAAGCTCTGTCCATACCTAAAGCTTCTCTGATGACAGTTTCTGGGCTTTTGTCATCCCATAAAGTTGTGGTTGTAAGTGGATTGTTTCTGCAGTGCCTTGTTCATACCATTGTACAGAGAAAATAATATAAGTACTCGCTAGTGGTTCTTGCTTCTTGTCTAAACTTGCATCCTTTGGGTTTCAGATTCAAATTCAGATGATTTTGATCCTGCTTCCACTAAAAGCAAGTATGACTCCATGGATTTTGATAGTTTACTTAAAGAGGCACAGCGGAGCCTGCGTAGGTAACATGCATCACACCTGAGGAAAACGGAGGGATGGCGAATACCTCACGGACATCACGTCCTTCAATAATGGACAATTAAAAAGTCATACTTAGGAATTTCTCCTACTTTACACTCTCTGTTCAAAACCATGGTTTACATGAACACAGCTGCTCGACGAGTGGAGAGGCAGGATGGCTGTCCAGTAAGCACATGTGTGTCCATGGGTGTCAGCTTTGCTTTCGCGGGTGATCGGTGGTGGGGGAGCCGGGCATTCCTTGCGAGTTCGATGCAAACCACGAGACATGGCAGCAGTTCCACAGAGATACACGTACAACGATGAACTGCAAAATCTGTACATACTGCATTTTAACAAAAAAAGAACAAAAACAGAAAAAAAAATTTGAGAACTATGGCTGCTGATGTCTGGGAATCAGACACTGCATTATTATTTTTTTTTTAAATGAAGCTGCTTCTCACACCACAGTGATAATATGACAATCCAGAAGAAACCACAGGTCCCAGAAGCCTACAATCTGTTTTAGCTTTGTTTTAAGATTTTTCTTTTCTTTGTTTTTTTTTTTTTTTGCGGGTTTTTTTTTCAGTCCTTGCAGAAGAGAAAATGAAAGGCTCAAGCTTCCCTAACATTTTGAAGTTTCATCTTTTAATTCTGACACCCATGTAAATGTCTACAACGTTGATCTTCCACAGCAAAATTTTCAAAGCCTTGTTAATGGTCAAATGTGCAGCTTGTTCAGCGATTTATTCTAATGAGCGGATGTGGTGTTACATTATTAATGAGAGTTGGATATAACTATCTGGGTGTGTGCACAGATAGTTTATTTGCTACATTCTCTAAAGTAGTTGAGTATTTACAAATGTTAAATGGAGTATTTTTATTTATGTACATACTGTATGACGATGTTCTTTTTTGTTACAGCTATGCACTGTAAATGCAGCCTTCTTTTCAAAAACTGAATTTTTCTTAATCAAGAATACTCAAATGTAATTACATGAGGTGAAACAATTATTGTACACTAACATATGTAGAAAGCTGAACTTATGCTTATATATATTTGATTGTAAAAAAAGAGAGAAAAGCGTGTGGGTGAGGGTGTGTGTGTATATGTGTGTGCGTGCGTGTCTGAGTGCAAAAATGCTTTACACACATTCATCCCTTCTTTGGTGAGCTTATATAAGAATTTTGTCCAGAATTATCCTAGCCCCAAAGGTATTAACCACTTCTGCAGTATTTTTCCACATTTTTCTCATTGCTTGATTTTCTTTTGCAGTTTTATACACTGAATTTGTTAGGGGAATGAAATTTTCTCATCTAAATTTTTCTAGGAGATACCATAATTTTATGTAAAGTCTCTCAAATGGGTAATCATTAAGAAATGTTTTTATTTTATGTATCAACAGTAGTTTTGGAACTAGAGGTCAAAAATCTTTTTAAAATGCTATTTTGTTTTAATTTTTGTGATTTTAATTTGATAAAAATACGCTGAGGTACTAAGTACAGTATGATTTTTACAGTAATTCTGTGTCTAAACACTGTTCTTGAAGCCAGTAATCTTTTCATTGGCAGAGTTTAATGATGGTATTTATCTATATTTTTTACAGTTATGCATCCTGTATAAATACCGATCCTTCATTCCTTTGTTTACTAAAGAGACATATTTATCAGTTACAATTATCCTATTTATTATAAATTATGAGATGACTAAAATAATAAAAAGGCCAGTGGAAATTTTATACCTAGGATGCATGAAGGTTGTCAGTTTGGAGTAAGTGCTTCGTTTGGAAATTCAGCTTTTGCAGAAGCAGTGGGTTGTTTGGTTTTTTTTCTTTTTTTACTATGCACTAGCATGGCCTCAGATGTGCCCATGACATTGTTGCTGATGACATTGCTTCTGCTAAATTAAATAGAAACTTCAGGAAAAAAAAAACCCACAAGAGTAAACTACTGCTATTCTGAGCATCAGAATTTCATCTGAACTCGGAGTCTCTAGACTGAATCAGCAAAGTTTGGAATTTGCTTGCGAATGTATAGATTTGGTATTCTATTACTGTTTGGCATTCATGACTCCTCTTAAAGGTATGGTGCACCTAACTATTTAATCTCCTTTCCCACTCCCAGTCTTAGAAAAACGATTCCACCCCCATGCCAGTGCAGTTGATTTTGATGGCTGCATTCATTTTATCACCAGCATATTGTGTTCTGAGAGATTCCACTGTCTGTCCTGTCGGAGGCTTGCTTGATTTTTTGGCTTCTTATTTCTCAGTAGATAGATAGCAATAAAAAAAAAAGAAAAGAACTTTTTCAGAGGTTCTGTGTTACGACTGTAACATTCTTTAATCTGCATAATTCTTGTTGTTGCTCTGTAGCTTAAAAATGCAGGTGTTTTAACTTTGTGTGAATGCCAAACTAAAAGTTTACAATTTTCCTTTCTGGATTTTGAGTATCTTCTGTTGTAAAAAAAAATATTAAAAGCAATAAATTATTTTTAAGAAATCAATATTTAGTATATCATATTGTGTGTTCAAGGACCAGATGCATTACCATTTTGCCTTTAAATTTCTGTGATTAAATTTTAAGTACATTCTCTTTTGCCCTAAATTGCTGACATGAATAAATTCGTGTGGGGTTTGGAGGGGGGATTATTTATTTTTCACCAAGCAGGCATAATGACACGAGTCAATTTTTTTTTCACTGGCCTGGCAAACATTCTCATCTTGAAGATGGCTTTCCTCTGTGGATTTACAAATTACATATGAAATTAATAGAGCTAGGATTGCTGAATAAAGCTATTTGTATCCTTTGTAGACACTGTAGTAGGTAACCCACCAAATATAAACTCGGTGTTTCCTTTTCTTTTTTTCTCCCCCAAGAACATTTCAAATTAGCACATGTACCACATTGTCACCGGAGGCAAATTGCAGCGTAGTTCTGTGTGTCTTTTAGATGAAGATTGTACCGTTGCTTTCATGCTGTGGTAAGTACCACATCCACAATACAGGTAACAGAACTGGTACTTAGAAACTATGGTCTTTCCTAGAGCTGTAACAAAGTAATTCCTACAGAACGTAAAATGATCCAAACAGAGGGAGCCTAAAATTGAAGAAAAATACCTGTGCTAAACTACTCTGAAAAGCAGTTGGGCCGCCATCACCAAAAGCAGCACTGAGAGGAAAGTTTGTGCCTCTGGGGTATAATACTTGGGTCAGTTGAAAAAAAAGAAAACAACTCCACCTTCTTCTCATCCCTTTCGATGTAAGCTTACAGTAGGTAATGATTATGTGTCCTTTTTGATGGCTGTAATGAGAACTTCAATCACTGTAGTATAAGATCTGATCTATAAATGACCTAGAATAGCCATGTAATATAATGTGATGATTCTAAATTTGTACCTATGTGACAGACATTTTCAATAATGTGAACCACTGACCTGATGGAGCTACTGTAAGATTTGTACAGTAGGTGAACATGTAAAGCTATTGGTTGGACTATGCTGAACAGGGAAGGCGAGGTATTAGTTAAGCCCAAGCTGGGCTATTTTCCACCTGCCAATTCTACATGTACTTCTGTGGTTTAATTCATTGTATGAAAATTCCTGTGATTTTTTTTTTTTTAATGTGCAGTACACATTGGCCTCACTGAGCAAATAAAGGGAAACGAATGTTTCAAATCCATTTCTGTTTCTCTTTTTTATCACAAGTGACAGGTTTTTCACCCCCCAACTGGTTGTGTACTGGGTTTTCTATTACTCTTTCTAATGGTCGTAATTGATTTCAGATAGTAGTCCAGATCACACCTGCGTTACTGCACTTTGGGCAGGGGGCAGAACCACTAGTTTTAATATATTTAGTGGTAGAAGGGTGCTATCTGCCTTTCTGCCATGAGTACCCAAGGCTGTTGAAGGGCCGACATGAACCTTGTAGGAAAACTTTTGAAAAATGCTCAGTGGAGTTCTAAGAGTTGCCAGCTCCAGTTAGGAGGGGGTGGGGAATGTAAGGGCTTTTCTACATGGCCATGCTTGGATCCAAGTTGTGCAGGTAGTAGGGACCGACAAGTCCAAAACGGTTGGTATCTTCCATCCTGAGATGATAAATACCTGTACTAGGAAAAAGCACCATCATGAGAGTCCTTCACCAGCCTCTCTGTCTCAGCAGACAGGCTAGGAGGATCAGACAGGTAGGTGGCTGGACAAGCATGGGTTTTCTGAATCCTTCCCAGACAGTACAGGGTGCAGCTCGGTGGGCTTCCACACCGGCATTGCCACTGGGCAGGCAACAGCTAGGCGAGGGGCTGGCAAAGGGTATTCACAACCCTCTCCTTTACATGCACATCAAAAGGGGAAGGAATTGCTTTTCTTTGGTTTGCCCAGGGTTCATTCACAGGTGGCCAACGTACTGCTGTAGGCCTATCCCGTTGTGTCAACAGCCTTCTCTGGGGGTTAACAGCACAACACTGTATGACTGAGTCTTCTCGTCTGGATGTGTGCCTCAGAAGGTACGCGAGGCACGATGCGAGGAGCAGTGCAGGGCAGCCTACGCAGCTGGTGGGCAGCCTGGTTGTGGTCTTTGGGTAGAGAGGACTACTGAATTCACTTGAAAAAATTGCCTTTCTCAAGATGACTAGCCTCCACCTCATCTCTGTTCCTAACATTGCTGTTTATTTTATACTCTATAATATTTTTTTTTACTTGCAAAAATGTTTAGCTCTTGCATTTTTACCATTTACTAATCCAAACTGTTGTGCTTGGTGCTCGCAATGGTGGTAGAGCGAAGTTCTTCGCTGTGTGGGATTTGCATTGTTGACTCACTACTCCTGATCAAATTAATGCTCAAAACATAGTGGGCCAAATCTGTCCCTGATGTACTTCATCAGTGTTGCTGCTGTTCCACAAGGCATGAATTTAGCCCAATATTTCTCCAGTTACTAGGCTTTTTAATTTGATTTGTTTATTCATTTCAAATTTTTGCATAGCACTTTGATGCTTGCAAAAAAGCACTCTATTAGATTTCCAGGAAAGTATTGCTTTTTGCTTCCCATCCCCTCATTTTATGTTACTAAGGTTTAAAATCAGGATCTCGTTTATTAGGAAATCAACCCTTCCATTGCCTGTTCTCCTGGGTTACCATTTTCTCCCACAGTGAATGCTGCAGGCTGAGCACCTGAAATCAGATTCAGGCGCCTCAATGAGTGGCCTGATTTTCAGAAACGCTGAGCATCTCGCAGCTCCCATTGACTTCAATTAGACCTGCCGGCTCTCAGCACTTTTAAAATCAAGCCACATATTTAGAGCCCCAATTCAGCACAGCATTTGCATTTGTGCTTAAGTCCACCCTGATTCAGCAAAACACTTAAGCCTGAGTGTTTTTAGATCCATTGAAGTCAAGTGCTCGGCTGCTTTGAATAAAAATAGACTCCTGGATTGGGGCCTAAGAATCCAAATACAGACACCAACGCCTAATTTTAGGCTCCATTTGGAAAACTTGGGCCTTGCCTACCACCTTTAACCTTTAATGCTTACAGAAAACACAAAAACACCCGTCAGGTCGTAAGGGGAAGAGGGGGAGGTTTAAGGAAGAGAAGTGGAAGCGATGGACAAAATTCTTCCTTGCGGAAAATGTTTTGAAAACTTTAAATCCAACTCTTGCAAGATGCCTTGGTTCATCAGTATTATTTCACATTACACTTCCAGAATCTCATTCAAGATTAGAGTGCAGTTATTCTATAGTCCTTCACCATTAATTAATAAACTGCTATATTAAACTTTAACCAATGCCAACTTCCCCTGCTTTTCCATGAATCACACTCTCACCATTGATATTCCATGTTCACAAGCAAACTAAACTATAAATCAATTTTCTCTACTTTATCAAACAGCAGAAAGTAATAAAGAAGGTCACAAATAGTACAGTAGTTCCTTGGAGGTTTGTAACATCATAATTTAAAGCTCAGAAAGATTGAATCAAAAGTTGAATTAATCCCTAAGGGAAAAGATTCTATATAGATTCTATTGATAGACGTGGGGCAGCCTGTCTTCACTGGGAGCTGGTATATTTGTTAATACTTCGGGACAAAGGAGACTAGTCTTCTCAGCAAAGAAGAAAATGAAATCCTCCATGAGAGGAAGTGGATATATCCTCTGCGCTTTCCGTCGCTGTGCTCTCCTTACACCGCTCTGCTAAAAAAGAGAGAAAACCGACTCATCTTTTGCTACACGATGTGCTCTGCTGCATGGCCAGTGTCTGTGCAATGCAATTATGGAAACTGCAGCTGGATGGAATACATATATAAATCGTAAATGTTGCACTTGATCGGTGTTCATTCCTCGACTGATGCTTTTTTAGTCGAACAACCTCAACCCCAAATCTTAGCAGTCTATGAACCCAAAGCAAAATGAAGGGTTGGGTTTTTTCAGTGACAAATTTTGGTGAAGTTACAAATATTTATTCTGCAGCTGGAAACATATTCCTCAAAACATGTTTAGCTTTTGAGGTTCCTCTGAATTACTGCAGCTTCCTTTCAACATGCTTCTGAAATCATAGTTTTACAAAAGCATTTCTGATTCTCTT
This sequence comes from Aptenodytes patagonicus, assembly GCF_965638725.1. Taxonomy (NCBI): domain Eukaryota; kingdom Metazoa; phylum Chordata; class Aves; order Sphenisciformes; family Spheniscidae; genus Aptenodytes; species Aptenodytes patagonicus. Next base: position 19,964,068 of record NC_134952.1, on the reverse strand, counting down.
TTATAAAAAAGATCTATAACCTTAATGGCGTGACTGGACCTGATGAATTAAGCTCTTCCAAATTCAAATGGAATTAATGGGGAAAAAAAGAATCCCATATAAAGGAAAGCAATTAAAAATAAAATTCACTAATGGTCTCAGTTGGAAAAGTTATACACACAGGTGTGGTAAATGGTGAGATCTGAGATGAAATGTGCCTTTTTGGAATGCACGCATGGTGAAGTACAAGATGATCGAAGGGTTTGTGCTTGCATACTGGCTATTTTCTTATGGTATTTGCTAGTAGAGAGGAACTGAGCTGCTCTGTGACAAAGGCAGCTGGACAGAAAACAGGTACAATTCCAGCCTGTCCAAAATCAGTGACTAAACCCCAACCCTCATCAGCCCTTTGCATTAACCCCAGCTTGTGTAAACAGTGGACAGTGATCAAATGTAAATAATCTCATTTGCCTTATTTGTGTCATGACAGATTGTCAGCCAGATGTAGTGTAAATGAAAACCAAAGCTAAGTGTGAAGAAAACCACATCCTAAAGAACACAATATGTAAATTACTACTAAGACTCTTAATCGAATAAAATATTTGCTACAATTTATTTTTGACAATGTGCATTCTATTTGCTATTAAATTAGTGCTTGATAAAGCAATAAAATTATTACAACAGAAAGTTACTGTGCTATACCTTCAAGGCAAGGCATTTGAGAGATCTTCTCGTTGTCCTCGGATTATTGACTTTGGCATTATGGAAAACGCACATTGGTGCCTTATACTAATTCTTTCCTACTGCATTTGCAACTCAGGCCTATGCTTATTCATGCAATGTGTTGGCAGTAAATTTAGAAAAAAAAAATCAGCCACACACTTGAAAACTAACGGAGTTCTTTCTTTTTTTTAACCATTTATTGGAACAGTACCACAGCTAACTGTAGTTTTCTATTCATGAATAATGTATTGTCGTAGCTAGGCATGCCCTCGGTTATACACTCCTGCCAGCAAGTAGTGGAATGGTGAGTGCTGTTGCTGAATAATGATTAATTACTCGCCCTTCTGAAGGAGCCTGGTTTTGTAAACTGGTCACACAGCATGTTACGTGGATTGTGTCTGCTACACAAAAGGTTACTTGCAATGACATAATGAGACATAATGATGCACATCACAACAATTCTTTGGTACAAATCTGCACACAATGGAATTTAGATAGAAACCCATTTATTTACGTATCCTGTTTGCCAGAGGGTACAAAACTTCACTGCATTGCCGCAGTGCTGCCATTGCTCCTTCTGCAATGCTGACATTTTGGGTGAAAACAGTGTGATGGCTTCTTCGGGAACGTCCAGCCGCAGCTTCGCAGAATTGCCTCGTGACAGCCTGCTGGCAAACTCTGGGAGGGACTCAGCTCCCACCGCATGACAGCTATGTGAGTGGGATGCTTTGCTGATGCCTGTCCAAACTCTTGGTGGGAAGCTGGGATGCAGTTCCTCACCGCAAGGTGAGGAGTTCACTTGCAGTATGGGGTGAGCAAACCTGCATGTTCTCATACCTGTCTGACCTGGGAAGGATGAGCAGGGAATCCAAGTTTTGCAATATATTGTACTTCGTTGTGTGGTCAAAGGAAGAAAGGCATTCAGAAGTACTGTTCTAAAACCTAGAGCCACAGCTTTTCTGAACCCTAGGGGGAAAAAAGATCTAGTTGTTCTCGGCTCCTGCTCTCTGGAAAACAGGAATTGCTTGGCCAGGGCTGTCCCAGGGTTGATGGGACCACCACTGGCAGCACCGGTGGCAGAGCCTGTCGAGGCAGGATCTGTGTGCTGCTTTGAAGTTGCTTGTATGCCACTAAGGCCCTGTTGGTCAAGCTCGTCAACCAAGCTGCAGAAGTTTGAGTTGCTAGAGATGTGTCATGGGCTTGGTAGGTGATGTGCCTTCTCTTGCTCTGGAGAGGACGGGAAGGCCTGGACACACTTCTCTGTCCCACAATAACATGGCAAAGCTGGCTGCAGCAGCCCATGCCGTCTTCTTTTCTTGTGCAGTGACCTGGATTGCCCAGCAGCCCCACAAAAGCACTGTCCTGATCTGGTCAGGTAGGATGATTTGGACACAGGAACTGCATTTGAACAGGCGAGGATGTGTGTGGTTTGAGAACCATGCTTTGGACACTCCTATGCTACAATTGCGTGTCTCAGTGTTCAGGAACTCCTTGGCATCTTTTAGTCAAACTGCTCGTTTTGTCCATTGTTGTCTCAAGAAGGACAAAATGTTATAGTATTGTTTATACATAAGCATGACTGTGGTAGAAGATTAAGTACCCTACAAAACTTCTCGTTTTCCTATAAATGAGGTGGAATTTGCATATGTGGTATGAGTTTCTACTCCATATATGCGGCGATGAATAAACTGCTTCCTATGACCAGATCATCAGCAGTCTCTAATGCAATTATGTATTTATATGGAACTAGAGAAGGTTGTTGGGATTGAGACCAGCAAATGGCACTGCGCTACGACCAACGTGGCAGATATTTCTCCTGACATTTCCCACAGTCCTCAGCTTTGCCCGCTAGCAATGTCATGGCCTCAGCCACTGCTTTGCCCTCCAATACATGACAGTTATGCAAACTACGACGGAGTGCTATGTGCCCTTCCAGTGAGCACAAGGCAACCATGAGACACTTTGTGGGGTGCCAGGGGCCCAGCGGAACGTGCCAGTACCCCAGCCGGAGGGTGGCCATAGCGCCGTGAGGGGACACCATTTGTGTAACAGCTGTCGTACACTGAGCCAACATCTGGCATAATTCTGCAACTAACAAATATGATTTTTCTTCCACAAATAGTTCCTTGAGCGGTAGATCATGTACGGGCTGATTTACTGCAGCACTCTCCCATGCGGATTCTCTGGTTTGTGATAATTTCACCAAGGTGGCTCTGCAGCCTTTCCCTCCACAGCAGCGATAACGGAGAGTGTCTCTGCCTCCACCTCTCCCCCTGGTTTCATGAAATAAAACGTGGTATGCTAAATCGCAGTATGCTGAAGGCTTCTACCCTGCTACCAAATTTTGCTGAAATGGACCAACATGGTCAGAAGTTACTGGGGAATGGGAGCCAGGAGGAAATAACGCAGGAAGGAGAAGCATGTGGGCAATGGGAGCGTGGTGGAAACAACACGGGCAGGAGGCAGAAACTCCTGAGTCTCGTACCCTCAGGAAATGAGGGGAAAAAAAACCCAGTGGAATCCTCCACTTTGATGGCTCAATAGTATTGGTATTATTTCCTAGCCATGCAGACGTTGTCCATCTCACTAATAAGGTGTCAGTTGTTTCAGATTTGGACCTTTGCATATTTATAGCTGGGCAACTGTAATGAGATTTTTGTGGAAACCTTAATGAGAGTGGACAGGGAATGGACATGAAACATGGAGCATGAAGCCTCATAGCTCTGAAGCTGCACGGAGAGGCTTATCAGACATATATCACAATCCCACCAGCTCTTACCTGTGCTGTTACTAAGCTGTTGTCATTGTATGAAGGCTGATATATAATTGAAGAACGTACATATTCATTTAACAATGGAAAAGGCGTAGCAATAATAAGACTGCCCCGTAGTGAGCCTCCTAGTATGCCTCTTCCTAGCAGAAGAAGTTTTGCAAGTAGCTATTTATGCTTTTACTCCGAATCTCATGGCACTGGTCTTGCTCCACAATGTTGGGTCTGATGAGATCAGATGAGGTTAAGTTGCCACGAATAGCTGCTGACTGGCAGTTTATTCCCTCGCTTGCTTACAATGCCAGACTCGCTATATGTCTGGGAGGCAAAGAATACAGTTAGGCTAGACAAATGGAATAGGAACCAACAACAAAGTGAATCCTGCGCTGTCATATACATTTTTTATTCACATTGCACATAAATCTCATCCAAGTTCATGGGAGAACTTTAGCATCCCCTTAAACTCCCATTTATTCTCCATCCTTCTCATTCATTGCACTATTAAGAAACAGATTTATTTTCTGAAAACTACTCTTAATCATTGTGCAAATAGCAATGGAACTTTTATACTCAAAGTAATAAATAGATGATTCGCATCTTAATACGAGACTGAAGATTATTCTGATTTATTTGTGTTTATTGCATCTAACACACAGATGCTATTCTCACTCTCTAATAGAAATGTTAATTATGGGATTTCATTATTCTTATTTAGATTTAGGGTTGTTTTTTTCTGTGCCACAATGTGCATGGGACAGTTCTCAAGACATGAAATGAAGATGTTCAGAGCTCCAAAATGCTAAAGATAGAGAAAAAGAAAATTAGGTTTAACTGGACAGGGCAATAATCTGAAGATCTGTGCAAAATCCAGAGTAATAGAGAGCATGGAATTCTGTCTGTTATTATGCTGGTTAGTGGTGAATCTCTAGAAGAATCAGTCATAGCTTTCGATGATAATGAGAACATAGTAAAGCAGGGGTATGGTCAGCTCCAGAGTTTATGTCCTTTGCTACAGAACTAATATTGTCAATTCAACTACCTCTGAATATGAGAAAGTGGATTGTCAAGTCCTGTTAGAGTGGCTCTTCTTGGATGAATAGGCAATGTTTTCTCTTTCTCCTGGTTATGTCCGCCTTTATTACTTTATACTGCCAAGGGCAGTATCTGGCCCTTGGAACTGTTTATTTCTTGTGTGCAGAGAGAAACATGACGCAATATTTTCATTGCTCCATTTTGCTCACACAGGTTCAGCTAATGCCAAGGAAACTATTCCTTTGGTCAAATTGAAAGTCATACGGATCTTTGGTTCCTTTACCAGGGCTGTAAGATTTATTTAACATTTAACATTTTAAGGTATGCTTAATCTTCAGTAACCTGCTGGCATGCCTGTTCTTCAGCCAACATATGCATATATACCAGATAAGCATGTTTATATGTGTATATATATGCATATATACATATCAATACCCCGATATATAAAATATGTATGTGCATGTAGACTCCTCATCTGGGATTTGTCACTGAGAAGCTCATCTGTTACAATAAAACATAAACTCCAATAATAGTTTTCTCTCCAAACAAGGCTGTAGGCTATATCTACATCCTTATGTTGCAGAAGAATTACCTCCCACAGGCCAGCAAGAAGCTCTGATTCCACTAGCACCCTGGCTGACATTATTGCAAAGAGCCTTCCTGCCTGGGTCACCGTCACGAATGGAGTCAAAGGGAATGCCTTCTGCTCTGTGGTTGTGACAGCTCACCGGCATTCACGGCGTTGTTTGTAAACTGGTCAGGAGATATGCAGTACCTGCTTAACTCGTGGTAATTTGAGCGTTTCTAGTCATTCGTCTCAAACCTGTTTTCTATATTTTTGTAGTCATAGTAACTGAATTCAGGGCTGCCTAAAAAAGCAATAATTGTTCCTTAAGCTGTTTTTTAGAAACAGATTTGTGTGCTCTATAAGCTGTTGGTAATGGGCAGACTCAGACCCTCTGAGTTTAACCCAATAAGCCCACAAACAGTTAAAAGGTGGAAAGCAGCAGTACCTGTTTTTCACTCACACTGAACTAGCATCTACTGAAATTGCTCTGCAGGTACCCTGCGTCCCCAAGACTGTAGGGTCCAAAGGGCTTCCGCACCACCTTGGCTCCTTCCCGGGAGTGGAAACTGGCCTGGGGATCCAAAGAGTCTCAGGCTTGGCACCGTGGAAGTACAATCAGGGGCCACTTCAACTTGAAGGAAATTGTCATTTCCTTAAATCTGGGATGATGTATCAGCCAGTCCAAGATATGTGAACTGGTAATAGATACTTTTAGCTGATAAACTCCTATGAACCCCTTCCTCCATTTATACAGGGCCATATCTGGCAACTGAACAGGGTTTTGATATATTTTTCCCGTTTCCATACATTCGTTCTATGATTAAATTCATAGCTGGCTGCAGTCATTTCCAATCCCTGGTCATAAACCAGGAAACAGTCTCCTTCAACACATTCAGTTCACAGTGATGACACTGTAAGGATTTGTTCCAGCTCCTATATTTAAGAATGCATTTATTTGTTTGTTTGTTCGTTTATTACAGCACGCTTTGGTACTTTTCAGTAGCACCTCTAAACTGAAGTAGTTAATGTTAGATGCAACAACACCGGGTGGCTTCTCAGCACAGCCTTCCCAGATCACCTCAAATGGCTACAGCTTTGCAGAAAATGATGGAAGCATGTTGGTTTCTGCAGGAGTGGCCAGGACATCCACACTAACAGTTACTCTAAAGTCTGAGTTTTGTACTGTGTCACATACAGGCTCAGCGTTCAAAAATCCCACTCTATTTTTGAGTGTTACTACCATGGCTCTTCAGAGGTAAGTAGCAAATGTAATTTCTTTTGATTATATCTGACTTTGTATTTACAACATGTGGCACTATCCTATTTATTTAATAAGATCTATCTACTCCCATTTAAGAAATCTTTCTATTCAGATCTGTAAAGGGAAATAATTGCTCAGCTCTACTGAATGTCTATTATTAAGGGAAAATGTATTTAAAGATTTGAAGATACCCCTGCTGCACCCTTCAATGGCTTTACAATCTTTTCCTTGTGTTTTTATCACTTCAGCATTGCACTAGCTTTCCTTTAGCTTTTGATGAAATCACCGCCTTGATGAAATCACTGGAAAACCAGGCTCGGGGAAAGTGCTTTATCTGAGATGCCAAAGACACGTTTGTTCCAAAGATGTTCATGCTTTACAGTCTTCATATTTAGACCTCTCTGGTGATACTACAAAGTCTTTGCAAATGCTCATATTGTTTCTCCAGGCTTTGGGTTACATTGCTAGAGAGATGTTCCTTTGTGAACTAAGTGCTCTTTAAGGATAAAATGTTAATCAGAAGTCTTCAGAGTTACAATATCATAATTTTCATCATATTACTTTGAAAAGACATAATTTATATATATATTTTTTTTTTACTTATTTTCCTAGGGCATATGTAACAAAGGGCTTTTCCTGCCTCCTTGTTGAACTTCATAGCAATCATGTAATGGGGCAGAGCAGAGCCTCCAGCCAGCCCATTTGGCTGGATATCTGAAATTAAAAACCTCTTGTGGATTAATTTTTGGCATCCTTTTGCAGTCATACATTGTTTTACTTTCCCTCTCTTTGTACTTCTCCTTATTATGTGGTGCTCCCTTCCGACAAAATGTAGATAAAATGCAGATATACAAATGGAGAAAATTAACAAAGTAATTAAAAATAAAACTACTGGTGTCTAGTGGTATATACTAGCAGTATATATACATATATGCATATATAAACACATGCATACATGTGTATGTGTGTGTATATATCCGTACACTGAAAATATTCCCAGCTTGAATAGGGAGAACAAGTTCTGGAAGGAGCTGCATAATATCTTTCACAGGAACAACCCCAGCTGACCCTCGAGGATGGTCTGATAGATATGAATTGCTACAGGCATTATGCTATTGGAGAAATAGGCTACTTTGCCAAAAAATGAATCCATTTAGTCATAAACACTACAGCTAAGTTGATTCAGGGTTTATCTAAAAAAGCCCAGCACGTTTGGTGTAAAATGAAAGGCAGAATGTTAATTTAGATAGCAATTGTTTTTCAATAATGCTAATTTGCACTAAACATCCTGATTTACATAAGCAAACAAAGGCCAAATATTAGGCCAAGGAGCACAATTGAAACTTGTGTTCGGTTATGGGGGGAAACAGGCTGCTGGAAACACAATTCACTAAAACCAGCTTTTTCAGCTTTTGCCAACTTTCAGTCCCTAAGCATTTTCCAGTGGAGGTGTGGACACCTCTGTCATTTAAACTTAACCCAGTACATGTATGCTTACTTTCCTTAATTGTCCTTCATAGATCCGTTGAAAGTAACCTGAGGGGTTCCTGGACCACAGGCTGAAAAACCCTGCAGTGCTCCCTCTGCTCGCTTCTCTCTCACTTTCTCCTTGGTTCTGCTGTTTCCCAGCAGATGGTATGACAACCATCTCCATCTTTGGAGTGATAAGAGTTTCTTGTTCACCCTGGTATTGTCCTAAATCTGCCTACAGGTGCTTCGCTGCTCTCCTCTAATGCTCCTCTTTTGACCCGTCTTGTAACACAGCTCCTGATGGAGCAGGTGGGGTTATTTCTCCTGAAGAACGGGCAGATTTCATAATCTGGTCCAATTTACGTCACTGCTCCTGGATCAAACTCCTGGATTCATTTTGTGCATTAAGCCAGGAACTGAACTGATACCACCGATGGATAAAAACTTCCACTGTGAGCTTGTGCATTTGGGTATATCTGTGTTGACAGTTACGCAAAGGTCTCCCCAAGAGAAGCCCCACCATCGCTATGGACCCATAGGGCTCTGCTCCTCCCCAGCCCGCAGCTCCAGTTACCACAAGCCCCACTTCTCTCAGTCTCATGGTCAAAACAGACACCTAAACACAGTCCATCAACTGATTTCTTGAATCTGCCTCTTCCCAGCAAAAAAAATGGAAACTTTCATTTAAAAACCCAGCTTTTTTCCTCTGTTGTTTTTCAGTGCTTGGTGTGGTAAAACTGGAAACCTTGAGGAGGCAAATTGAAAATCAGCTATTATCTCAATGAAACATTTTTCTTTAATGGATGAAAAGTGAAATAATCTTTAAAGCAATATTTAAAATTATGTTACTGCTATTTCAGTTAAGTTCATCAAAATGCAACCTACAGCTAATACCTATTCACAATGAAGTTGCTTAATTCAATTTCTTGAATTAAGCAACTGTAATTCCCATATATCAAATTTATTGGTCTTGGCAGTGAATTAAGGATATACACGATATAATCCTGATTTTTCTGAGCTTATTTTCTAGAAATCTGAGTTTACCCTGCATCACTTATTATTATATATTACATCTTTACAACATTACATCATTGTCATCTATTAACATACTATCTGAAAGCCCTGGGTATATAGAACTTTCGATTATGGTAACAATATTGGTTCTTTTTTTATTAAAATACACTTTCTCATTTGAAGGCATGAATGGCTATACACTTCCAGAGTCTATAACATGTACATTGGCTGTATTTCACATGGCCTTAGCTGTACAGGAATTAGTCTAGTTGGGTACCTAGATGCCCCCAGTCAGTGGACTTCTTGTGCCATTTCCTGACCCTCGTAGCCCATGCAGCTTGTACAGTGGTTAGGAGCGAATGGGTGCCACTTGAGGTGCTGATTTCCCTTCATTAACTATGCAGAAAACACAGAGGTTGATTTAGAGACCTAAAATTTGGATGGATGAAATCAGATGTAATGAGACCTGCTCTTGGGATGTACCATGCCTCAGCCCCTAGCAGTAGGTGTGTTTGTCATTACCTGAAGTGAAGAACACACGCTCATTTATTGCGTAAACATATGTATGAGTCCTCTATGCACTGAATAAATTGCACTTAATAGCTTGCCCGTTCTTAAAGAAGCAAAGGAAGTTTAGTTTCGATAAGCAGAGACCCAGTGAAGGCATTACCCTTTCTCCCCAAATTTCCTTCCCGGTATCTCAGAGAGGAGTGCCATCACTTCTTCCTTGTACCTTCAGCATTCAGCAACGTAGGCACAGAGTCAGTGCTCTGAGCAAACTGCAGCTGGATTACTGCAGCAAAAAATCTTGTGGCTGAAAGAGTTTGAAATACATAAATGCAGTCCCAAGTCCTCTCTTCAGCTCAGAATCCAGCATAGGCTTTAGGTTTTTTCATTGTACTGGGCTATGGTGCAGATTTGTGAGAGAAAGCTAAATAAAATTTAAAAATCTCACCAAAATCCCAGGCACTCCTTTGCAGTCATATAAAGGTGCAAAAATCCATGCAAGTTTTTTCCTTATTCATCTGTGACAGAACAGAATTAATATACGTGATGATTTACTATCTCTGAAGAGACATGTCCTTTTTATTTTTAAACCTAAGCAAAAAAGCTTCAAAGTGCAAATCCTTTAAAAAAAATAGATTTCTGGCTCCAGCAAAATAAAAGTCAGACTTTCAAAAGAAAAGCAGATGTTTCCTTAAATTAATTAGACAAACACTTCCTACCATTGGCACATGTTAGCATCCTGTAAATCACACTCCTATATTATTTTACCTTATCTTTGTATTTACCGCTCAGATCAAGGTTTAAATATATATATTCTATAACGAACCATTAAGATTTTCTAACCTTGTTGCGCTCTACCATTCTTGCTTATTGAACAGTAATAAAATTAGCCAAAGGGAACTGGAGGTTATACTAGTAACTATGTCAGAGAAAAGCAGTTGCTGCGCAGTCCATTTCTTGCTCAGGCTACATGTCCTTTTCCCGCTGGCAATCATACACTACACTGTGACCCCAAAGACTGTTTGCTATTTCTTTTTCACACATGCCTATGCAGGAGCATGGATTCTCTAGAGTGGGCTTTAGTTTGCCCCTGGCCTTTTAGGCATTCTTTCAAAACCTGTTCTTGCAATAGTAACCAATTAAACTAGTTACTAAGAAAGAAGCATGTTTCAGCACTTAAGTTAATTGAACTGTTACAAACCAAATATGATTCCAAATTGTTTCTGTATTCCAAATCACTTCATGCATGCAGATAAAATGAAAAAATTACTAAATCGTTTTGAAATGTGCAAATCAGGCATACAATACTGACATTCAGATCTGTGACTTGATCACAATGTAGTAAGTACCTTTGAAAACTTTGCTGATTTTAAAGCTGTCATATGAAACCCTTGAACCACTGCTTGATGTGATATTCAATAAGTGGAAGTCAGGCTGCAATCAAATCGTGGAACTGTCTGCATCAGGGTTTTACTACCAATTTACCCAGAAAATAATCTTTCCCCGATTCATTTCACAGGCCAAGTAAGAAAGGAGGAATGACTTAATGTATAAAGCACCATGCTTTATTCTTTGGGACCTTGGTTTGAGTTCAATTTGTGGTCCTAACTAAAATGAGCAGCTCAATCCCCAATGAACAGTAGTCCATATCGTTGAACTACCACACACAATTAGGCACAATTGGCTGTCTCTGCTTAGGAGAAGTTGAAGACTGATTTAGCATGGAGACTAAATCACTTCTTTCAGCTGTAAAGTGGGGTGGCCCTTTCTGGGACTCTGTGACAAAAAACCCCAAACCATATTGTTTCTTTATTTCAGTATTTCTTTAGTACAAGAAAAATAAGGGATAGGAAAAGCCTCATTCTCTTATAATAAAAGCCAGATGGCAGCCCTAATTTGCAGCTATTCTCTTTTATTAAGAAGCTAGCAACTACCATAACTGGCAGAGTGATGGTGAAAATACTGGTACAGGGAACAAACGGACGTCGCTAAAAAGAGAAGGGCAAAAATGATGAAGAAGAAAAGCAGTGATGCTGGAAGCTGGCTAAAGCTTTCCTCGCTGAATCCTGGAGCAGGAGAAATGCTTGCTGGGTAATAACATCTATCTAGTTACATGTCATACATGACCACAGTATTGAAGGGTTTAGCTGTCCTGGGATTTAAACATGTTGGTACTGGGATAAGCTGCACTTGTACAAAACAGAGTAGTGTAAACTATTTTGCCAATGGTATGAGTAATGAACCTCTAGCAGAGAGGTGGTTTGAGGATATCAAGACTTGCACTGTAGCACAGGGAAGAGACGGCGATAGCTGGACGGGTTGCGTGAGCAGCAGAGAGAGCTCAGCGAGGGGTGAAGGGAGCTGCAGAACCGCTAAGCAGGGGATTATAGGGAAGCTGAAGAGAAAAAAGAGCCTGCATCAGTGTGGTGTAAAGAGAGAATTAAATTAAGTCACTGGATCTATTTCACAATACACCAGCAGAGGATATTGGCTGGTACTATGGAAAAGAGAGATTTAGCATCTGTACCTAGAGCCTTCCTAAATCATAAGGATCAGAATAAGTCTCTACTATATTATTAGGAGTAAACAGGCTCTATCAAGTACTGGAAGACTGTTAGTGTGGTGCTCCACTTTGAGAAACAGGTCACAGTGGCTTGGCAGCAGGATGCACAGGCGTGGCTGCACTGCTTTCGGTACCTGAGCTGGTGCAATCGGGGTTACCTCCCGAGCTCCAGCTGGTCGGGGCATCCCCATGTAGCACTTCACCGTGAAATACAGCCGGGAGGCATAGCAGGTAGCAGAGAAAGCTATCAGCCCTTGCACTGCAAACTTTTGTTCAAATCTGTGTACTAACATTAAACCTCAGAGGAAATTCACAAGCTTTTATTTTTAACAGTGGTTTTTTTAGCTGTTCTCAGGGATTCCATTAATTTTCATTATGAACTATACTTGCCGCTTTCATCTCAGGAAGAAAAGACTGCGACTGGAGGTACACGGCAGCGCTCCCTTTTTAGTTGCTGGAAATAAGTTAATAAATGCAGTCACAGTACAGGGTACCATTCTCATTCCTTATTGATACCAACTATACTCTAACAATGAATTTCAAAGTGCTGCTGATGTAAACTCTACCTGAAGCCTGTTTGATCTCAGATAAGCATCTTCATCCCATTCTTCATTTCAAGAAAAGAAAATCTTACTGCACAGCAACATATTCATCTGCTTTGGGTTCAATTCAAGATAAGCCGTGCTTTGCAGAAAACCTAATTAATATCAATCAGAAGGAAAACAGAAATTGGAAGGAAATGTTCTTTCATTTCTTGATAAACAGATCACCCATGATACATACGCAAATGGACATACCAATTTGCTTTATTATGGAAGTATCAGAAAAGAAACGGTCCCTGTAGGGAGGATTTTTTTAAATAATAAAGGTGTAGTTGCACTCTTGCTCTGGTGTAAATAAGAGTAACTTCATTCTGTTACATGGGAGTTGAATGGTGTCAGACCAGAATTACATCCTGCAATGGTGGGTTTATTGGCATTTAAAAGAGTGTTTACTGCCAACACTCAGAATAATAATTATTAATGACAGCTCATAAATACATTTTTAAAAGTTCCTATAATGTGTTTCATGCATTTCTTTTCTCCTTTCTCCTCCCTCCTGCCAAAAAGCAAGCCATGGCTTACAACCTAAGAGACCTTATGGGCTTAGAATAGAACCTTTAGGGATAATTACTCATATTTGGAAAAAAATCTTGCAAAATCTAGAGCAGCTAGCTTCTGTCACAAGTCCACTTCACATAATAGCATTTCAGCTGACCTTTCAGGAATTTTGCTGTTGACCAGCACACTTTCCCACCCATGGATTTCAGTCTTGGGGCTGGCCATATAGCACTGGCTATATAGCTACTTCCAAATGGTGTAGGACTTGCTTTAGATCTGATTCATAAAATTTTCTTGCACAAAGCAGAGTTCTGCTCTTATCAGTGCTCTAGGTCATTTTGGAAAAGGGATGGTTTGGAGAAAAGGTCACTAAACTTCAGAGAGGTTCCTGCCTTGGCCATCAATCCACCTTCAAAGTCCTTGATGTTAACATTTCAAGTGACAGTATGGTATATACCAAGCTTGGGAAGAAATACAAGCATCAGACGGTTTAGTTTTATTAAGGCGTTGACTGAACAAAGAATTTATGTGTGTAAAATATCATTCCATTTGGCCCCAAGTGAATATAAAAAAGGAAATACTCCATTTTATTATTTCCTTTGAGCTTCCCAGTACTTCCAGCTTTGTTCTAGCTTGCCCTCAGCTGTCTTCATATGATGCAACTTTTTTAGCTGCAACATTACTAGGGTTTGCCCACACAAAACCAACTGAAGTCTGAGCTGTTAATATACTAAATGTTTAAAGGAAAGATCCAAACACTGGATCATTGGAATGGCTGGTACATGATAGCTGAGGAAGCCCCTATTTCTCCCCTTAACACTCGTTGATATGATGTATGTACGCACATCCTTTAATGTATTTCAGATGATGTCCCTTCACAGCCTCTCCTTTCCTCCATTTAATGATATGTTGTGTTTGCCTTTGAGAATGATTTCTTTTTGGCATCTTGTGGCATTTCTGAGGAAGTTTCTGATGCTATGAGTTTCTTTAAGGACACAGAAATCTGCTGCCCACACTGAAAGGACCAGTCCTTTCATTGCAAGAGGAAAAAATAAAAGGAAATAAAAGAGGTGGAAAAGCTGCCTTTAACACCATTGAAGGAGATATAAACATGAAGAATGGAAAGCATTGGCTAAAGGTGAAGCTCCAGACCTTGGACTAATTCCTGATTCAGCAAGTAAGCCATTAGTGCATTGTTACTTAGCCACTGGTCCATAAGCTGTTGGTGGTCCATACAAGTAATTCTTGTCATTGCTTGTTGTCAGACATCGTTAGCAGACTGCGAGCCAGTCCTTAGATGTTTCTGAAAATCAATGCATCTCTAACAGGGAAATAAAAAAAAAAAAAAGATTAAGAGGCACCACACTGGTTAATCTTGCTTTCTCCTAATTTTTTTTCATTTCTTAGTGTTTATCTGCACTGACACTAAAATATGACCTATCCAGCCTACCTTTAACTGCAGAGTCTGTCTAGCAGTCTAGCTGCATCAATGCCATCTTACTGCCAAAATACATCCTCAGATTCTCTGTTTTCTTGAACCCCTGCATGCATATTTTCTGCTGAAGCTTCCCTAGCTGAAAGATAGCTAGGATATGTCTGTGTGGTATGTCTGTAGTAATAAACCTTAGCTACAGCATGGACCTACTTCACAGAATGCATTTGGGTATTGTATTAAGCTGTAAATAATATGGGAGGTATGCAGATCGACAGACTTACGTTGCTATTTTTCAAGTAACAGTGGCTTTGAGGCATAGTGCATGTATCTGTCAAAATAATACACACAGCTCTGCAGTTAACTATTTACAAAGGATTAAAGTTTAGCTCCTAATAAGATCTTCCCTCTGATGCTTTTGCATTTGCTACCTAATACCATGAGAAAAGTCTGTACAAATTATGAAGAGAATGTAGGAATTCATGCAGATCTGAAATATTCTCTTCAAAGGTGGATATCTGGGATAGAAAAAACAGTGCAGACAAAAGCATTTCTTGCACATTGTAAGAAGCAAAATAGAAGTAAACCTTTATTGAAGTTCAGGAGTGATTTAGACACATTTCTTTTTTTTGGTTGGGTTTCTGTAAGGCAAGAGAACCATAAAGCTGTAATAGTACAGCTCACGTTTCTCCCAGCACTTCAGATGAAACACTCTTGCCCTGCCAAAAAACCCATGAGCTATCTAAGGAGAAAAGTCTGTTTAAAGGTTGTGACTATATAAAAACTGCAAGGAATTTGTATGAAGTTTACAGGTAAATATTGCCTATTTGCTTTTTTTTTTAATTTGTCTCTCCACCATTTTGAATATTTCTTCTCCCCAGCCTCCTTTTGGCAGCATATGATTCTTTGAATGAGGGAAAGCAGAGACTACATGGCTACTCCTCTGCAGCTGTGTTTCTAAGTTAGCCACTGTTTATTTTCTAATTGGGAACCACGTTAGCATATGAGCTCACCTTTGGTAAGCAATACTGTCATTCTGCACATATCCACTGAATAACTGGTATTTTGGAAGCAATAATGACTTCATTAAAAACAAAATGGAAACAGACAAATGTCATTTAAAATTTGGAAGATTACAGGGGAGTTTTTAAAATAAAGATTAAAAAAAGGTTAAAAGGTGTAGAAGATCATAGGTTTCCGGATGATATGTCCTTTCAGTTGAAATCATAGAGATGCTGTTTCCTCAAAGATAGAATATATTAGAATCTCACAAAACTTAAAACAGTTAATAATAAGGGTAGGATGATCAAATTAGTTCCTATTTAAACAGAACCCAGAAAAGTGGCAATTGGACTGAGGACTGGTACTGCTTTACAAATTCTATAAGTCTAAAAAAATAGAACAGGAGTATGTGGCTTTAAACAAGGATTTGGCATATCATACACTTGGTGGAAGAATGATAATCAGTTAGAATCATAGAATCATTTAGCTTGGAAAAGACCTTTAAGATCATCGAGTCCAACCACAAACCTAACACTGCCAAGTCCACCACTAAACCATGTCCCTAAGCACCACATCTACACGTCTCTTAAATACCTCCAGGGACGGTGACTCAACCACTTCCCTGGGCAGCCTCTTCCAGTGCTTGACAACCCTTTCGGTGAAGAAATTTTTCCTAATATCCGCTCTAAACCTCCCCTGGTGGAACTTGAGGCTGTTTCCTCTCATTCTATCGCTTGTTTCTTGGGAGAAGAGACCGACACCCACCTCGCTACAACCTCCTTTCAGGCAGTTGTAGAGAGTGATAAGGTCTCACCTGAGCCTCCTTTTCTCCAGGCTAAACAACCCCAGTTCCCTCAGCCGCTCCTCATAAGACTTGTTCTCTAGACTATGTAATACCAGAGGGTCTGCAGGAAAGATAAGGCATTTCTTGGAGGGGAAGTAGTGGTGCAACATGTGACAGCATTCAGAGAGTTAAATTTTATGAATAATTTAAGCATATCAACAGATAGTATGGATTCTGTACAGATGGTAATTCTGTAACTACACGGAGAAATGACAGCACTGCCTGTTGACATCAGCCAGCCATTCAGGTTGGTTATAATACCTCGTTGTGACAAACAGCATGATCAAAGAGGCTATTATGATAGGATACTTCAATTGTAAATTAGGATGTAAAGTAAGATGTCACAGACACAATATGATGCCAAAGTTAAGTTTTTTGATGTAATGAATGATTGTTTAATGGAGAGACAGCCAGGAGTCCCAGAGGAGAAAAGCAGCTCTTTAATACCAGAAGATGTGGTTCAAAATTTTGCTATCAGTAAGCCAGTGCCTATGATGTACCTATATTCAAAAACCTTGCTTGAACAATAAAATCCAATGGAAAGTGAAAATTAAAAGTGAATATTTCAAAAGTGGAAACTTCACATTTTTCTTATTTAGCCTTTTACTATTTTAACTACAAATGCAGCAGCAGGACTCTTCTTGTTGCCCTTGATGTCCCTTGTAAGCATTAACTTCAGGTGAGCTTTGAATCCCCTAACATCATCCTTACATGCACAGGCCTTTCATATGTCCTTCCATAGACTGAGAAACAAAGAGAAATAGGAAACAAGGTGAGATCACAAGTGAATCTGTGGCAAAATGGAAAAATTGCTAGGGCCTATGATTCACAGCATATGCATAAAAGCTCTAGAAATTATCTTGAATTTGCTGAGGATGCTAAGTTATTCAGTTTAAGGAGGACCAAAACAATGGTAGACTGTTGCCAAGGGATTCTACAAAGTTTATAAATGCAATTTGACATGTGTTTGGAAAAAAGATCTAGACATTATATTCATAATGTTAGCTCAATGCTCTGTAGTGGTCAAGCAAAGATGAATAGCAAGAAGCACTAAGAAGATAGCAGCAGCAAACTTCATTATATCATTGTTTAAACTATTGTGACCACAACTTCAATATTACATACAGTTCTCTTTCTTCAGTCTTGAAAAGTATATCTCAACATTAAAAAGGCTGGAAAAAGGAAGGATGATGAGATAACCAGCTTTTGTGTGAAAAATTGCTAAAATGGACAAGAACACTTCAGCCTGGAAAAAGACATAACTGAGGGACAGATGTGATGGACATGAAGAAAACATAAATGGAAAGAGGAAGCAGACAGAAAATTATTATTCACTGAGTATCATAATACCAGAAGCAAAGGACATCAAATCTAACTAAGATGTCTCAAACAGAAAAAAGGAATTTCAGTATGCTGTGAGCAGTTAGACTGTGGACTTCATTGTCACAGGAGGTCAGTGTGGTAGATGCCAAATTTTGCATGTGTTCAGAAAGCGACCTGACAAACTCATGGAAAGAAATCATCCAGAATTAGTAACACAAAGATACTCACGACAAGTCCCAGCTGCAGATCACTAGAAGGTGGAATACTTTGTCAAGGGAAATAGCACTGTCTAGGTATTTCCATCTAGCTCACCCTGTCCTGACACTCCTCACTAGACTTTAAATGTCCTCATTAGACATTAAACACAGGACACACAAATACACAGAGTGTACAATCAGCTCTATGTTTGTGTATGATGCCCTTATTCCATAGAACAGGAGCAATGCTCAGTCTTTTCAGTTTTCCCAATTGGCCTGTTGGGGCATAGAAGTAACCTCCACTGATTTTATAACCTGAACGAGGCTAAATCAAGCACTAGGATAAAGAAAGATGTGTTCCTAACAGCCATCAGTCTGTCCGTCTTGAAATCAGCCCAGGAGTGCCAAACATGTGGCTGGGGAGAAACAGAAATAAAAAACAGAGGGAAATTAGTTTTCAATTGCTCATTTAGAATTGCTAGTTTCAATCAATGACAATTTTAAGGCATTAAACACATTCCAGAGTAACTTGTCAAAAACCCCCCAACCCTGCAGTTGCTGACATTCTCAGAGGTTTTGTAATAAGATCAGGGTCAGTGATGGGAAATAAGCAGGAAGATGAATAGGATGTCAAAATTAAATTGAGTTCCAGAAGAGTTATCTTAAGTTCCCAGAAAAATAGAAACTCGTGAAACTTTGACTCAAACTAAACAGGAAATGCATGTTTTAGCTTAGAAGGTAGTGGTAAGGCTGATGACTGTCTTTAGAGGTATTAACTCATGCTATTTTAGCAGCTTGAAAAACACCTTCATCCTTTGAATTCTAGAACAGAGAAGGTTCTACTTATTTTACATTCTAATGATTTCTGCTGCACCAACCTCTTTCATTTTTATACAGGAAACCCAGATTAATTGTTTCAACCATCTGACTATCCATTACAATCAGAGGATATACTTCTTGTTAAAGTTTCACAATTGTTTAATAAAATACCATTTTAACAACCCATATGTCCGTGTTTTTGTTTTGTTCTCTTTTGCTAAATGTTGTAGCACTTTGTCTTCTGGAGTGTAAATACACTATTGGCCAGGCTGTCATTAATCATCATTGTTGTCAATGAACAAAAATCCAGTGAGAAAAAACAATTGAATGCCTAGGACTGCAGAACAGTTCAGGTTTCTGAATGACCATGCTGATTAATAATGTTACTTTCATTTGGGGATTTGTCTATGCACCATTTATGAATTCTGCTCAGGTCTGTGGTCTCACTATATATTTATGCCATTGTTTAAGATACTCTGTCTACCTACTTCTTGGGCTCAAGGAGGCAGAATACTGGGTCTGAATAAGAGCATTAAAACTGTTATTAAAAACAGTTAGCTCTTCTCCAACCAAAATCATGTAATGACTTCCTTACAGGAAAACACGTTTTTTCTGGTTGTCTGTGGATGAAAACCTAGAGTTTTAAGGACAAGAAAACCCTTGAAACAAACAAAAAGACCACGGAATGTATAAAGGCAGGGCTAAGTAAAGAAAGGCTTGACAAGCAGGGAGTCACACGGGAATAGATTCTGCACTGAAGTTAAGGACTGCCAAGCTAACAGGACCACTGGAGAAAGTGAAATAAAGAAAACACAGCATTTCAAGGGCTCACTCTGAGCTGGGTAATGCAGTCTAGCAGGAGGGACCTGGAACTCAAAAGGTCAGTAAGCTCTTTGGGACTCTGAGGCAGAGGGTGCAGATGGAGATGTTGCATGTTTTACATAAAACTGTACGTCTCCTGGTCTGTGTGAAATAAACAAAAATCATGTAGTAAGTCCTGTCTATTTGCTTTGAGTAGCTTGACAATGTTAGACCAGCAGTGAAATTGCCCTCATGAACAAAGGTATGGGAAAGGATATTTTCAAGCTTCTTAGGAGGTCTCTTTTGGAAGAGACTGTCTCCTGTTTACAGGTAAAGCAAGAAACACATAATGTTGTATTTAATAAGAGTACTGAATGAATTAGATCCAGAAACGATGGCTGGAGGCAACCCAGGAACAAGGGAGTGCTTACAAGTCCAGAGACCCAACTTACAGGTACATCACAGCAGCTTGGGGGAATCCAATGAAGTGACTGGATGAGCTTCATAAAAAACGTTTGAGCTCATGTCTTAACCAAGTTCACAATACAAATGTTCAGTCTTTTGTGTCTTCTGCCATATTCCAACTACTGGCTTAACTGCACTGTTGCTATAAGTACCTAGTAGATTGATTTTATAGTTACACTTATCTATATCAAATTAGTGCTGTTTTCTCCCCAAAACCTTGGGATTTTCATTTAGGTTCTGCTCTTAGCTGAAAACCAGCATTTTATGTCTCTTTAATCTACAATACAGTCTCTTAACTAAATGTCATTTCACACCTTCTTGGTTCTCCAATAAGGTGTTCTTGCCTTACTACTCTCTAAAAAGCGCTGTTGTAGGGACTTAGAGCATCATTAGTTTCTATGCTTAAAGATGGAAAATGATATATAAGAACTAAGCTTTATTATTCTTAATGTTTTCATATGCTTGCAGGGAACTGAAAGTCCACAGGGGATAGAAATAAAAATGGAAATATAGTAACATTTCACTAATATAGGAGTGGCTGTGAGAGAATGAATGTTATGCTCCTGAGATCAGGGAATGCTCATGTAGAAAAAGACTGACTCACCTGAAATCAGAAACCAGAGAGCACCTGCATGTGCTAGCTGAACACGTAGGAAAATGCTGGACTCCCTCACTATGTCTTCTTACACCTCTGAACTTGAATCCCAGGACATGAGACTGCCTATCGGATAATGCAAAACATGAGCTCACATGTATCAGTCTGTATGACGTGTGTGTGTGGGGTAGTTGTGTATTGGGTGTGGGTCCTTGTGCATCATGTCCCACAATGAGGGATTGGTGGTGGGGTAAGACTGTCGGTGAAAAATACACGACTGCAAGGGTGTACATTCATCCACGATCATGCTGGTCAGTGACTGCTGCTTTGTCAGGCTCAGGGGCAACCTGCTATTCCTCCTTTTTCCCCTGGAATGGGCCGCTAGTCTTCTCCTCCAGACTGAATGCAATGATGCAGTGACATCTGTGCAGATTTTTTTATATATATATATATATATATATAAAAATATATAAATCTGTGTATATATATATATACATGAGTCTTTGAATCAGAGCTGTAGGCATCAGGCTGTTGTACTTTGTATTTATTCTGGGCCTGATGGAAGAAAGTATTAAAATGATAAGTTTTCTGTGTTAACAGTTTTTAAAGAAAAGTTAGATATTCTGGGTCACTGTGCGGGAAGTTTATTTACTTCAGTAATTTAAAATCTAATGACTTTCATGGTTAATCCTGTTTCCTTTGCTGCTGCTTTATCTCTTTTGATAATGATGTAAGCTTGAATGTAAGTGTGAAGGGCATAAGTTTATACCTGGAAAATCGCTGAGGTCCTCTATTTGATCATGCAGATCTGCCTCACAAAGACCTGAAACCTTGCAAGGGACTATGTGCTACCTTTATTCCAGTGACAACATCAATTTCTTTTGTGATGCTCTCATTGAAAATGAGAATTGCCTGCTTCCTAGTCCTAGAAATACATAATTTCCTGTATATTTCTTCCCCCTACTTATTTCAATCCCTTCT
Source organism: Aptenodytes patagonicus (assembly GCF_965638725.1). Taxonomy (NCBI): domain Eukaryota; kingdom Metazoa; phylum Chordata; class Aves; order Sphenisciformes; family Spheniscidae; genus Aptenodytes; species Aptenodytes patagonicus. The sequence goes on along the minus strand of NC_134952.1, from coordinate 19,942,622 downwards.
CTAATCTAGCTCAGCATTATATGTATCAGCACTGGTGACAATTCAAGGAAGTGAATTTAGAGAGGTTCTCTTCACTGACTCCTTCGCTGTTGACATCAGAGGCAAAATTCAATGATTTCATTAGTACAGAGAATCTGCTATAAATAACTAAAGTCAGAATACAGAAAATGGGAATGGTTAAACTATCAGAAGAAATGGGTCAAGGTACCTGAACACAAATTTAAAAGGAAGGCCCACGAGGAATAGAAAACGCTGGAGTAAACTGAAGTTCTTCAGTGTAGGTATATACTGATTTCTCAGGAAGTGTTCTCGGTTTAACATTGGTGGGATGAAGGGTTTCTCCATATTTCACTATTCTCTTTGGCTCATGAATGTCAAGGGCAGTTTGTGTTTCTTTTTGGGAATGAGATGTCCTCAGAAGTAGCTGAGCCATGTGACACAGCCATGACTCATTTCTTGACTCAGCTGAGTTCAGAAAGAATAATGGAGGATGGTAGATAAAGCTAGGGCACGAAATAGATCACCATTTCAGTCGGTTTGTGTGCTCTCTAAATGAAGTGGGCAAAATTCTGAATCTCAGAGAAAAAGTAGATTATGGTAGCAATTTGCATGAACACTGCAAAATCAAAATTTCTCTGTAAAGCTGTAAATTAAAAGAAAAAAGAATAATTTTTCACCCATTTAATAGCTTGCATGTAAATGAATATAATTCAATTTTTTGTATTGTATTGCTTCTCTATTGAATTAAGTCTTTGTCCCATTTAAAAGCCCCATCCTGTTCTGTCAATCTCTGAAGCAGCTATTCAGCAGCCAACCAACACAACAGAATTTCTCTATGCTGAATGTTCTTTTTCATTTTTGCATTGTATCCTAGTCTTTTATTATAATGGTGCTGCTAGCAGAACTATAGGCAAGCGTGTGTCAATATTTCTATGCCAATCCCTGTTTTATTAGTAGATGTTTGTAATAAGACCATTCTAATTTGTATAATCAAGATGAAGCTAAATACAATTATTCTCCATCCTGACACTAATTTCCTCCAAAAAAATGTTTTATTTTCTCAATCACTTTTAAAAGACGGACAATCAAAAGCTAAAAAAGTGCTGAGGTTGCAAAACTCCATGTTGCTGGCCACTCCTCCTCAGGTAGAAGGGGGCAAGAAAGAGCATAAGAGACCATGTAGACATTTAACTCAAGTATTTTGATACAAAACACTGAGACCAGGGAACTCCTTGTCGTGGCTGAAGGAACTCTTTTTCTTCAGAATATTTTGACCTTGGTCTACAAAGTAAGAGACCATGTATAGCTGCAGATGTATTTTATTTTCCATTTACATAATTCTGTACGCAATTTGTGTTTTACATTGTACACTGTTTTGGGGTTTGTTCTGTTTTTCCTTTTCCTCCTCATGAGTGCAGAGAACGTAAATGACAGTTGTGTCTATGCCATGTGTATTTTCAGGAAAAGTGTTTGCTACTGACCATGGCTATGAGTGTGAAGGGAAAAGATAAGCTTGTAGAAAGTATGGCCTAATTTGCATACTATTTTTAGTAAAGACCAATTCTTTCATCTTTGTGACAACTTCACTTCTTGCACAAGGTGAACTAAAAATAGAATTTGTTTTGCCCTTGGTAGTATACAGCAATGAGCTCTACTGCAGCTGTCCAGCTTTCAGATCTGCCGAGTTTTGAAGTCCAGAGTTCTTGACATTTGCAGACCTCACAGGCTCTCTTAAAATAATCCTGAAAGTTCAACCAATGACCAAAAGATTGCTTGAATTCCACCTAATACCATGGTAGATTTTCATAGAACCAGGCTTTTCTTTCAATGCTGAAATTAATAGTCTTAAGGTAAATCATTAGTATGCTTTTAGCTTACAGTGATGCCTACGGACGTGAGCCTAACAGCTTGGTGCTACAAAAGAGCTCTGTCCTGTCTTCTCTTCTGCCTCCTTTTCCCTCTCCTGTACCCATCTGCATGCATCCTGCCCTCTTCCTTGCATAAGTTCAGATGGGTTTTGGCCTTTCCTGTGGGCTGATTTATCCACTAACTAAACAGGCAGATCAGATAACTACATTTCTGCTGACTTAGTTTTTCCTTGAGCCAGTGAGCTGAGTCAGTTCAGACAAGCTCTGATGGTAAACGGTGGGCACACACAGCCAGGAGCGCTGAGATAGAAGGGGTGTGTGTGTGTGTTTAGGGAGGATGTCCCCTTTCTGCCGGTAGTGAATTGTGAGATTGTCTCATCCTATTTCAATGACCTGCACCCTGTATAATCTGCAATATAGCAAAAGTGTAGCTACTGCCATTTCCCCTACATACTGGGCCAGAATTGAAGTTCAGTGATCTTTCTGTAACAAGTATTTGAAATATTTTCTTGCTCAACTTCATTGTTCAAGTTCATAGCCTGCTTGTGAAAGTGGCTTGTTGGAACTGCCTCTCAGGGGAGCGCTGGGGCAGTCGGATTATCACCATGCTGTGCAACCTGGATGATACATCTGGTGCTGCTCCTGGACCCGCACAGCTTAGCATCACATGCTATGATCACTTGTAGGCAGCTTGTTATAAAAAAACTCAAATAGCTGCTCAAATCCTTGAGCTGGAGGAGCACATTAGACCTGCCAGACTAAAGCTTCACCATTTATTTTCTTCCAGTGGGCAGAAGAGGAGGGGGCTTACGCATGAAATTTCACCCCTGGATAAATGCACACCAGGTGAAATTTGCATTTATTCATATTTTTTATCTGAGTTTTGCACTAAAAATCCCCAAATGAATATGAATATCGGCCTCTGTTCACAGGCTTGCTCTTTACGCTTTCCCATGGTAGTAAATTTGACTCCTACTAACGGCAGGTGAAACTGCTCTTCATGGAATAAGAGACTGCTTAAAATCTTTAACTCTTTTCTTGATGGATTGGTGCAGCCATTTGTGAATGCATATGTTTGAAGTTTCATTTACATTTTTAATTAATAACTCCATGTGATTTTTTACTATATGCTGTTGCTTTACCACAAACAAATAAAGCCCCCACTTTGGTAGGCTGGTGAGGACGAACCCTCCCACTCTTATCCCATTCCCCTGATGATGCCAGTGACCCTTTTCTGCACCTGTTGTTATATGACTTCATTTTCTTGGCCGTAGATGTCTAGAAATGTACCTAACTTTCTGGATGACAATTTTCCAGAACTACAGTTCGAATAAAATGATGAAACAACTTTAAAGCATGAAAGCTTTCCTATTTCTGACTCTATTTCTTTGGTTATGTCACAGGAACCCATTTTTAGACATTACTTCTGAAATACATCTCGGTGTTAGCTCATGAAGATATAAGTTCAGCAATATGGATACAACCTTTTCTTCCCTTTTCTGTTCCTTTTATTTCCAAGGGACAAACTCAGGGTTTATGCATGGGTTCATGCAGTAAAACATTGCTCTGTAGCAGTTTGTGGTTTCTGCTGGTTTATTCCACCCAGAGCCCACCATTCTGTCTCTGAGTTCATATTGCTTAGTGCGGGTATCATGTTCTGTCCCTTCCTAAGAAGACTGAGTAAAAGTGCAGAGTGATGTACACTTAGTGTGACTGAAGGTGCTGGATGTTCGTTATGTGCTTGACAGTGCAAAATGTTACCAAAGTACCAAATGGAGTCGGCAGCATATTTAATGCCCTACCTTTTACACTGCAGTGTTTGGGTTTTTTGTGTTTATCAATATTTCCAGTTGTGTAACACAATCTTTTTTAATGCTTAATGTCTCAGTAAATATGATTTTCTTTCAAGGAGTTATGGTCCTCTCTTTTAAGTTAACATTCAGTGCTATATTTTATTAAACGTTCATTGCTGCTTGGCAATTCCAATCAATCAAGCACCGTCTCTCTATTCTGTTGTTGTACTTTCTACCAGTGGAAAAGTTTAAGTACCCATTATTTTGGGTTGAAAAATTGAGGATATAAACTCTGCAGAAACAGCTAATTGATTGACGTAGTGGAATGCTCTGTAATAGAAGAGTTTTTCCCAGGAAAAAAATAGTTAATCCTAAAATCACAAAATATGTACATTTTCAAAAGAAAAAGGAGTAGTAAAGGAATTAAGTTAATTATCACACAATTACGGTAATGGAAAGAAAAAAACTAATCAAACATGAACAGCTTGTATAACCATTAACCAGGCTATGGTAAACCATTACTTAACTCTGACTTAAGAGATCCATCATGGGATTCATGGCAGCCAGTTAACTAATGCTTAAACAATTCCACAGTAATTTAAAGCTGTGGTAAATGGCATCACTCAACCAAGCAGTCACTCTCAACAGTTATTTTTAACTGGTATGAAGTTATGCTAACTCCCTCCTCCCTTTCCTTGTCTAAACTGCAAATGCTAACAAGTCTTTACTAGCTGTGTGACACAGTATGAAGTCCTTTACTGAAGTCCAGGCAGATGACATTCATTGTTTGTTTTTTTTCTGGGGGAAAAAAAAAAAAATCTTCACTGAAGAGTAGTGGCAAATGAATCTGGCACAATCTCCCTTGGCTGAAGCTGCATTTAATCTCTTTACAAAGATATAAATCTTTATATTTATTTCCTCACCTTTAATTATTTTTTACTTTAAAAGTTGTTAAAAAAATTATATATTATTAAGATCAATCTAACTGCTGCTAGCTATCCAACTAATTTTTTTCTGCATTCTCACTGACTAATAATCAGTCAAACTAGGGGAGGGAGGTGAGCTGCATAAGGGGGGTAAAAAGTTGACTAAAGTGAACATGACCCTGGTGAGTGTTGAAGAGGTAGTGGCAGACTAGTGAGGCTACCACTGGAGTGTTACAGTGGCTGAAAAAAGGCTCTGTATTTGTTTAGTATTTTTACTTCTAACCTGAGGATCAAAAGTGGGAATGAACTGATAAATTGTGCTAGTGATACAAAGCTGGGTGGCATTGCCTTTGCAGAGAAGGATCAAAATATCATGCAGGAACAGCTGGATCACTGAGGATAGAAGTAAAAAGAAACAGATGAAATTTAACAGTACAAAGTTCAAGGTCATGCAGTCACAGCCCAACAAGAATTTCTGCCAAGAACTGGTAGCCTATATTTTGGAAAAAGCTGAAGAGAAGGAAAAGACTTGAGCCTACTGTCTGGTTATAGGTGAGCAGGAAAATGAAATTCCTTCTGTGTTTTTTTTGGCAGTAAAGCCACTTTCTGTGCCTTTCGTCCCATGTCTCACAAGGCACGTGTTCCTGTCCCTGTGCCACAGATTACTGCCTTCTCACTGGTGCCAATGCAACAGGATCACACTGTAAAGTAGACGATGGGAAAAAAAAAAAAAAGATGTTGGAAGCTGTTTCAAGTGAAGTAATTGCAAAATGTCCAGTGCATATATGGAGGCCACACCATGGAGAGTGCCGCGCGCAGCCCCAGTCAAACATGTGCAAGAAAGATTAATGCAAAGTGGAAGAGGCGCACGGGAAGACTACGAGGTATATTTTGGGGAAGACATAAAAACTTCCTGGCTAGTTTTGCTTAGCAAAACGGAGTCCCAGAAAGCCTCAATTTTCATAAAGGTATAGGGGTAGAGAAGAAAGGGTAGATAAAAGGGAGAGAAAAACTATTTAAACTGTTGGAAAATGTTACTGAGACAACAAATCGATCCAAAGTAGAATTTATTTAACACAGGCATATTTTGCCCTGCGAATCAGAATTGGGTTCCTAACCACCAGGTCAGTAAATGGGGGAGCTCTGGTCCCGAACCGTCTGCCTGGTACAACAAAAATCTATTATTGTTGGACTGGAGATTGATTTGTTATGAAAAATTATTTGATATAGGGCCCATGATAGCAGGGGCATGAACTGTCTCAGGAGGCTTCCAGTCCTATATTCCTGGGCAGGAGAAAGCATTTGATGTAGGCAATATGCAGAGGACTGATCTGTAACAAGTACCTGACAAGAGCTTTTATGCTTTAAAATTTAAAAGTTCAGAACTGGTTTTTGCTTTCAAATACACATATTTTTTCTGCAGACATTGTTTTATGAGGCCCAGGGAACAAGAACTGATTCTGTGAGAACCAGCTGAAATGTTTAATGTATGGCTGATTATAGGTGACATCAGTAAATAACGACACAATAATTTTCTGTATTTTATATATATATATATTTTTCCCTAGAAAATCAGGTATTTAGAGAAGCTGGAAAAATAGTCAATTTAAACAAACTCTCTTCTACAACTGGCAAGGCAGCACAAAAGAGCTTACAAGAAGAAGACAAAAACTCTTGCGCCGATTCTGACACCCCGCTGCCTACCTCCCAGCCCCAGCTAGTGACCAGTGTCAGCGCTAATGAGGGGGAGACGGCAGCGCACCTCTCTTGTAGCTGCTCTTTCTTCTTGTAGCACCGCTGACGACCTCCCCAGAGCGCATCTCTGAATAAGCAAGCTATTAGCGCGGAAGAGCTCACCTCATGTAGCAAGTCTGGGGGTTGCATCGTGCCTTCGCTTGGACACCAGTGCTCCTGCTAATGAGGAATAAAGTGGTAGACTTGGCCATGCTACCGCACGGAAAAGGGGAGGGCGGGGAAGAGAGAGATGGAGAGGAAGATGACAGTCTGGTGTTATTCCAGGAGGTGTGGTGTGTTAAGGGTCAGCATGTATAATTGTCTTGTTACATCTCAAGATTAAAGCGTTTGAAAATTAGTTTAAGATCAGTTATTGAATAGAAAGGGCTGCAAGGGGAAGAGCATCATTCTTCATTACATAGGCCTGAGATGAGATCCAAATCAGACCTGCCACATATATTCTCTCACCTGCACATGCTTGTAGCCAGAATAATGACAGCTTGATACCTACCTACATGTCAGTCAGTCTCTTTACCCCAAATAAACTTTTCCTTCTATGGTATCTTTTGCTTCAAAGCAATGCTGACAAGGATTTATTGAATTAACCTAAATGGCTTTAAGCCCCAATTCATGCTGGTGCAGCATGTCTCTATCAGGGGTTTACACTGGTATAACTAATTGATTTAGTTACAGATGGGAAAATTTTCTTAACAAGAGAAGGCCTAAACTGCTGGCCAGGCTGCCTTTGTTGTTTGCAAGTAATCTCCTTCAACCCGTTGTTAGCATAAATCTGTTCTGTTTTGGATTCCCATAGAGCTAATTTGCACAGGAGTCACACAATAGCATGGTTTACATTTCTTGCTTCTTTTAAAAATGGGACTGCAGGATTTAAAAAAAAAGGACTTTTCGCAAGTTGTCTGCATTTCTGTGAATATTTCATTGCCTCCATCTCAGTCCTCATGTATACTGTGGAAGAGCAATTCATTTGATAAATGAGCTTTTTCTAATTGGGTGCAGAGGGCAGAATGTGCGGTTCTGCTCCCAGAGTGGCTGGACTGGACGCACAGCACCCTTTGAATCACATTTCTAATACAAAATGTTATATTAACAAACCTGACAGCTGTTTCCTTTGGCTATCCTGTAATACTCGAGATGAATTTTCTTTGTTGATATCAGTGCTAAGCTTATCTGCTACTGTGTCCATGTGAGCTCATCTGAAAACCCGTGCACATGTGTGAAACCAACATGATAAAATCCACGTTGATGTTCACAGAAAATGTACATGTTCTCACCTGAATGAAATTAAATTGAAAATTAAAACAACCTTTTTTGGGGGAATTAGATATGAGTTCCAAGTTCAGGTAAATCAGGTTTGGAGGCTTGTTATATACGGGTGTAGAACCTGGGACAACTGGATCTTGGTCCTATTTATTTTATACACACATTTGTAACCATAATGGGTTACTGAAAGCTTTCCTATTTATTTTAAAAGACACTGGAATTTGGGTTCATTTTTTTAAGTCCATTTATGCACTTTCATATCTAGTACTCTTTTCAGGGGAGCAGTGCTGAAATCTGGAGACAGTGATACAACCTCCAGTAACCTCCAGCAACCTCCAGTAATCAATAGCACTCCTCAAAACGAACAGTGTTTTAGGAAACTTTTTACATAGGATAGTATGGAGCATTAACAGATCATTTGGCTCTGTTTTTTACCTCTCCAAAAGTTGTTTTTTCTTCATTATCAGCTTGATTCCTCTTCAGTTCTAGTCTGTTGTATTGTTCCAGTAATTATGAAGTAGAGATGGTACAACTGAATGGACCCAACTGATTCATATTAATTTAGGGAGTATATAAACATTGCAGTCTTTGCCACAGCAAGAACTGTATTTTCCTTGAGATCATTTATGCTCTTTGTATATTTGAACAGTATCCATTTTGCAGTCTAATCCTACGAAGAAATGGTCAGAAAGTGGGGCGTTACAGAAGCTGATAAAGAGAGATTTGTAGGTGAGTACATCATAGTAATATTTTATTTGCCTAAATCATTAACCTATGTGTCTAAAATAGTTTTAAACTGTTCATAGAATTGAAAAATAAAAGGTTTTCAAAAGAAAATAAACATGGGTAGGAGATTTTTTACTATGCTAAGTAGCCTTATTGCTGCCTTTTTGCTCAAACTAATTCAAAAGAAAACATGTTTCCATATCAGGAACAAATAATTCCATTCTCTAAAGTATATTGTTATGGCTGTATACTTTTTTTCTTATTTATTGTAAAAAGATAGACATGAATAAGTAATGCAATTTTCAAGGAGAAGATGTTGCTGCAGCCCAGAAACGTGAACTTTTATGATACAATTTTGTATATTGCAAAGACTTAGTTGTGCAACAGCCAGAAGTCAGGCACAGGCTGAAGGAACAGAATTCATGGTAATAGGCATCGATGTTCCTTATACACTAAACAATGCGGTTAGGCTCCAAAGATGGGATTTATAAAAACCACCATGGTGTGGGGGGAAGATTTAAGCCAGTCAACAGCACAAGCCGTTTCTCCATCCATCTTTTATGATACCAGGCCTTTTGCAGTTCTTCTGTGTCTCAGCTATTTTAGTTTGCTCTCACTTTCTTAATTTTTCGTGATTTCCACACTCTTTGTTTTCCCTAACTCCTCTTTTTTATTTACTCAGTGCTGAATAACACCACAAGGAGATTTTGTTCCTATACATCTCCCAGTCTTTCCCTAAGCACCCCACATTATATTATACAGCAGTGAAGTCCCATGCGAGTGAAAGGTCAACAATCTCATGGACTTCATGGGAAGTGCTGCTTTCTGGATGCCCGCATTTCTCTCTCACCCATCTTTTCTGCTTTTTCTGCAAGAGAAACTCCTGGCCTTTCCTTACCTAAAAGAGCGCTAAGTTTATTATGCAGGCACCAGAAAGCACTTCAGGAGTGAGTTTGTGCTGGGGTGCTTGCTACCCCCTTGATGACCTACAGCCCCTTTATCTTTGAAAAAAATTCTAGCCTCTGAGGAAGTGCACAAAGAAGAAAATGGGGCTCAATGGGGAGAAGGCTGAAGGAAGCAGGAGCTAGAAGAGATCTTCCCTTTCTCTGGTGGAACACCCAAGGATGAGTTTCACGCTTTCCTTGGGCCAGGGAAGCAGAGAGGAGATTCACTGATTTGTCAAGTCATTGAGGACATCTGTGCCAGGATCTTAATTCAGGTTTTCCAAAGCCCACTGTAGTGTCTGCTCCAATTCATCATGCTCTCACATCTTTTCGGTGCAAAGTAGATCTTCACTCCTAACCTATGGACATCTCTGGGCACCCATAGAATTGCTAAATAAATGAGGACTAGAGTCATCATCACAATAACAATAACATTTGTTGACTACAGGAGTCCCACATACACTATGGAGGTGGATTTACGAAGGAGGTTATTGGTAGCTCCCATTCTGACATGCAGGCCTCACATCTAAATTGCACTGGCTCTAGCCACTATATCAATACATACCATGTATTTTAATACACATTATATCTTCTACAATAACATATTGATGTGAAATATATTATATATTGCATATGTTCTATAAAACATAATGTGACATATTCTTTTTCAACAAACAAGGTAAAATGACACTAAAAGAAAAATAAAGGACTTATACTTGTTTAAACTTCACATAATGGCTGTGTCCTTGAGGAGCCAATACTGATTATATTGAAAAAGATTAATCCATAAATAAAATGAAAAGAGTGGGGATGCATAAAGCACAGAGGATAGAGAGTGGCTCGCTGGAGTCTAAACTCACCTGCTCCTTTCTTACTTCTGATGTCCGTCAACATGAGTAAATTATGTTGCTGCTTTTTCATCATCTGTTTTCAGGTCAATGTCAAGCACTATTAATAATGTCTCAGAACACGTTTTATAGTAGAAATAGCTGACCAATGTGGAAATGAAAAAGGACCCTCTTGGCACCTCGGGCATGCATGGAGGGAGAGCACAAGAGTTTATAGAGTGATCTAAGCAGACCAGCTGGAGAGTAAGTAGTTGGCTGAACAGCTGATGTGAGAAGAAGCCATCACAGGAGCAAGTATGGGTCCTGGATGCCTGTGGAATGAGATGAGGAAGTAATTTTATTCATATACATACTCTCATCCTATGAAGACTTGTTTATGTATTAATTTCATGTCAATGAGTAGCCCTACTGACTTCATTAGGACTACTTATGTGTTTAAGATTAATCACATGCTTATGTTTCCCCCTGCTGAAGATAAATTTTCAGGAAAATTGTTCTTAGAACATTTTTCACCTTACATTAATGTACTGCCACAGATCTGAGACCTATAGTATTGCTTACCAGTGTAAACTCTGGTCACCCACAAATCACACCACAAATCACCCAGCATTGGACCTGCTTTATGGGAACCAGGTCGACAATTGGGCCTGCAGCCTTTCACTGAAAACGGAGCAGGACACACTGGAGCCAGGGAATGGCAGAGGGTGAAGGTGAAAATAGCAGGAAACTGAAAAAAGAGCAAAGGAAAGTTGCTTAGAAGAGCTCCTGGGGGCCAAGGAGCTTTGAAAGAGTGGACAAATATAGCAAGGCAGAGTTATATGTTATATTTAATATCAGCCTTTTCAATAGGCAAAATTAGCACTGGTTTGATATTGGAGCCATGCTATATTTGTTTCTACTGCATTAAAACACCCAACATCTAATGTGCAGTGTGGTAACACAGAACCTTTTGTTACAGAAAAAAAATACTCTGTTGCTTGAATTAGTAAAGTTTTATTTGTTTATTTTCAATAATATAAACATCTATGGATGCTAGCAGTCTAATTTCTAAGTGCCTAACTTCTGAGTAGAACCTAACTCCCCCTCGTAAGGATCTAAATTCCTTGTTGTCAAGGAATGTCAAGCTGCAGCCAGTAGGAGGTGACACTTGGGAGTGTGACCCCTTCCCTCCTCTGGTACCCACTGCTTCACTCCAAGTGATGGGCAAGTGCCTTCTTCCACTGGGGATCATAAACCTGGAATCTTCTCCTGACAGCAGTCTTCTGTAATGATTTCTTCAAATGACTGATCCCAGCTCTCTCTTCTTTTTTATGGTTCAGGCAGGGAGAGGTCATTTCCTCAGTTCCTATTAAAGATCAGAGCACTCGCTGAGGAAGTGAGACACCCAGGCTCAATACCTTCTGCAGTATGAAATGGTTCAAACACACATCTCTCTAATTAGTGGGGAGTGTGCAGAGAAGCCTCCTGAAACTCTTTGAGAACTTTGGGGTTCAGCTGAAAGAGCCATAACACACTTACCAGAGGCGGCGTGGACTGCGTCCCCCACGGGCGCTGTGCACAGGAACCTGGCTGAATGCTCTAACCAGCAGACTGTTTTGCAAATAGAACTGTCTAAGAAGAGATGGGGTGTAGCTGGTGCTTTGGATTGCGGTGGAGCGTTTGGTGGGAGATAAGCATTCATTGCCCCAGGATAGGCACTTACAAGCATATCTGGGAAAACAAATGGCTGGAGAACTTGCAGATGAATTAGGGATATGCCTGATAATTCTGGGTCCTTCAATAGACCTTTGGTGGGTTTAGAGCCCCTAACTTAGAGATAAGAAGTTGCTGGACTGGATCTTCCCAACATAAAGCTCAGATGGTCAGAAAAACTGAAAAAATGCATTTAAGTGAAAAAAATGAAAATGTTTTTAATTCATTCCCTCCTTTCCTCCTTCTTTCCTTTTTATGTCCTCTTATGAATTTGAACTCTTTCACAGAATTTGTCTCTGGAGGGCTCCTCTATCTCACTCCTTAGGTTCTTCAGATTTAGAGAGAAATATAAAGACTATTTTTACATCTACACTGGGATTAATAGAATCCAGCCTGTCTAGCTGCAGGGTAAATCAGCACAATTTCCCTCTATGCCAAATGCCAGTGGTTTGTCATAGACATGCTTAAGCCCCATCATTAAATGTGGCTTGCAGTACATGCTGTGTACTAGCAGTGGTTAGCTAAGAGAAGAAAGATACAAATGATGACCAAAAGGTTAAGACCCACTTTCAAACATCCTGTGACCATATCCCCAAACTGAGAGCAGATTTGCTTTGCTGATCATAAATGTTATATCACTTGGATGGACTCTCTAAACCCTGACATTTTTGGCATTTAAAAATAAAAAGATAAACAAAACCACATCTGGTCTGCAAATGTGCATGCCATGTTTGAGCTTGATGCAATTTCGAATTAGTTGTTAAACATTGAAAATCAGGGTTCATAAGGGAAATGCCTACTCAGCTGATCGTAGTGTAACTGGTGCAGCTATAATAGACACCAGACACTCCTGGAATAGCAGATAACTGTGTATGGCTACACAAGCATAGATGGAAAGAAAAGCCAGATGGTGTACTTAACTGCACTTAAAATCTGATTGCGTGTGTCAATAACGAATGCCCAAATCGGATTCTGCCATAAAAAACAACTATATGTGCATACTAGTAGAACAAATGCAGCCCTATAGAAAAAAATGTGTGGATTCCATCACTGTAATGATGGTTATTGTGATGATCGGTTATTTTGTATTTGCTGTAGGTTTTTAAAGTCTTAAACATTAAATATGTTACAACACAATAACAAAAATAAGTAAATCATAAGGGTAATTCTGACAAATAGAAAACTATTATTTATAGCCAGTTTTATTAAAAATACAAATAGTGTCTGTTGCTCAGATTGCTGGCAAAAGTTGCTGGATGCTACATTCTTAAAATACATGCCTTCCTTGGACATCAGAATGAAATCCTGGCAGGGTCAGCCGAGTCCTTAATTATTTTAAGGTAGATTAAGTTGTTTATTATGGGTGAAAGTTAGGCCTGGTGGTAATCGATCGAAGCTTTACTGTCAACCACAGCATCATACCTATAAATAGACATTTCATGTAAGACTTTAAAATAAAGAATTTTTACTTTTCTGTATGGAAATTAAGGTTCCCACAGTTGTTGAGTCTTAGAAAAAGAATTTGCTTGGCTCAATTAAATAAGAACAATTAAAGAATATAATTCCCTGTAATTCCTCCATATGTTTCTTCCCTCTCTCTGTAATGGAGAGATTCTGAACTCCTTACATTGAGTGTATTTACTGTTAGCAGCCCCACTGATTTCAGCAGGAAAGCTCTTGGAGTGGGATGCTAATCTGTTTGAGTAAAGTTAGCAAAAGCTGTCCGTATATAAGCACCAAATTCTGTCAAACAGTCATATTAAATCAGATTTGTCTCAATATCTTACCTGTATATGTTCAGATGGCACGGTATGCAACAATACCAGCTCAGATACATCGGCTAAGGCCCATTTAGTAAGCCTTTACTCTTACAGTGTTTTCTCTCTGCATGGAGTGCCATGCAGACATATCGTCCTAATGCTTCCACTTCTGCAACTAGCAGAGTTTCCTCTAGCTGGAGTAACAGCAGCTTATGTTGCGATGACACTCATAGAGTTTAGGCCCTCAAATCTCTAAAGTACTTTTGAAAATTGTATGCAATATTTATTACCCCTTCAAATTGCAATTCAGTGGAGTAGCAGAAGAGAATTGGACTGCCTTTCATTACAGTTTCCTGACCTTTTATCTAATGTAAAAACCTATTTTTAATTGCTGGTATCTTTGCCAAACCTTAAGAATTGCCTTGTATGGCCTTAAATGAGCCCCAATGGGTGTGAGCATTATGACGTTGTCTAATTACATGGTCACATTTGAATTTTGTTCTAAACTATTTGTGCTTCAGTCTGTGCACAGGACAGAAGGAGCTTAGCTCAAAAGCAAATATTCAATTTTAGTTCTCTTCCCATTGCTCAATATGTCCCCCATGCCTTATTTACTGTACAGTATCCAAACCCTGCTATGAAGATAATTACTATGTCCCTTCCAGGTTTTTCTACGGTGCCTGTTGCTATAGTACCTGAACATTTTACAAACTTTAATGAATTTATATGCACAAAACCCCTCTGAGATAAGGGGTAGTATTATTCCATTTTGTAGATGCTGAACTGAGACACAAAGAGTTGAAAATAAAAACCTACAGCCCTCTAATATGTCAGATTTGAGGTGACGAAGTCTGAATTTTTGGTGTGCTACTTTATATATTCAGAATTGCACTGCACTACTTGTATACCAGAGGTATCAAATCAGTCACTTAGAAAATCAGGAGTGAACAAATAGTGCAAACAGAAGACGTAAATAAATCACTTGCCTAGTACTATAGCAGTGACATAAATCCAGCTTTCCAGACCATTGTTCCATTGTCTTAACTTGAGACCATCTTTCTCTTCCTGAAGTCCTTGCCCAAGCAACCACTTTTTATAGCAAAGAGGCATAGGTCCGAGGCAACATGCTTCACTACACAGCAAGGCAGGTCTAAATCCTTCTCCCGGCAGAGCAGGAGGAAACACTGCCAGCTCTGCAGGTCAGCTGGTGACGGGGTTATTTAAGGAGAGCTCAGTGAGGGCAAGGCTGTGGCGGAGATGGCAAATAAGTGTTTTGCTCTGGTGCTCACTGTAGGAAGACTGGGGGGAGCCCCAAACCCTTTGAGAGGACTCAGCAAGAGATTGTCTGAAACAGAAGAAACTGTGGAAGAAGTAATTGAAAAAAGAGATATAGAATAAACACTAAGAAATCACTAAGACTGTATGATATTCACCCAAGAGTCTTCAGAGAGTTAAAGGATGAAATAGTTGAATTATTGATGGCAGTGTGTAACTTGTCTCTTAAGGTTTCATTCATTCCTGAGAAGGGGAGAGTGGTAAATGCTGCACAGATTTTTAAAGGGGTTTCTAGGGAAGATCTCCAAGCCTGTGAGCCTGATGTCTACACTTGGTTAATTAACAGAAGCCATGATAAAAGATAGAAGTAGTGGAAATCTGGATAAATCTGATTACTGGAAAGATAAAACATAGTTTCTATAAAGGCTAGTCTTGGCCTTCAAACAAAATGGAAGTCTCTTGAGGGGACAATGAGCATGTCATTAAGGATGACCCTGTTGCTATAATCTGCCTAGATTTCCAGAAGAATTTTGACAAAGTCCATCACCATAAGATTTTAAGGAAATGAAGCTGCCATGGAGTAAGAGAGAAGGTCCTAGCTTGGATAAATAATAGGCTCAGAAATATAAGCAGAAGGTAGGACTAAATGTTTGGTTTTCAAAATGAAAGGAGGGCTCCAGGGCTCTTCTAGGAACTGTGCTATACAACGTGTCTATAAGTGGCCTGGAAAGCACAGCAAGCAGCAAGGTGACAAAACTGGTTGAGCTGAAGGAGTCAGGCCCTAGGCTGGCTATAAAAAATTGCAGAATGGGATTATGAGACTAGGAAGTAAAACGACA
Source organism: Aptenodytes patagonicus (assembly GCF_965638725.1). NCBI lineage: Eukaryota > Metazoa > Chordata > Aves > Sphenisciformes > Spheniscidae > Aptenodytes > Aptenodytes patagonicus. Next base: position 19,926,936 of record NC_134952.1, on the reverse strand, counting down.
GGTAAAATTCAATATAGATAAAGTGGTACAGAGGGGAAATAATAATCCTAAATTTACGTACTAAATAATTTTGTCTGACCTGCTTATTACAACTCAAGAGTGAGACCTTGGGTCTTATCACAGAGAGCTCCAGAAAAACATCAGCTCAGTGCTCAGCAACTATCAGAAAAACAAATTGGATTTTAGGGGGAAATTAGGAAAGGAATGGAAAGCAAAATAGGAAAACAGCATTACAGCTCTGTAGCTATGGTCCAACTGCACCCTGAATACTGTGTATCGTTCTTGTCCCCTTGTTCCAGAAGTGTATGGTAGGACAGAGAAAGATCTGAAGAAGGGAAGCAGGAGCAATCAGAGTCACGTGGCATTGTCTGTGCCAGGAAAGGTGAAACGGAGTGGGTTTCTTCTGGCTGGAAAAGAGAGGACCTGAGTGTGGGGGAAGAGACGTCTCTGAAGTCATGAATGCTGTAGGAAAGGTGCAACTGAGAATTGACTGCTCACTGCCTCTTCCAGTACAGGAATCAAGGGCCATGACATGTTTTCACTCATAGGTAATAGACCTGTAAAGCTCCTCACTGAAGGATGTTGTATGCCTAAGAAGCTTCAAGAGGAGATTGGGGAAGCACTTGGAAGAGGGACGTGTTGTGGGTGACAAACCAGAGAAACTACAGCAGGTGCAGGATTCCCCCCGGCTGAAAAGTGTCAGAACTGAGAGACTGCTGGGGGAGAGGCTGGCTGTGCTCGCCCTGCGTGACACCCTGCCCGGGGTGTCTCCATCTACAGCACCGCTGGAGGCAGAGTACCAGGCTGACAGGACCCTGCTCTGGAGCTGCATGATTGCTCTGATGCCTTATCTTGCTGTGAAGAAGGCAACAGTCTCAGGTATGTGGCCAGGTATCATAATGCATAATGCAAAGAAGCTGAATTAGGTCATATCCTCTCTGCTGATTATAGGATAGAAGAATGTCTGATTACAGTGTCTTGGGACCGCTACAAAACAGGTTTGCAAAATCAATGCCTTGTTATATTTTGAAAATGAACTGAAACTGAGAAATGAAACCCACACATTTAGAGATGGTGAGGCTGATGAGAACATTTTCAATTTCTCCGTTTGAAACAAATACACTGAAAGCTGGGGATCTGTTTAGGGATACTATGGCATTTGAGAAATGCTCACATCCACACTGCACACAGGGCATTGTGGGAACAGACAAGGAGTAATCCAGAGCTGAGTTTCAAGTCAAGAGAGACATCAATCAGTAGCTGTAAGTAAATTGGACCTGGCACCTTAAGTGCCTTAACCGTTAGAAGTTAAACGTGATATGGTATCCTGATTCTTAAAGGAAGGTAGTAAATTATTTGCCGAACAAATGGGTGACATCATAATCAAAATGAGTAACGTTACTGAATCCTGAAGAAAGTGCGGAGTCTGGGAGTAAGGAGTTAGGAGACAGGGCAGGAGTAGATTGCCAGTTTCCAAGTAAACATCATACAAAACACAACCTGTGTAAGAGGCACAGTTGTAAAGAAGACAGTCTTTATTTTGGGACAGTCTTAGTTGAGTGTAGTAAGTGAAATCACAATTCTCAGGCAACTCACCTTATATAAATTTTGCTGTTATCACCAGTGTGCAACAAAAACCATGAACGCAAATAACTAATAAAATAGAACAATCCTCCCTCCTAAAATTGAGATGAAATTAAACTAGATATATTTTCCTTTAAAAGAATCTCTCATTATTATCTTCAGAGTGTTTTTCTGATAGTGAAATGAGTGATAAGATGATTCTAGATGAAAAGAAAAGCCTTTTAATTTACTAAGGAAAAACCCCAGAAGGCTGCTGTGACTGGCAATATTAAAACTCACTCTTCTGTAATTGACTTGTGTCTAATCTAACTTATTTTCTCAGCATTAGTGCTGGTCATGACAGTGAAACAATATTACTCACTTCAAGAAATATCAAAGATCTGTTTTTTTCAGAAAATAAACTGGATGGCTGGGAGGTAGAGATCCCACCACTGGCAACAAAGAATAATTTTGCTTGTACAAAGAGTAAGCCAGTATGGATATTTTAAAGTCACTTTTGAGACTGACCTCAGGTTGCCCCACAGGAGGGCAATTGACCTCAATTTGAAAGTTGACCTCAGGCTGCCCTCCTGTTCTATGTAAGAGGGTATGGCTGCACCAAAACAATTAATTTGCAATGCGGAGGTCTAACAAGAACTGGTCTGCAGATAACTCATCTCTCCTTCTGGGCTTGTCCCTCCTTCTTGCACTAAAAAAGAGAGGAGGAAAAGAGCAGAATGGCCTGGTGTTGGGAGCAGGGAAGTTTGGCACAGGTGCTGGCAGATATCATAGGATATCTGGCTGCAAACTTGTATGGATTTGAGGTACAGCAAGTTGAAGCAGAGCTGACCTTGCACCTGGGGGTTAGTCCCTTGCTGGTCACCGGGAACTGTGGTTAACTGGCTTTTGTAGACTTTAAAGAAGTTCTAAGACCGAGAGTTATTAGACATAGCCTAACGATATCTTGTTGCTGAAATCATGATCCATCAGATATATTGACTGTGAAGACTGCTTTTTCTCACACCCATCATTGTGGTATTCAGTCAGGTCTGTTGGAATTACATTTCCTGTCATATTATTTATTTTGCATTCATCAAAGGAGACTAAGATTTTTAAATGACTAAAATTGGAAATATATTTTAAATTAACACTCAGGCACGAGAGTTACATCTTTTGTGAAGCTGAAATTTTGATAGCAGTGAATTTCCAGCTTCCTACTGATAGTATCATTAGCTCATATTAATACTCTTTCTCTACTCAGTGAGGAGTATGTACACCAAGGACTGTGGTTCACATTGCTTTACAATGTAGATAAACAAAAGCAGAACTGTCAACAGAGCATCAATTCTCATTGCAGTGGCTTTTGATTCAGGGCTGTGTGACAGTTCTCCAAGCACTTCTGTTTTTCATATCTGTGGCATTTATGAAGCGAATATCCACTTGCAGCAGTTTTTAGATAGTTTTTATTATTTCTTCTTGCCACTGTTATTCTATGTCAAGATTATGATAAGTAGTCCCTTTGCTGAATGTTGTAAAATCAAGTATAAAACCTATGCATTATATATTTATGCAAAGTGAAAGCTAATTTGGTCTACAACACTGCAAAGTAGTATCCTCAAAACTTTACTTTTATTTCTCTAGTTAATTTCTTCTGTTTTGAAGAAAGATTTACACAACCCATTTTTTTTAGAAAAGTTCTGTATGTCTTTATTACAGTAATAATTTACCTATTTTTCTTATTTGATAAAATTCTTTATTCTTTTTTTTCTGAACTAAAATAACATATCTCTGAGATCAAAAGTTCTTACACATTAATGAGGATTAGGCTGTTTCAGAGCTTGCATGGAAACCTTCAAATACCATTAAGGTGTTGCAGGAAGAATGTGGCTTTTTTTAATCAATGAGTGGTTCTTATTCAACTTCTACACAAGGATTTTGCAAGATAATAGTGGTTCTTCTAGAGGACAGACCTTAAAAATAAGGTCTTAATAGACTTGGTCAAAACTCACAGTTTCCACTGCATAGAAACATCAACAATTTGAACAGTATTTTAGTTCCAGTTTAGACTGAAAATTTGAGTTTGATAAAATTGCTTTTTCTGATGTGAGGCTCTCTTGAAAAATCTTTTCATGTTATTCATCTCTGCCTGGCTAGACTATCCTGACATGCTTAATTTCTCTTTGTAACTGTAATTACACTTTCATTCACCTGCAACGTGCTAATTGAGTGAGAGAAAGAAAGTGAGGAAACCATGAGTTGCCTCTTTGCATGAGTGGTGGAGTTGTGAAATGGTTGCTTTAGATTTGCAGAGAGGCATTAGATACTTAATTCAAAGAAAGGGCCTGGATCTGAGGGTTGGAAGCAGAGATCATCACCTCCCATCATCCCAGATTTAGACACCAAAGTACTCTTGCAGCTGGACCTTAACTTTTACTTTCTCCTTAACATAAACTATGGCTTGGACAACTTGTTGGCACTGAGAAGCCCAGTGTAACATTTATTCCTTTACATTTTACAGGGAGCCTAGAGGTTACAGCTGAGAACTAAAGTTTACAACACCTGTTACAGAAAAAGCCATAATTTGGGAGCTTGTTACAACTTCTGAAGTGACTTGGGCAACATGAGTCAGATCTTTAAAGGGATTTAACTGTTGAAAATGTCAAGGGCTTTTGATACCAAGACATTTTAAAAATTCTTCTAAGTACCCCTCTGTATCTTTAGCACTGGAAACACCTTTAAATCTAGCATGAAGACCCTTAAAGATATAATTAGCTCGCACAGCAGGTAGGTGGTCTGTGTCCAAGAGCTTAATTCACTTCTGAAAGTGGGCCCAAGTTTCCTAATTCACTCACTTTTGAAATGTGATATTTCTTGTTTCCTTCCAACTGTTCCTTGTACTTATCATGCTCTATGTATAAAGTTAAAAATGAAAGAATTTATTGCACAGTTATAGCAAAAGTCCAACTTGTTTGATTTCTAGCCTGCATGTAAAAGCTGAGTAACATTTCTAACATTCTGAGGTTGGGATACGGGGACCACATTTTATTTATCTACCTGTGCTTTTTGAAGACCAGCTATTCCATCTTATTGAAATACATAATCTTAGTATGCCAGACATCAGTGCTATGAAATGTCAGCTGTGCCCATTTCTTTGTATTATAAATCCTTGCATATTGCAAAACCAGTTAGATTAAAGAGTACAAGCAGTTAAAAGACAATGAAGAAATTGTAAATTATATATCTATATGTGTGGGCCCAATTCTCATTTGTACCCTGATCTGTTTATACTGGCAGAAAAACATGGCTCTCAACTAGGTGCAAGTGCGTTTTGCAAGAAGTTCTGCTTCACTCTAAAATTGTACGAGCCTGGCTCCATGCTGCTACCAGCCATGAGATCACGGTCTTACGCTCTTTATATCAGTGCAATTATTTATATCAGTGTAAAAATTAACATCAGTTTTTTACACAAATATAAAGGAGATTTAGATCTGTAAAGCCCCCATAAAATATATAAAGGGACCATATACTTACTTATATCAAAAATTTGTCTACATGGTACTTTGTAAGCAGGTAAGAACTCTTTCATACTTTGTTCACTTCGTTCTTCCTCCAAATTATCTGCGAGCAGCGCAAACTTGATTTGTGCAATATGAAGAATCAGCTACCTACCTGTAGTCAGAAGCAGGTTGTATAAACTTGGGCATGGTGATTTCCTAACGATAGCTACCGGACAGACCAGGTGAAAATACCACATGCACATGCTAGGAGTAAATAAAAGTCATGCCTTATCTGCACAGAAGCCTCCTCTATTCATTTTTTATAGATCTGTCTTTGATATGAATTGCTGAGGTTAATTGCATTACACAGGTACGAGGTTTGTGTGGATGGATAAAACTGGGCCCTACATGTTCGACGTCGCATACTTAGTTAACCCATTCATTAATTGAACACAAAACAAATGCAATTACCATAGGAGAAGGAGGAGTTGTTTATATTATAACTTCATCTACCCCTGTACGTGTTTAATTGGGAGGCTCCTACAAGCTCTTTTAAGGCATATTCGCCTCATATTGACATCCTTTCCTTATGTTTTTGGACACTGCAATATGAATTATATTTGTTACGGAAATGACAGCCAAATCTATTTTGCTCCTACAAGTGATGTGCCAAGACAGCCTCTGTTCTGTCAGCAAGCATTGCCAAAGTACAAATGCATATGGCAGCAAACCTTTTTCAAGTTAAAACAGAAATGCTGAAAACTGACTTCTCTAATTTATCAAAACTGCTTCCTGGCTCTCCCGGGATTTCTTCTGGCGGCTATAAGACATCCTTCTCCAATGCAGCTGGAAACTTTTTGGAGCTAAGTCAATATTTTCATTCACAATTCATGTTAACACTGGACTCGAACATTGCAAGGTGCTGAATCTGTTGACGGGGAGGCAACCAGCACTTTCCAACAAAGAAATCACGGTCCTACTCTGGTGGTTTGCTGCCTTTGCATTGGACTTCGTAAAACTACTTCTAGTTGTAAAAAATTGGTTTGAAATACTACTAACTGAATATAGGCATTTTATCTTCATTCTTGCCTCCCATTGCATATAAATGTACCTGTGAGGTCAGGATAGAGAAAAATAAGTCCCAACTCCTTTTCCTTCCACAGAATTTAAAATCTTAATTCTGAAAACAGTGACAATAGAGCCTTTCTCTCTGCCCTTCCTGCAGAAGCTCAGGTGCTTGGTAGTCCTCTGGTAGTTTCGGTAGGCTTGGGGCATGGTTCACCACACAGGAGAGCTGCTTTGCTCCTTTTCCACACTCACATCTATTCTTGTTTTGCTTCTAAGGACCGGAGGGCCCCATGCTGTTGTCCTTTAACCAGTGGAGAAATATCACTCAGCAGTTCCATGTTTTATGAGCCTGACTTGGAAAGAGAGCTGCATGCTTTACATCTTCAGGAATTGTTTACTATGTCGTTTGTTAACTGAATTCACTGATAAAGCTCTTCAGTGCCTTTAGACATTTATGAATGCTGCTGTCATGTTTCTTACCTTCTCTAGCTCTGCTCAGTATACAAAAGACCCTTTTTTATAATCATTGTATTGGTTTCTTGTGTATAGCGAATCAATTAGTTAAACACACTTTCATTTTGTTTAGTGTAAGCATCCTGCTGGGTAAGGGCTGTTTTTGAAGGTTAATGGATCCTGAATTTCTTCAGTGGAGTAGCAGTGACACCTCTGATAGACAATGACACTGTAATCTCATGTAAGGGATATTGTAATGGAGATTTCAGTTACTCTCTCCCTATTCTAAAGTTCCTTGCGCAAGAATGGAAAAGCCACTTCAGTCACTCAAAATATTAAATCCTTGTTTGGCATTTTTAAAATGAATGCCTTTTAGGTACTACTGATCATAATGCAAATCCTTAGCTAGTATAAATCATTATAGACCTTACCGGCTTCAAAGGTGATACTGATTTACACTAGTTAAGTGTACAGACAGGGCCTGTAGGGCATAACCATTAGGAAAGAGCAAATTTCCATGGGTTTTATTCATTTGGGTCATGAGCCTGCAGCGTTTTTTGTAAGTCACCTGAAAAATACCTCTCTGAGATCTAGGCACTAGCAAAATTAGTCATATTGGATCCCGGTACAGGAATTCCTTCAGAGAGTGGCCAATCCCACCTATTTTTCACCTCCTTAGGAATTTGAGGTTACATACCTAATGACTCCAAGTGCTTTGTGTGTAGTTTTGTGGCTTGGGACTTCTAATGTATAACAAGATCATGGATCTAGGTTGAGAATAGAATATTCTTTGTTGTTTCTCAGAAAATCCAACCTTGAATTTTATTTTCCTCATATACTAAACTTCAAGCATGTCCCCTCTGAAATCAGTGTCAAACCTCTCCTTGGCATCAAGCAAGAGCAGGGCTGAGTCAGCTGACGGCTCTGTTTTGAGCTGCTCCTGCAGGAATGCGAAGGATGAATACACACAGAGCTGTACCGCTAGATTGGAGAGTCCCTAAATTGGATAGGTCTGCCCCTGTGTCTGGCCATCACTTGGCAGATGTAACAGTGCTAAGTTTAGCTTTGTATCGATTGTAATTTGCTGTGGGATGCTGGGCAGGGAGGAAGATCTAGAAATGGAAGATTATAATGTCTTATTGCATTTACAGTATTGATATTATTGCAAATCATTCCCTAATTTCTACAGGAATATTTTGGGCACAGCCACATGAAAATACTAAAAATAACAGCCTTGTTCCATCATTTGGAGAGCCAGAAAAGTGTTAGATTGCATACTGTGTAATAGAGTTAATTCCTTTTGTAAGTTTGGAATTGTTTAAGAACTGTCTGAACTGAACTTTATTCTAACCGCATTTTAGATTAAACAAAGTCTACAAATTTGCAATAACAGATTTGGAAAGTGACTGTTGATAAGAAATGAAGAGTTACAAAGCGTCCACTTGAAAGAAAATCTGACAATGCCAAGTACTTAACTTTCATTAAATACAGAAAAAGTTTCCAAAGACTAGTGGAAAACCACCATGTGTTTCCAGGCTTTCCAGGAACTCTACAGCTGTACATCTGCACAGAGCATTTAATCGCAACAGTAGGCCTGAAGGGGCACCGGTATACCCATAGGGTATGAATGAGGAACTAGAGGTACCTGCTAAGGTGTATGAATCAGCTGAAGTCACCCAGGGTGAAAAGACCTACAAAGGAAGTCTTTGCAGGGGACGGAACAACCAGCTCAGCCTTTCCCTTTTATTTTGCTTAAAAGTGTAAAATTCCTCCTTTTGTTTGGGGACCACCACCAGATGGCAAGGCTGGGGTTAACCACTTCAACTTCATTGCAGAACAACTAATCCAGGTGTGGATGTGAAGCCTATTGCACACATTTGAAAACGTATGGGGATGACAACTGAAAACCGTATTGAGTGTAGAGGGATATGTGAAGTGCTTAGATGTTGCTTCTGTGCCTGGACACATCACATCACAAAAACTGGAATAAATTTACCAAAGATGCAGAACCACTTTACAATTCCTTTTGAAACAAAACATAAGAAGCTAAACTAAACACAACCAAGTACCATCCCCATTTTAAACCATTTTCTAAACCATGTTTTATGGGGTTTGCCAGACACGTAGCCATAGATACCAATCAGAATCACTGTGCTTCATAGTCCCAGTTGACTACAAGGCAAGGAAGTCTAAGGCACTTGCTGTTTTATAGACACTGTACCATGGAGCACTGTCCATTTACCTGAAATGGTTTCAACTGCTCCAACCCTCAGTACAAAGCAGTACAACCACATCTGCACAATACTGCATACGTGGCATTTAGACCTTTTGGGGTTGGTCAGACATGAGCTGCCCTTGGTAAATCCATGCTGGCTGTTCCCACTCACCTTCTGGTCCTCCGTGTGTTTGGACATAGCTTCCAGGAGATTTTGCTCCCACTGCTTTCCTGGAAACCAAGGTTAGGATGACTACTCCGTTGTTCCTCAGATCCTCCTTCTTGCCCTTGTGAAAGAGACACGTGGTGTTTGCCTTATTCCAGACATCAGAAACTTCCTCTGAGTGCCACAACCTTTTGAAGATGGTAGAGAGTGACCTTGCAATGACATTGGCCAGCTCCCACAGCACCACTGGCACCCACAGCATCCCAGCCCATAAATGTCCGATTTGCTAAAGTGGTCACTAAGTCTATCTTTCTCTATTTCATGTAATGCCTCACTCCTGCCGTCTCTCACAAGGCTTAAAAAGCCAAGAGGCATATGTGCAGACTTTATCAGTAAAAGCTGAGGCAGAGAAAGCATCGAGTATTTCATCCTTTTTGCTGTCACTAGGACCTCAGCCCCACACTGTGCTTATGTTTTCCTTTGCTTTACTTTTTCTGATAATATGCTCTAGAAGCTTTTCTTCTTGTCTTTCAGATCGCTTACTAGTTTTAACTTCAGCTGAGCTTTGGCCTTCCTAATTGCATCCCTGCAGGCTGAGGCAACGCCTTGATACTCCACCTGGCTTGCTCACTCCTGCTTCCACGTGACATAGATCCTAGGACTTGTATAGCTAATAAAATTTAATGATGTGCACTGCAAAACTCCTTTTCCTCCTAACACCATTGGCTAGGATCAACTCCAGTCATCTCTGGTCACCCTGTAAGTCAGTTTAGTTGCTGCCATCTTCTGATCACTGCCACCTTGTGACCAGCCTCTGCAGAATGCCAAATTTACCTCTTATGGTAGCCTAGAAACCAGGAGGTGGAGCCAAATTGTTGTTTTCCTTATGGTAAACAGAAAATGGCTAATTAGAAAGTAATTGATTACTAGGACAACTGTACTGAATGAATGTTTGTTTTCTCTACGTGAGTTGTGGATCTTTTATCCAAACAGCTCTTCGCAGATGCTTGGGTCAAATGATGCTTAGTTCTTCAGCTGTAAGAAGGATAAGCTGGCACTCCCAAGAAAGGAAATATAAAGGTGTACATCTAGCACGTTTACAACTAGGATTATACATAATGAGACTGGCAGAACATACAGCATTCACCCTCCAGATGTTAATCATAATAATGCATTATACATAATAAGGCTTTCTTTCCTCCTAATGGTGTTCAAGAATAAATAAGGAATCTTAAGTGCTTACAAGCTACTAGAATGGAAGCCCACTGTGTTATTTCAGAAGGGATGAATAGACTGAGATGCCCATATATCAAGGTGAGAGAGAAGAAACCTTCAGAGATATAAATTAACTGAGCTTTGTGAAACATGGTTTTGAAATAAAACATTTCCACCCTCCCCCATCTTTTTACAGGGTTTTTCCACTCAGATAATGTAGATGCTTAATGTACAATTATAACATCTTTAGAAGATTGTTAGATTATATGAAAGAGGAAATAGTAATATACGTACAGAGAGATACTGAGAAAGAGGGTATGTGGTTTGAGTCAGAAATCCTCTGATCTCAAAAGAAGCAGATGATGCAGATAAAACACAGGCTTCACTGGCACAGCTAGCAGGGAACTTTTATGTGTACATAAAGCAATTATAAAAGATGTTTGATTTTGCATTAAAGCAGCCAATTACTTCCTTTTTTGACTAAAAATATATATTTCTACTTTTTGTATTTTCAGCAGACAACAAACCAAAATTAAGCTTGATAGAAGTAATTGACTAGAAAAAGCTTTTAATGTATTTTAGTGCAGGAATTCTGATGGGAAAAGTCTCCCCACATCGAGACCCCTTTCCTGCTGTCTCACAAGCTACATGCAGAGGCTTTCCAACAAAATTGGCAAAGATGATGGCTTCAGAAAGATACCTCTGCTTCTGGGATGAAGTTGGACATTCAAAGGCAGAGCCAAGGCACTGTTTTCTGGGCAGCCCACATGAATGACATGTTGGCTATAGCTGTGGTGAACCCTTGCTGCGGGTTATCCCACGTAGGGTTGTTTGTTCGTTTTGCAAGCGTATTTCGCTTGAAAACAGGAAGGGGTCAAGAAATGCCAGCAACAAGTAACTGACGATGACATAGAACAGAGACCACTGGGGATGCGATACGGGAGAGTGCTGGATTCTCTGTTTGTTTTTTGCTGTTGTAATTGCACTGTTGTATTACACAATGTATTTAGCTTTTGCTCTCGTGTGGGAGCAGCTTTCAGGAAGGTTTCTGCAGCATAATAGCTTCCCATGAGGAATGATTTCAAAGGGCAACTCCAAGATATAGATGTAAGACAGCTGCTGATTTTAACACGTTTTCATAGCAATTGTTTCAGAATAGCCATATTTTAGAGTATTAACATTCATTTATTAAATTAAAGGATATTTACTTAGAGGTAAACACTACAACCTATCTAATATTCTCCATTTCTTGTAGCCTTTCAAAAATCATTACTGTTATTTCCAGACATTATTTAAATATCTTTAAATAAAAATTATTAATATTGATAAAACACGACAGTTGAGACAAGATTAAATTGACTCATGGGGATGCAGAAAACTTGCATATAAGAAGTCTTGGAGGCTATTTTATGAGACCTGAGGATCAAGGTTGCTATCCTGGCACAGAATGAAAGGGATGTGCCCTGTCACAGATATGTTTGGCAGCATTTTAAGGATTTGAGAATGCTTCATTCATATTCACAGGAGCACTGAAGTAGGTCAATCACCACTATGTGTGATTTTTTTAATTGTTTCCAGTACGAAGCAATGACAACTCTGTTATAAGATTTTTCAATGAATGGGACTAGCACTAAGATTTTAAGCCTCATGTGAACATCTTCAACTAGTTTTGATAAGACTTCCCTGAATCTTGTGTAATGAATTTGGAGCCATTATATGTGGTTATCTTCTTGGGCAAGTTCCAGAAATCAAAGGACAATAGGACATATTCTTCTGACCGGCCTTGATTATTACCAAGGGAAGAACTAATTTATTCTTACCATAAGGTATGCCTTTCTTACACTTTCACGGTATATTCTTCTGAAGGTAGCAGATGAGGGGAGAGGACACAAGCAATGCTCTGGTTCATAACATAGACCTTGCCTTTTCCATGCTGAACATAACCTGCTAAATCAAATACAAGTATCCATTCAAGAATTTTTATGTATGCTGGTAACATGAACAACCATGATAGCTTGTTACTCAGCTGTTTTTAAGAATTTCAGGTAGAAACAGCTCTGTAAAAAAAATGTGGGGTGACAAATTCAGAATGCTTTCACTGCAGGCCATGTTGTAAAAAGATATTTCAAAAATAGCTTTCTCCTAGAACTCTTAAGTAAAATACACCTTTATTGTTGGCAGAGAGTGCTGCAGTTAAATGATTACTAGCATTTGGCATCTCTCTCTTTTCTGACTCTTTCCTTTTCTTTTCTTTTTTGCCAGGGATGACTCTTTAATTCCAAAAAAAGAAATTATATCTTGTAGAAGCAGAAAAGATAACTTTTTTAGATAGACAACAAGGAAAATGTCTGCAAAGAAACAGTGTCTGTTGAAAAACACATTGAGAAACCGAACTCTCTAAAAAGCAGGAAACTCTCCAAACTCATAAAGGTTTGTGTTCCTTTGAATGGGAACAAAAAGGTCAGTTCTGAGCCATCCAGCTCCTGTATTACTCTGAATTTATGGACTTTTCTTCCTACTGAAAGTAAGCGGAAGAAAGCTGTATAAAGGCCAATGTGGACTTTGGAAGGTTATTGGGTAGATGCTTGAGCTAAGGAGGGTTTTGCTCATGCAAATCATGCCTCTTTGTGATACAGAACAAATAACACTGTAATCAGAAGCATTTTTTTACCACCAATCTACTAGTCAAAAGCAAGGGGACCCTTATCTGCTGCTGTGAAATCATGAATTTCGGTTGCTGAGATTACGATCTGTGGGACATACTAAGTGTCATGTATACCACGATGCTGATGTTAGCTGGCTTCCCAGCTGAAGTGCCTTACGCAGAGGCTAATCACCTGCTTCTGAGAAGGAGGAGGTATGGGGAGAGTTTGTGTTTCCTATAAATTGGTCTCTGATCCTTTCATCCCTCAGTACAGCTGTACTGGTTTAGTCTACTGAGGCCTCTTAAGGCTAACACGTAATGAAGTACAATCGCATAAGGGTGTCCATAGCCACAGCAGTGCTGTTAGCTGTGCTCTTTAATGGATTTGGATAAAACCTCGCTCAGCAAATAGCATGCTGAAAACAAATATTTGTTTTGTTGTCTTAGGATATACTGTCCTCATTACTGTGCTGCATTTGTTCTCAAAACAGACCCACACGCGGTCGCATTTTGATCTTTGAACTTTGAGCTGACCGGTTGTCAGATACCAATGCCTCAGTGTGAACTTTAGCACAGAAACAGATCATTGGATTTGAAATAGCAGGAGAACGTGTGCTGTCCTGGTGGGCAAGCCATGTGGTAGCTTTCTAATTTATTCATAATTTTACTAAAATCAGAGGTTGTATGAAAAAGTAAATCAAGTAAATACCCAGCTGAATGCAGTCTGTTTGAGCTGTTCCATGCTGTGCAGCCAACCGTGACGGGGAAAAATACAGCCTTAGGACAGCAAAGGCTGTGAGTCCAAAAGCACCCAGCACGTTCTTGGGCAGTTTATAAAGATAGCAAAAATCATTAAATCCATTCCACTGCTGCTCACCAGACACCACTGCAGAAATAAATTAATTGCACACAGTGAGCCAAATGGTGTTCCCCTTTCTGACACAGAGCTACACCTTGGTTTGGACTGTGCAAGAATACAGTGCAGGTCTTCACCTCTTGTGATCCCATCTTTGAGCATTAGGATTTTGACACCAAGGGCTATAACCAAAAAGGTGACTAATTTCTCATTGAAATCAATCACAAATATGGAATTTGACGTTTCCCTGCCATGCATTTAGGGGCAAGCCAGATTCACCCTTCTTTGCCATCTGGGAAAGGGCAGGACTTTGGTTTCATCCTTCTGTTTGCTGGCTGAAGCAGTGTGGCCAGTGTTGGGGTTTAGAAATTACTCTCTCCTAAAAGCCGGGAGTCACACTGCTCCCCAGGCCACCGGTGGGACAGCCCAGCCCAGGCAGCGCCGTTAGCTCAGAGCTGTGCCCGAAGCCACAGCCTCACCACCAGCCATCTCCTGGAAACTCTTGCCCAGTATGTTTGCTCCCCTGGTCGGCATGTTCATTCAACAGGTGTGCCTTTAGAGTAGCAAGTCGCAGACTGAAAAAGCATGACGGTGTAAATAGGAGGTTTAATATTTCATCAAAATGTCAAAGCTTAAAACACCTGCTGGAGCAATGGAAATGCCTATATGAGGCTGAAGCGAAAGCACAAACCTCTGTAAAATTCTTATAGCGTTAATACCAATGTGACCGTTAGAGTAGTTATTCACTGTAGATATGGTTAGTGGTATGCAGGCAGCAGGTTTTTAGTTCTGTGGCATTTTGCTGACTTTACAGTAAAATGGTCTTCCTTTCTCAGATTTTAATGTGCTATGTCAGGAGTAAATTATATAATGGATGCCTGGGACTTTCTGTCTTGTGGTCTGATTCTATAACAAATTTCACCCTTCTTTTCCTCAGAGAGGGTAATTAATGGAGTGTACTATGATTTCCATATGAGATAATCTTCAGAGAACTTTTTTAGTTGTGTATGTGTAGCCTTGTGAATCATTTGGCTTTAAAAGAAACTGCATTGTGCAAAGCTTAAGCAGTACTGATGATCCATTTTTCTGCAGAGGACCTCTTTAATGTGTTCAGGTTTCTGTTTCTTACTGAGGTAAAGACTTGTATTTTTTTAGCATTCACCTAGCTGTATAGAGCTGTGCACAGCCCTTTGTAGTAAAAAATGGTTTAATATTTATGTAGGTTCAATGAACTAAGAATCTCTCCCATAGGTAGGAGTTATAGGATCAGGTTAGTTAACTCTTTAGTTAATTTACTGTTAAGTGGTGCATGCTTCAGTTTCAGAGTGCAGATCAGTAGAGGAAAGGCAGATGTCCGTAAAGCAACCACCTTATTGTTACACTGAAGAAAATCTGATGATGCTGATCTTAGCAAACTGAATTGACTCACACTAGTCCTGAAGCTTTTTTTTTTTTTTTTTGACCTGAAAAACAGCATGGAGAATAGATACAAGAAAGGGGGAAACACAAAAAAGAGGAATGAGAATTCTCTGCGGCTTTTTTGTCTTTGTTCATCTGCAGTAGCAAAGGTTGCCTATCTGAGTATGTGGTAAAATAATCATTTGTCAAAGAGGTAAACTTACTGTACACCAATGTTCTGCATTTAAAAGATCCCTAGTGTACTATGAACTATATAGTGTTCATAAAAAGTCATACTCAAGAGTCAAATATTCTTCCTTCTTCAATTACTGTAGTTTTCCACTGTCTCTAAGGATGGGCTGCTAAACACTCAGTGTCAAGGCACACTACACTGTACTTGTGTGATGTATGATATATTCATTAGGTCACTTTTTCTTTTTTTTTTTTTTATTTCTGATTATCTGTATGTATGGTTATCATGGACTCCAAGAAAAAAAAAAGAAAAAAGAAAAAAAAAGAAAAAAAAAGGAGTCCCCTAAAAGCCAGCCAGTCAGTAGGCAGAGTGATTCTGAGGATACTGTGCTTTAGTCCACGAAAGCCTGAGGTCGTTTTCGCTTGGACATTGCATAAAGTCTGCCTGCCAGATTCAATATATATAATCCAGTGCCAAGTGACTGAAATTAGGGTTTTACTGTTTGATCTTTCAGGCAAGTAAGCAAATTGTCACTTTCGTTTCTCAATAATTGCTGGGATAACAGATCTGGCTGTTATTTTTTCCAATCTACACTATTAACCAAGGTATGGAGGAAGGAATCTGATCAAAGGTAATTAACGATTCTGAACAAGATTTCATTGGGGTATTGGATCACATTTCCTTTACACATGTCAAAGGGAGTATATCTGAAAAAAGGACAAGGCTGGTTAAATGGAAATGAAACCTCCAGAGGAAGTTATGTTCTTTTAGAGGTAATATGCTAAAAGGCTGAGATTACAGAACTATTGCTGAAGGAGCAGCATGCTCTTACACGTTGCTAAGTGCCCTCAAGCTGACATCATCATTAGTTATTTATAGCACACTAATATCTGAAGGTCCTAGTCAAAAGTAAGGCCTCCTGATATCATCCTCTGTCCAAACTGGAAGAATGTCCTCGGTCCCAAAAAGCTCGCAATGTCATTTAATCTGACTGGTGTTGAAGGCAATCAGAACATCTAATGGGGGGGCTTCAAACTCAAACAAAGAAAAGGTTTTTGCAGGAACAGCATCTCAGAGAAACCTTTCTTGATGGGTAGATTAATAATTCCTTAATGAAATATTTTAGTTAATTTGACTGACACAGGCAAATACTATGAATGGAATGGAATGTAAGTCAAAATGATCATATACCACTGTTCTTCAAACTAGCATATATTTAAACATAATAAGGGCAAAAGTTCTTTAAAGTTTTTTTTAAATAGTATCTTTCATGATCTAACAGTATACACAAACACACAGTCAAGAAGAGAAGTAAGAAAGATACAGGAACATATATAGAATCATAGAATCATAGAATCATAGAATCATTGAGGTTGGAAAAGACCTCTAAGATCATCGAGTCCAACCGTCAACCCAACACCACCAGGCCCACTAAACCATGTCCCTAAGCGCCTCATCTACACGTCTTTTAAAAACCTCCAGGGATGGGGACTCCACCACTTCCCTGGGCAGCCTCTTCCAATGTTTAACCACTCTTTCAGTAAAGAAATTTTTCCTTACATCCAATCTAAACCTCCCCTGCCGCAACTTGAGGCCATTTCCTCTCGTCCTATCGCTTGTTACTTCGGAGAAAAGACCAACACCCACCTCGCTACAACCTCCTTTCAGGTAGTTGTAGAGAGCGATGAGGTCTCCCCTCAGCCTCCTTTTCTCCAGGCTAAACAGTCCCAGTTCCCTCAGCCGCTCCTCATAAGACTTGTTCTCCAGACCCCTCACCAGCCTCGTTGCCCTTCTCTGGACACGCTCCAGCACCTCAACGTCCTTCTTGTAGTGAGGGGCCCAAAACTGAACACAGTATTCGAGGTGCGGCCTCACCAGTGCCGAGTACAGGGGCACGATCACTTCCCTACTCCTACTGGCCACACTATTTCTGATACAGGCCAGGATGCCATTGGCCTTCTTGGCCGCCTGGGCACACTGCCGGCTCATGTTCAGCCGGCTGTCGACCAACACCCCCAGGTCCTTCTCTGCTGGGCAGCTTTCCAGCCACTCTTCCCCAAGCCTGTAGTGCTGCATGGGGTTGTTGTGACCCAAGTGCAGGACCCGGCACTTGTCCTTGTTGAACCTCATACAGTTGGCCTGGGCCCATCGATCCAGCCTGTCCAGGTCCCTCTGCAGAGCCTTCCTACCCTCGAGCAGATCAACACTCCCACCCAACTTGGTGTCGTCTGCAAACTTACTGAGGGTGCACTCAATCCCCTCATCCAGATCATCAATAAAGATATTAAACAAGACCGGCCCCAGTACTGAGCCCTGGGGAACACCGCTCGTGACCGGCCGCCAACTGGATTGAACTCCATTCACCACAACTCTCTGGGCCCGGCCATCCAGCCAGTTTTTGACCCAGCGCAGAGTCCACCTGTCTAAGCCGTGAGCCGCCAGCTTCTCTAGGAGAATGCTGTGGGAGACAGTGTCAAAGGCCTTGCTGAAGTCCAGGTAGACCACATCCACAGCCTTTCCCTCATCCACTAGGCGGGTCACCTGGTCATAGAAGGAGATCAGGTTGGTAAATATATTTGCATATTGCAGTTTCTGTCAAGTGACTGATGGTGGAGTGAGCAATTTGAGAATTCAGAGTAGTGGCTGTACTCAAAATTGGAGGTTGTGATAAAACATTTTTGAAGGTTGTCTATTTTACACAGCATTTAAGTCAATACAGGTGCTGTGCTTGCCTTATAAGAAATCCATCATTTCTTACCAGAGAGTGGTAAGAACTTACCAGTTCTGTTTTTCTATTTTTTAGAAAGCACTTTTTCAAATCTTACTAATCTGTATTCTGCAAACCCACCACTAATGGCAGGTTTGTTGGAGTGTAAACCACTCTCTACTTTGCCTTGGGCTGTCTGGTTTGTTCAAGTTACCCTGGAACAGAAATAGCTGTAGTTTTGGCAGTATCAGTCCTGCTTTACTACAGGGAATACATCACTATTTATCAGTGAGCATTTCCAAATGCAAATGACCCTCCAAATTAGGGATGTCCTGCCTCTTAGAACCACTACTAAACGACCACCTGCATGTGTTCATATTCAAAGCTGGTCTACTCACCCCATATGCATCTCCTCCAGTGTTTTATTTGACAATCTGTTTCAGCTTCGCAAGGGAGCTAGCAAATTATGTATTGCTCATTTTGTCAAAGTCATCATTGATGACAATTCCGGCATCAAGAGGCTCATTTTGTTCTGCAGATGTTTTTTTCAAATAGAAGATAAATCGTGGGTTTCAATCTTTTTCTTTTTCTTTTTCTTTTTCTTTTTCTTTTTCTTTTTCTTTTTCTTTTTCTTTTTCTTTTTCTTTTTCTTTTTCTTTTTCTTTTTCTTTTTCTTTTTCTTTCTTTTTCTTTTTCTTTTTCTTTTTCTCTTTCTCTTTCTTTTTTTCTTTCTTTTTCTCTTTCTTTTTCTTTTCTTTCTCTTCCTTTCTTTCTTTCTTTCTGAGAGTGAGGATACATGCTGTGCTGCTAGGAATAGGATTGGGAACACATAAAAGATAAATTAATACAAAAAATATTGAATCTCAAGAGGAAATCCACTGCAAGCCTACAGAGCCCATTAGTATGTTATATTTAGCACCAGCATAATGGATAGGAAAAAATACCACGTTGTTTATATAAAGGGAATGGTCTCATTCATATTGGAGAACATCCCAAATTCCAAACCATGATTTACAGTATCTGGCCAACCCACAGCTATTTTGTGACACAGGATTTCCCAAGCTTGCAGGGTGGCATCTTCAGACGAAAAGAACAAGTGACCTCAGAGGTAAGATGCTGTAAGAGGCTCTTTTTACATTCTTTAAAAGTACTGCTTGTCCAATGGCTATACTTTACACTGTGAAAGGAACATACTTTGCTGCCAGACTCTTGAAGTTGGCAGTTAGTGTTCTTAATTTCAGGGCATCACATTCACAATAAATTCAGTTTTTCAAGAGTCCTCAGTTTTCATTGACAAATGAGGTGATCACATTTTCCAAGAAAATACACCTCTCTGTGCTCTCACTATTTTCAGTAGAAACTGTGAAATTCCCTGAACTGTATTGGAAGACACATTGTCCTCTACAGAATGTCATAAATTTTTTGGTGGCCAGGTCCCTCAAATAATTTAGAGATACTTTTTCATCCTTTTGAAAAGAAATCATGGTATTCCTCCTCCGTAATTGGAAGTGACATGTCATGGGAGTCTCAAGGGTTGAGTGTATCAAGAAAACTAACTCTGGCTAAGTCTCACAGAGAAGGATCGATATGTAGCCCATGTACTGCAACTCCCTTGAGGGAGTTGATTGGAGAGGCATATAGACACACTGTTCAAGTGTGCAGGGATGGGGTTAGAAAAACGAAAGCCCACTCAGAGTTGAATCTGGCAAGGGATATGAAAAGCAACAAGAAAGGTTTCTACAGGTCTATCAGCTGCAAAAGGACAATGAGGGAATATGTGGGTTCACTGCTGAGTAGGGCAGGGGACCTGGTGACAGGGGACAGGGAGAAGGCTGAGGTACTCAGTGCCTTCCTTCCCTCTGTCTTTACTGGGAAGACTGGCCTTCAGCAATCCCAGGTCCCTGAAACCAGAGAGAATGTCTGGAGCAAGGAAGACTTACCCCTAGTGGAGGAGGATCAGTTTAGAGAACAGTTAAACAAACTGTACATACGCACATCCATGGGCCCTGATGGGTCCGGAGAATCATAAGAAAAAAATCTTTTTATTGTAAGGGTGGTCAAACACTGGAAGAAGTTGCCTAGAGAGGTTGTGGAGTCTACATTCCTGGAGATATTCAAAAATCAACTGGGCACAGCCCTGATAAGCCTGCTCCACCTGACCCTGGTCTGAGCAGGAAGTTGGACTAGATGATCTCCAGAGGTCTCTTCCCCCCTCAACCATTCTGTGATTTTGTGTGGTTCTGTATGAGGTTGTGAGACGAAATAGCTGAGATTTAAGCAGCACTTAAATTCCTTCATTACTGTAGGGATTGTATTAATTTTTAGCAATACAGCATTTCAAATACAAGTGACACTACCACAGAAAAATATATTTAGCCGAAAACACAGTTTACCAATAAAACTCACAGGTCAGACAGTTGGGTTTTTTTAACCAGGTTCAATATTGAACACTTCTGGAAAATGTGACCATTTCATTTAAGATCTTTATTTCCACTTTTTTGAAAATCTGTCTTAAAAAACCCCTAAGAAGCAATATCATCTGGTAATTTAAGTGCACACAGGATATTTCAAAAATCAAAGCATTCTGGTAAAAATTGTCATCATCTAAACTTGTGACAATTACACCAGATAGAAGACCCATGCAAATGTATCTGATGTGAAAAGGAATTACTTCCAATAGCTCTTAAATGGGGAAAATTTTAATCTGTTTTTCAAAGCTATAAAACTCTTTGTGTGGAAAATGCCCACTGCACAGCATTCTACAGAATTCTGCTAACAACTTTTACACATCTCTGGTGCTTGCTGTTGAAGCTTCAGTGTTATATTTTAGATGAATACTACGACAAAATGATCAATATGTAGTTAGTAGATTTTTCTATCCAGAACAGCCTTACAGGACAGAGAACACAAGAGTCTTGACTTCGTAGCAATTTAGAAGTGACAGCCAGCATCAACCAGGCTACCTCTATGCCAGTTTAAGAGCAGGGGCTAAAAAGAACCTGTGATGAAATATTAGACAACTTGTAAGAAATTCACAAAACCAGATGCTCATGTATGTCCTTTTGGAAGGATGGTCCATTTGCCTCTGAAGAGCTCTGTAACTGATTTGGTGAAGACACCAGATAATGTCACACATAAAGGTAGCCATGTCATATTTTCAGACTGTCCAGAGCTGGAATGCTATGAAGCTATTATGGAACAAGCAAAGGCTGTTTGATATAGTGGCCAAACATGACAAATAATAATTTTGAAACCTGCTAGAATAGCAGCCCAAGTGACAAAAAAGTGAATGTAAATCTACAGAGTTCCCAAAGGACAGTGAAGACAAGCAGAGATAGGCCTTTTCACCACGAACCACGAATCTTGTTAACACTGAAAACTCTTTAGACTCTTGGAAATCAGACAAGCTGCTGGAAATCACTGCGGTGACCTCCCCAAGTAATTGGCATCTCACCCAATTTACCATCCCAACTGATTGGCTTTAGATAATGGAACTTGGATGACTTTTCATGAGTTGGTAGAATATGCCAAGGAATATGAATTTTTCCATATCACAGTATCATTACATTGCTGCTAGACAAATGGCAAAGTCTGAGTGAGTCACTGTTGTTATTGCTAAGATTTTAGTAAAGAAAGTTGAAGAAACAAAGAAGTTATTCTTTAATGGAGAAACAGTTCCATGGAATCTTAATCTTAATCTCAATAACACCCAAGTATTTTGGCACATTCAGCAGGTGAAGTACTAAATCATGCAGTGGCTGAAAAAAAACCGGAGAAAAAAACAAGAGACCTTTGCCCAAGCCAACCTCATTACTGCAAAGAAGCCAAATTTCCTCAAACACTTCCTCTTTACAAAATGTGTACATGAAAACAAGTTACCCGTGCTGAACTGATGTATCTCATTCAGATAATACAGAGTGGATAGACTGATATTTCACTACACCCACTAATGCATTTACTCACTATGAGCGCAACACAACAAATATGGACATACAGGATGATGAAATATCTGTTCCATTGAGATTTGATGAAGAAGACTTGAAAAGAACAAATTTTGACAAGTGGCTGAGTTATACAGGAATAATTAATTAAAACAACTTACCTCCAAAAGAACCCAAGTGCAAAGCAGACTTCTCAGGCTGGAGTGTCCGCAGAGTCCTGTTTCTTCCACAGAAGCCATGAAATATACTCACTTCATCTAAATATTCAAGAGAGAAATAGCACTTTATTTCCCAATCATTTGCTTAGCAAGGCTTGATAAAATCAAAATATGTTGCTAAAACTTGGGATACTACTCTAGCTTTTATATATGGATTTAAAAAAATTACTTTATTTTATGTGAGTCACTGTAAAGGTTGAGGCAGAAAGAGATACAAAAATTCAAATAAGGATTTAATAAGCTTTCACCAGATTGATGTAAAGAGATGGAAACCCGAAAGTGTTAAAATAACAAGCAAATAACAAGCTACAGACTTGTCAGCAAATACAACCTTCCAACAGATCTGAAATATGAAAATTTTTTAAAACCTCATTTCAGTTAGGATTTATTTTAATAATTTTATTTCTTTGTATTTGGAAACCAGTTAAGTTTTATTAATCTTCTATGGCCTTTTGTCATTTTTTTTTTTGTGTGGCCCTCTTTTATTCCCTTCCCTTACAATGTATTTTACACACTGATTTTCAGGCACAGTTTACTGTTTCCTGCAAAGACCAGAACTCGTGGAACGAGCAGTTAGAGTTATTGTTAGCACACAAATAGACTAAGACAGATTGTAAAGTCCCTGGTGATCCAGGAACTATATAATACTGATTAGCTCCAGCAGCGCCAGCAGAAATTTCATAAGCCAGTGCTTAGATTTCAGCAAGCTCATTCCATCCAGTTCTTTCCACCTGAGAACTGGCTAAACCTGACCTTATCACAGCCATAAGCACCACACTCTTCTCAACCTGAAAGGAATGTTTGGGTGGTTAGTGTCGAGTTGTTTCTCTGCAAACACCCCCCAAATTCCTGGCTGGGGTGGTGGTGGGCTGAGCACCTCCAAACACTTCAGACTGTGTCCAAGGCATTTGCTGCTGGGGCACTCAGCACTTGGGTGGCTCAGGCTTCAGATGGGTAAGAGAGGCAGATACTGCAGCACTCCTGAGAAATAGCTTTGGCGGTGGTTTAATCTGCAGTGGAAAGTGTTACTGAGTAAGAGGGGTTACATGAGGAGCTATTTCAGATGTTTCACGTTCCTCTTTGACTTTACCCGGGCATAACTTACAAGCGGAGACAAGCCCTTATACATGAGGCATAAAAAGAGGGACTACTGCTATGAAGTGCTGAGTATTTCCAAGAGTGAAACATGCTCAGCACCAGAAATATGGGGAACAAAGTCACCTTCTTACTTTTCTGAATAGCTGCAAATAGGAAATAAGTATAAAAGTGATTTGGCTCTATCTTGGTGCTAATCTGCTTGGCTAAGATCAGGGCTCGGCCAGACCCATCTTGTGCTGCAGTGTATCTGGCTTCTCTTCCATTCCCGTGGAGTGAACTTGGAAATTCTGCAACAGCTTCCTTTACATTTAAGAAAGGTATTTCCTGAATTAAGTATGACCATAAATAATAACATCAGGACAGAGGCCCCTGTTTTTTTTATTTTACTACCAAATTTAATTTATTATGTGTTTTTCCCACATTTTTGGTTTTGGTCTTCAGTATGCTATAGATTCCTGTCCTGGTAGCGAACTATTGTGTTATAGATGCTGTAGATAAGAGGGAACTGGTGGGTCTGGGATACTCAGTCATTTGGGAGAAGCTAGGTTTGGGTCTTAATTGCATTAGCAAGCTTTTTCATTCAAAGTGATCAGCAGTGAAATAGTTAATGAGACTGAAATGTAAGCTATCTGTAAGACTTCAGAGTTAACATCGATTGGGATGAACAGAACAGTTCACACCTCTCAGAACTAATCTCTCAGCCTGAAAGTTTTGTTCACTGTTCTGGAAGGTCACTTAATTACCATGAGAAGTACAGACATAATCATATAATGAAGGTTAAACTCCAGTATGTTATTCTGAGGCAAGGAATGGAAAATCAAAGCAGATTCAGCAGCTATGCAGGCATGAAATACGTGGTCTATGTTTGTAGCTGTTTTGACCAAGCCTCATTCGTCAAAGTAGACAGTAGGAATCTCATCACCAAATATTCTTTGAGGTGCAAGGACAGGTTTTTTGTATTAAATATGTTCCATTCACAGACTTGTTTTATATGAGTTACTGAGGATTATTATCCATTGTAAAAACCAGTAGGAAAGTAGCCTTTTCTGGAGAATGGCATCGCGTTAAAAGATGAGTGAAGTTACATTGACATTAAGCATGGTTTAACAGCCCGAGTAGACAAAAAGTCTTTGGCATAAACAAAATCCCTTTGATTTTGTGTCAGTTAGTTACGGTCAGTGGGAATAGGAGTAGAAGAGCACTGAAAAAGATATCCCGTGTCACTGCATCTAGTCTCTGTTAGGCAACCAGACAACATGAATCCTTTTTCAGATGATCTAAGGTGGACTGAAGACTGTGGACATAATACAGCAGTCCTTCAGCAGTATCGGCAATTAGGTTTTACGTGCTCTGATGGCGGCACTTTTCTTTTCTACATCATTAGCAGCTGTGTACGATCACTAATATGTTAACTTGTCCAAGCAGTCCACAACTCCCTCATGTAGATAAACCTGGAAAGTGCACTGAAATGAAGAGGACAATATTTAAACAATACTCCTGGGAGTCCTGGAACTAAAGAAACCTGTTTTCCCATCAGTTTTTATCTTGCCTTAATTATACATATTTTAAAAAATCTTTATAATTTATAAACTCTATCTCTCATGTAGATTTCTCAGTGTCTATGGCATGTAAAAGATATGCATGCTCACATGGCAATTTTTCTTTCTTATGTGGGGAACACTTGCATAGGGTTTTTTCTTTGTGTGGTTATATAATTTCATAAAACTTACAGATTTATTATTTCATTAATTATCACCTAATTATATTAATTAATTATTAATAAAACGCAGATTTAATTATTTTAGCGAATTAAGGGTAAAGGTACCCTTCAGTCAAATTTGACTGATCTACTAATGAGGTCAGAAGTTATTAGCAGAGGGATACAAACTGATAGACACATATATGCACACACTGTGACCTCCTTGGGAGTGTGACTAAAATAAGTGTCTCTCCATCTCAATTTATAGAAGCTAGAGTTGTAAAAGAGATTTCTACCCTCTCCACTCTGGTACTTGCGTTTTGATACTACTGGATCTTTTCGGCCCAATAGCTCTGTATTACTCACCTCCCGATTAAGATAACTATATTTGGAGTAGCATTACAGACAAATCTACTTGTCAGCATCTGCTTGTGGTAAATGTGGTGGTCCTGGGAGGAAAGACTTTAAGCAGTTGGTATGAGGAATTGTGGGGTTGTCACAGGGAAGCCTGTCCTGAAGCACTGGTTGTGTTTGCAGCATCTCTGTGCACATGACTTATCATGACAAAGCAGGAAAGCTTTAAAACATGGATGCCTCTCATGTTTCAACTCAGCAGGCAGTACGTGACACGTTCACAACAGTCAGGCCACTGAGTCTCACAGCGAGAAACTGTCTGGTTTGCAGGCAAACATCAGCTAAAAAGCAAACCAAAGAGGCAGCATGAAAGTAGCACTAGAAATGTCCTCCCACAAAATCACTGCCTTCTACAAAAACTCTTTCATGAGAATGAAAATTTGGAAATGAAAATTGAGCCTCTACCCAGAGGTCAGCATGTTGGAATAGCTCTGTCTCACTGGAAAAATACATTAAAAGTGAATCAGTGATAAATTTTGGTAGGTAATATATTTCCTATATGGGGTGACATTGTAGAGGAAGTTCTTTTTTCACCTGAATGCAAAAAAACCTCAAGGAAGACAAACATTTATATAGCAGAGCAGAGCTGGGAACTCCAGTTCTGCAGCTGAGGGCTACTCATGAAAAACAGATCCTCCCGCTACAGGCTGAGTCCTTGGAAGACAGTAGTGGGAGAATAAGATCTGAATCCTGGAGGACTTTCTCCAAAGAGCATGGACTGCCGAAATGCCCAGCATCAAAACAGTGTCAGCTGCTTGCACAGAACAAGCATATAGGTTCGAATAACCTCAAAAGAAAAAAGAGAAAGGATATAGTGTGCAAGGGTCTACAAGCAGCATAAATTGTCTGTAAAGCAACTCAAAATACACAAATAAAAATGCTCAGCCTTATGAGCAGTCATTCAAGAGAAGTGGAAAAAAAAAGGGCATGTCCTAATCTCACTGCTACCGGAGAAAACGAAAATGGCGGTACACGCAGTGACTGAGAACAATGATTTCCAATAAAGAGAAGGCTGTCTGCAAAGTGACTTTGGCAAATTCAAAGATATGTGCTGATTCAAATATATAAATACACTGCAGAAGAAGGCTGCCAACTGAAAGCTGCCTTATTGTTCGGGTTACTAAATAACCACCAGCCTATTGCTGTTCAATAGTCCAGCTGAATTGTGGAGCCAACTGCAGCACAGGTCCAGCACCACATGTAAGTGCTAATATCAGACTTCAGAAATGTGACAAAGGACTGATGATATTTAGCAAAAGCTTCCTAAGGCCACTGGACACATGCAGGCTGTCAATAAGAAAACTCCTGAAACAGGCAACGTTATTGCTTGGAGCATATAGCTGTTGACACAAAGGGATACCAGTGGCTTGCTGAGCAACAAGGCAGAGCAAGTCACAGAGTTCATCGTGGGACAGACTTACAACATCCAGAGAAAAACAGAGCATTCGTCTTGGGGTCTGTGAAGAATTTAAACCTAAGGACATATTTCAAGGACTAGACACCCTGAGGGCAAAGTCAAAGTAGAAATGCATCCCTATTTGCAGCTGGGGGAACTACTGAAATGCAAATTACCGTTAGCTGTGATGAGGCTGCTGAAGGAAGAACTGACAAGGCTGCAAACAAGAGGTATTATTATGCTCATTGAAACTAGCACAGAGTGAATCAGCAGCCGAAAAGTAGTTAGAAAGTCTTCAGGTAAACCAAGGATCTGCTCTGAGCCAAAACCACTGAGCAGTGTTTGGAAGAAGTCAGTATCCATTGCCACTTACTGGAGACATGCTACTGTGATTTATTCATGGTTAAACTGCTTGCGACATCAAGAACGGATTCTGGCATGTTAAGCTAGTGAGCCATTTAACTTCTTGACAATTTTTGCCATAGCTATTGGCAGGTGTTTTGGGCATGTGGGCATCAAGCTAGGCCTGACATGGACTGAAAATGGACTTTTAGATGTAAAGAGTATAGCTTATAACATGATTGTCATAGAAGAAGGGGCTGTTGAGGCAGTCTGGGTCCATGAAGTCAAACTGAAGCAACTTCTTAGCAAATGCTGACAACAGAATATTAAACTACAAACAGTCAAACTAAGGTGAGAAAAGCTGAGTTTGTCTTTTACCACATGTTTTCTGATGTTCTTTTTCAGGACTGTGAGAACTGTGAAACTGTAAGAAAATGCCCAGGCTGGCAGACATGAAGAAGAAATTGTATAATTTTCAGTAAGTTTTCACATTCTGCACGTGCCCTTCAGATACCTCTGAACCCTTAAGACACCACAGCGATGCAGCGTGGAACTTGTAGGAGAACCTGAAGTGGGTACTTGAAAGAATAAATAAAACTATAAGCAAGCACCAGCTTTAAGGTGCTAAGGCATTTATACAACAGCTGGAGCTACAACATACCTTAGGAGGAGGCAAAGCGGCCTTTTGCAAAGCCCACTGTAACAGAGTCCTGACAGACACAGGGAAGTGATACATCAGATTAAAAGGAAGTGCTGGCTCTACTTCCTGTAGTGAAAGGGTTTTTTGAGCACAAGGCAGACTTCTGCCTAGACATAACAGAACACCATAGAAAAGCAATGCTGAAGGCAGCCAAATGACTGGAGCATATCCCTGAGACTCCAGAGGCAAAAGATGAAGAAGGGGTGATGCCCAGAAAAGGAACTCTAAGAGGCAGGTAAATTGACCTAAGCACACATTTAAACCAACTTAACAGAAAGATTTTCCAGATAATCTTAAAGTCAAGGTTGCCATCTTCGTCTTTTTTTTAATGATTAGTATTATTATCATTTTTTCCCTAAAAGCAATACAGGGAAGCTCTGTGTTGTACAGGATATTGGATAAAACCGTCTCACTAATTTTCTAAACAATTTCTTATAAGCCCATGATCAATCTTAACAGCTACTTACCCTTATTGGTAAGAAATTTCTTCTTATGTTTCTTCAATCATTATAAACAAGACAATTTTTAGAACAGCTGAAAAAGTTACACTGTGCAAGATCTAAACTCAATTTATAGATTTATAAATATTATGATTTCATAAATATTTCTAGGCATTTCTGAGGCTGAAAGGTTCTTAAGAAGACTAGAGTTCCAGCCAGAGACCCAGGAGAGATGCTTTCAGTTCGCTGCCCCATCACAGACTTCCTGTGTGAACTTCAGTTCCTTACACTGTGCATCATGCCCAATTTTTAAAATGTGTGTGTGTATAATTGCACTTACCTATCACAGTGCTGTCTGATGCACTCTAATGACTGAAGAATGCTCTGAAATGTGATAGGGTTGGACATATAAGGGGGATAAAAGGAAAACTAGGGAAAATGTGGGCCCTGTCTGGAACGAAACGGGAGACCTGGTTACCCAGGATATGGAGAAGGCTGAGGTACTCAATGACTTTTTTGCCTCAGTCTTCACTGGCAAGTGCTCAAGCCTCACCGCCCAAGCTGCGGAAAGCAAAGGCGGGGACTGGGAGAATGAAGAGCCGCCCACTGTGGGAGAAGATCAGGTTCGAGACCATTTAAGGCACCTGAAGGTGCACGAGTCCATAGGACCTGATGAGATCCATCCGCGGGTCCTGAAGGAACTGGCGGATGAAGTTGCTAAGCCACTATCCATCATATTTGAGAAGTCGTGGCAGACTGGTGAAGTTCCCACTGACTGGAAGAGGGGAAAACTAACCCCCATTGTTAAAAAGGGCAAAAAGGAGGACCCGGGGAACGACAGGCCAGTCAGTCTCACCTCTGTGCCTGGGAAGATCATGGAACAGATCCTCCTGGAAGCTATGCTAAGGCACATGGAGGACAGGGAGGTGATTCGAGACAGCCAGCATGGCTTCACCAAGGGCATGTCCTGCCTGGCCAACCTAGTGACCTTCTATGATGGAGTGACTATATCAGTAGACAAGGGAAGAGCTACGGATGTCGTCTATCTGGACTTCTGTAAGGCCTTTGACACGGTCCCCCACAACATCCTTCTCTCTAAACTGGAGAGGTATGGATTTGATGGGTGGACTGTCCGGTGGGTGAGGAATTGGTTGGATGGTCACATCCAGAGGGTAGTGGTCAACAGCTCAATGTCCAGATGGAGATCAGTGACAAGTGGTGTCCCTCAAGGGTCCTGTATTGGGAACGATACTGTTTAATATCTTCATCAATGACATAGACAGTGGGATCAAGTGCACCCTCAGCAAGTTTGCAGATGACACCAAGCTGAGTGGTGCGGTCGACATGCCAGAGGGATGGGATGCCATCCAGATGGACCTGGACAAGCTCAAGAAGTGGGCCCGTGTGAACCTCATGAGGTTCAACAAGGCCAAGTGCAGGGTCCTGCACCTGGGTCAGGGCAACCCCCAGTACCAATATAGGCTGGGGCATGAAGGGATTGAGAGCAGCCCTGCCGAGAAGGACTTGGGGGTACTGGTGGATGAAAAGCTGGACGTGAGCTGACAATGTGCACTCGCAGCTCAGAAGGCCAACTGTATCCTGGGCTGCATCAAAAGAAGCGTGGCCAGCAGGTCGAGGGAGGTGATTCTGCCCCTCTACTCTGCTCTGGTGAGACCCCACCTGGAGTACTGTGTCCAGCCCTGGAGCCTTCAGCACAAGAAAGATACGGACCTGTTGGAGTGGGTCCAGAAGAGGGCCACAAAAATGATCAGAGGAATGGAACGCCTCTCCTATGAAGAAAGGCTGAGAGAGTTGGGGTTATTCAGCCTGGCGAGGAGAAGGCTCTGGGGAGACCTTATTGCAGCCTTTCAATACTTAAATGGGGCTTATAAGAAAGATAGGGACAAACTTTTTAGCAGGGCCTGTTGCGACAGGACAAGGGGTAATGGTTTTAAACCAAAAAAATTTAAGGATAAATTAAAAAGGATAGATTTAGACTAGACATAAGGAAGAAATTTTTTATGATGAGGATGGTGAAGCACTGGCACAGGTTGCCCAGAGAGGTGGTGGATGCCCCATGCCTGGAAACATTGAATGTCAGGTTGGACGGGGCTCTGAGCAACCTGATCTACTTGAAGATGTCCCTGCCCGCGGCAGGGGGGTTGGACTAGATGACCTTTAAAGGTCCCTTCCAACCCAAACTATTCTATGATTCTATGATTCTATGATATATACACCATACTTATACATGCCTGCAGATATTTACTTTTTTTTGTGAATACGTCTAGATGTTAATGATTAAATAACAACCAATTAACTACATAATACTATTTACATGAACAAAGTTTAGTCACATTCTCATTAGCAGCTTATTATAATCATTACTTATTATTTATATACAAACCAGATGAATTAGCATTTTATGTGCATTGAGGATATGTCCATATATGTATGTACTACCTACCTGCCCTTTTACATTACGAACAGCTAAGAATTTTATTAATTCATTAGTCCTTTTATGCAAATTTCTGTATAATGTCGAGTAATAACACGTCCATTCACATTAAATGTATTTCGGATGATTTTGGTAGTATTCCATTGGCTGAAACCAAAGTAACATCCTTCTTGCAATGCTTTCGTAAGATGTCCCTATTAAAGATCTTTCTGTTTCGTACAACAGAAACATATACTTCTAACATATCATTCATTAGAAGCAATAATAGCACTAATTT
The DNA here is from genome assembly GCF_965638725.1 of Aptenodytes patagonicus. Taxonomy (NCBI): domain Eukaryota; kingdom Metazoa; phylum Chordata; class Aves; order Sphenisciformes; family Spheniscidae; genus Aptenodytes; species Aptenodytes patagonicus. The sequence continues at coordinate 19,895,981 of NC_134952.1, read as the reverse complement.
GCTAACTTCTTTCCAATGCTTATTTAAAAATTAAATAAATTGTTAATATTGCTGCACAAGAAAAACATGCTTCTTATTACACTTCAAGTTTCACTCCTGCTAGTGAAGCTAATGTGAGACTACAATGAATTGGAAGCAAGAGATTTCAACTATAATCTCAAGAAAGATGATTAATTATTTGAGAAGAGTTTGACAAAAAGAAGGGCAAATATAAAAATTCGATTCTCTATTCTAATCTAACAGCACCATACAAATCTGCAGGTGCTTTTACTGAAGTAACTAAGCCATGTCAAGGCAAAAGTGTCAAGATCAAGCAGGACACTTGTTCTGGCTTCATCCTATGCATTTAATGCACCAACCCCAAATGACTGCAGCCCTCATTTGTTACTTGCAACTTTGCCTCTTCTGTCAGAAGCTGTTTCCTTGGAGAACAAAGAAGACAAGAGAACAGTACTGCTGCCAGCCAGACTTTCTTTTCAAGACCATGGCAGAAAAAACTAGGCCACATGAAGGAAAGAGAAAGGGAAGGACCATCATTTTAGTACGGCGCTCTCCCAGAGTCCCAGGAGAGTCACACGTGCCAGGCTTTTTTTGTCTGTCTGAGAATGTGGGGTTGTTTTCCAGATGTACCCATTGCTTCTCCATTCTTCTCCAAGGTGACAGTGGAGGCAGGCAGACAAAGCATTTGACACCAGTTTCCTATCCATTTTTGACAGGAATGTCTCAGGACCCATACAACTCCAATACATTTTCTCTTAGGACGTTACCCTTCTATAGTGGATTAGACTGCAGTTGAAAATTTTTAACCTGACAAATGTCAACATACAATCACAGAAAGAGGAATTTGCTGGTGACCTAGGGAGCTGGGTTGGCAAAAAGTTCAGCTTTTCTTCAATTAAAAAGCAAACAAGAAGTACCGTTTTTCTTGAGGGAAAGTAGTTTTGCTCTGATCAGATAATATCAAATCAAGCCTTCTCCTTTCAGCATGGGGTGGGCAAGCATAATGCTTCCTTTCAGTTTCATGATATTTTGTGTTAAACCCATTGCAAATTAAGTTGATTGCCTGGAGACTATAGCTACTGCTTATAGCTCGCAAGAGAGACAAGGCAGTGTAATGATCTGTGACTGCATACCGTACATGTAGACTACAGCCATCAGTCAAATACATAATCTTCAGCTTCAAGATTCATTACAGTCAGTGGGAGTCATGTTGTTAAAATGCTGCGTGCAATTTGGGAAACGTAGGGGTTAATATTATAGAATCAAGAAACTGGGTGAAAAAAAAGGTGAAGAAGCTGCTGCTAGAGCAGAAGTGGATGCAGCTAGAGTGTCGTGCTTGTGGCTATAGATTACTTTTAGTTTTTCGCCACATAAACATTTTGAAAAGAAAACAAATGACAATCTATCATGTCTTAGGAGGTGGCATTCTTTTCCTTTTTTTGTTATACTCATCAAAATCACTGTTTCCATTTATTAAGAAATAGTATTTTTTTCAAAATTATTGCATACTTATGAACTTGTGTCACTGCACCCTCTTTCTTCTCAAATAACTAACTTTATTATACAAATAACTCACTATGATGTGGGTCTTTGGGATCTGAAAGCGTTAAAAAGAAAGTTAAACCTTAATTATGGGCTGTAAGCTGCTAAAGGGAGAATACTAGAGTGTAGCAATGACATCTGGACTAGTACTAGTGCACGTAATGCATATCTGTCACTGACAACTCACTGGGTTACATTTAATTCACAATCATCAGTCATGTCTTCTTTTCTAAGCAAAAAAAGAAACACCAGCATCAGTAGTAGAAAGCATGCCTTCAGAGGACAGATTCTTCCATGTGCCATGATTGAAGTGGATGACCTTACAGATGTAAATGGAATGGACAAATAAATGTTAACAAATACAAAGTGACTGAGAGTTTCATATGCTGTGTTAACATTTAATCTACCATACCTAATGAAGTTTTGTAATTCTTCTCTTGCCCATACACTCCCAGTTTCTGAGTTTGACTCTTCTTTCTCTTTGGTTTTGGGGGAATGCCTCTATGCTCTCTCTATGTAAATCAGGGCACAGCTTGGATTTAGCAAAGCAAAATGTGGGCGGCATCCATCAGCCAAGAGGAAATAAGTGTTGTTCTTCTTCAAAATCTAAGAACCTGAAATGGTTACAAGATCAGTCCAGAGGCTGGCTGAGCCTTTGCTCTGCATGGTTGCATATTTGTCTGTGGAATATGGAGTGCTGGAATAAGCAGTGTTGAACAGAAATCAGTTTGAGTAAGAGCAGGAAACACCAGCTTCATAAACTTTGAGCACAAAAACACTATCTTGAAGTGTTGAATTATAGCCTCCTTTCTCCTTGAAATGTGTAAGCAGCAAACCTCAGGTGTCTAGAAATGTTCTCTTAAAACATGAAACAGTTGCTTCCATGGCTCCACAACAAGAAGACATATGGACACAGCTGATTTTCACTTAACAACTCAGTTGAGGCAAACAAAACAGCAGAAACTATGGTAAATGCAGACCTCTTTGATCCCAAACTAAATGACAATTTTAGCACTAACACTTGTCCAGATGCTTTTGTTACAGATCAGAAAACCTGTTTGGCAAACTCTCACTCATTTGGCTATAAGTATTTCAGTTGCCCTCCCACTAGATGTAGTCTCACCACATAAGTCATGTTTCAAGACAGAGTGAACAGATGAGCTTGTCTTACTCAATCACTAATATTGATTCACACATTCACAGAGAAGAAAATGCAACTTTGAATTGTCTTGGCAGAGCATACACCTTACACATGCACAATTAAAGATTAAAGAATTAGCAGGTGCCCTAATCGAAGCCCTGCAGGGTGGGTTCTACAATTTGACCACACTTCATTATCTGTGTCCTCTTCATGCTACGAAGTGACCTCTGACTAGGTGCACATTTTGCTATGGTTTATGGCAATTGCGATTCTTGTTCATGGTAGATTGACTAGAATCTCTTTGGACTATCTAGTGTATAATCTTTCTTTATGTATTTCTACTACACTACCATATGCATTAACACTGTCCCACTGGGTATCATTTTATTTCAGCTTTCATGTATACATTCTAATTATTTTGCTACTGTACTGCCATTGGAGCTTAATGTTGAAAATAGAATCTACTTTTCACTGGGTCCACCACAAAATTACAACTTGTAACACCTTAGGTTAGCTTTCATTAGTAAATATGAAATAATAAGGCACTTTGTAGTATGCTGAATTAACAAATTAAAATCACATAAAATGATCAAATAAATGTATACTGTTCTGAAATAACTATGTATTAGAAGAAACCCCAGTCATGATGGCATCATGTGTTTAAAACTAACATTTTATGGTATGATGAGTTCTATGGTAAGCTATTATTACTACTTATTGTTTGCATTATGGTAGCACCTAAAGGTTTGGGTCCAGTTGTGCTAAACACTGAGTAACAGTTTTATCTGTATTTACATTCCTCCCGCCCTGCCTAAGCAGTCTTTCTCTGCTTGGTCAGTTTCCAGAATCCTTCTTCTAAATACCCTTAAACCTCTGCCACTTCCAAATGTTCCACTACCCACCTGTCCCAGGAAATACCCTTAAAATTCTTTTTTCAACCTATTCTTCACCTTATCTTCCCATAACATCAAAAGAAGTGGCCGAGTCCTGCACTCACTAGTTCACACATCTCAGTATTCCCCCATCTTTCCTCCACTAAATCAGTCCCAACAGCCAATGTCCTTGGTGTTGGTGCGAACGTTTTCCACCCCTGCTCTCACCAGGCTTGTAGGAAAATGACTGTTGAAGCTACTGAGCTACTCTCTTCCCTTTGTCCCTATCGCAGTCTTGGCCGATCAACACCCTGCCAGATGCCTTGGCTCCTCAATCAACAGTTCCAGAGTTGGTTCCCTTGCACAATGCGTTGTCATTTGTTGCTGCTATAAAATGGCAACTAATTCTCTCCTTCCCACCGCATCATTCACAGAAATTGATAGGGGTTTATATTTTAAGGGGACCTTTTAAAAGCATACATCTAGCATTACATTTTGAGGCAACAGTTGCCTTCAAACTGGGCAGTAGAGTCTTCCCTGTTCTTGCTAGTACGTTCCTCCCTCACTCCTTGTTTCATATGGCACAGGTGGATGTTTTTTAATAAGAAAGCAGTGTAATAATGTCACCAATGCATAGTGACTCCTTTATTTGCATATTTGGAAAGAGCTGTTAATTCAACAAAGAGATAAATAACGGAGATCAAATACAACTAATTGCTGAAGAACATCACCCACAACATGTTGTTGCTTTTTAGAGTGACAGAATGTTCTTGTATTCAGTATGCTCCCAGACGAATTAGAGGGGTGCATTTTATACTGAGATTTGTGGCAGATCTCTTTTAGTATTCATAGGTGTGCTGGCATAATACAATTCATTTAGGAATATGACACATCTGTGTAATTTGTAGGTGTTGACTGTCTAACCTTCAGACAACTTGATGGAAAAAAATAATTCATCCATAACAGAGACCTTTATTTTTCAATCCATAACATTCTATTTAATGTATTAGAAGTACATGAAAAGAATGGAAAAACGGGAAAAGTAAAACAACAGGAAGAGAGAGAAATGCCTACTGTACAGCACTTCAACAAATAATGTAGAGATGGATTATTCCATATTTTCAAATCCTTTATAGTGAAAGTTCTATCAGTCTTTCTATGGGTCTATCTTACTTCTCTTTGTGGTCAAGTAAGAGAAAACCATTGCAGTCCTATATAGATATGACATTTATTTTTCCAGACAACTCGAACATGCCAATACTGAAGAATATGTTATGAATATTTCATCTCATGATTAAGATCATCTTCAAATATAACGTTCTACATTCACATGCCTTAGCTGCGGTGTGGCATATACAGTTGTATAATGTATGTACATCACAATCATTTTATCAAAATAAACCAGAAGTTACAGATGTTCAAGGAAGGACAATAAAAAAGATAGATAGCCTGCTCCTGTAATTATATGTCTCTTCCATTTAAAATAAACTATTTAATTGCAAGAAAGTAAGTTTTGATTGCTCTGAATAAGACCTTTCACTTAAAAAAGCATGGTACATTCTGGGGCATTTTGCCACCCATGAGCATCAGAGTACCAAGATGCTATTATCTGCAGCATATGAACTAGTTCACAACTATCCCAGGGCTAGTAATTTTGCATTTCAAGAAATGTAATTTATGGTCATATTACAGTTTTTATCTTTGCACTAAGAGTATCTCCCAGGCATCTTTTGCAGATTATGGTCCCACCTGGATCAGGAATAGGTGGTCATGAGCCTGGGTTTTCCGAGTGAACCTATCTTTTTTTTTTTTTTTTTAATTTCCTGAAGTGTACACAGTATACAATTTGCCTTCTCTTTGGTCTGTGAAAGAAAATCTTTTGAAAGAGTTTTAGGTTAGAAAACACTGTCCTGTGAAAGCAGCCCCTAGGCTGAGCTCCCAGCTTTTTTCAGGAGCATGCTTGTGTCTGTCTCCCCTGGCAAACCCACAGCCGTAGCTTCTTCACCCAGAGCTTTGTTCCATTCTCCTGTCTCCAGCCCCACCGCCCCCAACTTGTTTGGCCCGTGTCGCCTTCCTCACGGCCTCAAGCTTCCTTCGCTTCTGCTGTGTGCTGGTATTTTTCCCTACAGGAGGGCTCAGATGATCCTATTGGGTACAAAAGTGCTTTTAGTGATCAGTAATTTGGAGTCAATAGACCTCAATAGACCAGGGGTTATTACTAAGTGAAACTGCCTAGCTCCATTTCTAGCCTACTTCCCAACTCCACGCTTCTCTTTTCAGGAGAGGACAGCAGAGCCTAAGCATTTGCCAGTCATGCAGTTAACAACAGTGATTGCTCCAGATAAAAAGAGCTACATCATTATTACCAGGAGGGAGGAGTGAGTCTAACAAAACACACTGCATGAACAATCGGGTAATCGGATCCCTACTGGAAATGCAGCCTGAGTAATAATTTCAGATGGCATCGATGGTGTTATAACAGAAATGAAACCTCTGTTATCATATTCCAATGGATCCAGTTCTAACTGCAGGCAAATGGTTTAAAGGCACTGCTGCATCCGTGCATACCTGAACTTCTCAGGAAAGGCTAATCCACTTTGAAATTGATACCAAATTGGCAAAATACTCCATTCCTTCTGAACTCAAACTCTTTAGTTCAGGCACACAGGGAATGTGAGAAAGCAACCTTTTTCTGAAACACACAAGAAGGAAAAACGTCCTCTACCATCCAGTATATTGTACATCTCTTGGCTGCATGAGTGTGAAACATATTCTGGAGCGTGATAGCATGCACGGATGTGGTGTGCTACTTGTTTTTTCAGTAATGAATTTTATGCCTGCCTGTTTCTGTTCCTTTGTCTATTTTTAATTCAAATATGTAAAAGCTTTTCTTAATACAGACTCCCAGGTGTCAGTTGCTGCCTGGAGTCCCTTTTCTTTCCTCTATTGTTCTCTTAATTGTTACTTCAAAACAATTAGCTGGGCATTCATATGCAAATGAATGCAAATGTACAGGGGATTGGGTGTGAGAGAATACCACCACTCGTTAATTTCCATTTCAAGGTCTGCTGGTAGGAACAACAAAATTGCTTAACAATGTATTTTTCCTGGGCCATAAAGGGTGAACTCGCGACGATTCCAGCCGTCCTGCTGGCTCGGCAATTGTTAAGATTCTGCTGTTTCTTGGTAAGATTTTTATTTATTTATTTATTTGGGTCTAGAGATTGTGCTAGCCTTGTCACCCTAAACTGCCCTTGCCCTTGCTCATTTATGCTCAAGGACATGCCTAATAATTCGGATACAATCCTGGTTAGGATATAAGGTAAATTATTAATATTACTGCTATTAAAGTGATCCATTAAGGGATAAAATCCCTCGCTTGAAGGAATTCCTCATGTGTCTGACAAAATAAAACTTTTATAATTTATAAAAGAGTATGCTTTACTGCATTTAAGCCTTAGAAGAAACACTGACTGATAGGCTGGGACTGGGGATGAATCCTAGAGAGACTTTGCCAGTTCCTAAGGTAAATCTCATCTCTTTTGGAGCAGTTGTATTTATTGTATAAATCTGCATTCCCTTTAAGGCTGTGTAGTAAACTTCCTATGAAAAACAGTTGGTTATTCAGTTTTCAGAACTGCTTTACAAAGATAAATACCTTAGCTTTTCAGATCCAATTAATATACAGAATCCAATTAAAAGACCAAATCCTGTAATCATTAGGCAGGAAAAATTCAGCACCACAGACTATCCTGAGCAGGAAAACCCACAGTACAGCAGGAAAACTCCATCACTCATATGTGACTCTCCTACCAGGATCCTCACCAGGGGAAAAGTTGCCTTTAGGAGGCGTAACTTTAGAAAGACGTTTCTGAGGCTGTGGGAAGAAGTGATTAACTTTTAACTCCACAGTTACTTCTTTTTTACATTACCTTAGTGTTCTTCCACTTTTATCTCTGAAAATCATCTACACAGCAATAAGGGACCACAATATTTACCCCTCAGGGCAGGTAGCGTCTTTGTTACGCAGTGTGATTCCCGTGTTTCACCAGATACATTCCTCATGGAGAAGAAAGACATATGCTGGGTGGTGAGAGCTGGCTTGAATTCCCTTGCTCCATCACTTACCAAAGGGTGGTGGGCTGACTGTTTAGGCCTGGACACGCAGTTCTGTTTAGCTGTCTAAATGCTACTGGAATCAGTGGAAGTCAGATGTTTGCATGCCTTTATCCAGACCTTAATTGTCCTGTGTCCTGGCTTCCTACCTCCAAGATGGGGAAATAGCACTGCCCTCACAGTGCTGTTGTGAGAATAAACACATTTAAGACTGGGAGGAACTCGGGCACAGTAATGATAGGGACCATATAAATACCTCAGGCAAAGAGGCACTGCTATTTATACTACCTTATAAATAAACAGTAACAAAGCAGCTATGACTGATCTGGGGAATCTGGTGGGGGGACTCTGGCCCCGTGAGTAACATAGGACCATATTCAGATTGCTGCTAGCAATGCACACCAGAGGAGGAGACCTTGTACACCTGCAGAGGTGGCAACGAGAAAGGGGAGGCTCCTCTGTCACCCCCCAGTTCCTCTGTACAGAGGAGTGGATACTGTCAGTGGTAATTTCGGTGGCCACCCCCAAGGCTTCACAACGCATTGTGCTTCAGGGGAAAGAGGGATGATTTTTTCTTACCTTCATCCCTGCCCTTCCGCTGTGTCCTCTGTGGCCAGTTCTATTTAAATAAGCTTTTTTTTTTTTCCTTTTTTTTTTTTTTCCCTCCATGGGCATATCCATTTATGATGATTTAGCCCTAAGCAAAGACTTAACAGTTTTGTCCAAAACTAATACACAAATGCCAGAAAGGGTCTTTAACCATAATACTTCTATTTTTTCCCCCTTAAAACTTGGAGAAATTGAAATATCTGTCTTCATTACAACATAAGCACCTGTGGAAACTTGGAAGGTACTGGATATATCTCCTTATGGGAAGAATAAATGTCTCATCCCAGCAGACTGTGCCCTCACTGCAACCTGTTCATACCTCACCAACCAATATATTTTATCTTCATATGTGGTTGAAATAGGGCAGATTTCTGGGACTTAAACAGGCAAATAAAACACATCCATCTTCCAATAAGCATGCAGGAAGTTATTATTAGCCAGTGGGCTAATAGTAAAACACACTGAAATACAAGAAAAGGATGATTTGAACAGGTGAGGCTTTAAAGCATGTTTTACCTTGAAGTTTCCACTAAAGTTTTGTTCTTAACAAGTTGTCTGAGACCTTTTCCCTTTGCTTTATGAGGCTGACAGTTGCAACTTGAAAGTCCAAGGAATATTTTTAGTGGAAATAAGAGATAGATGCTGGCAGGGTGTTTTAACAATGATCTGTTTGTTTTGGCAACAAGATTCAAAGAATGCATTATTTATAATGCCCTGATATGCACATATGGCTCTGGTTGTATGCAGCAATATAATAACAGAAGTGGTTTCTTATAACCTGTCTGCACGGCACTCCCAGATGCCTGCTGCTGCTGGGGCCGGAATTTCACATGCAGTTTGAACCAGCAAAGCTGGTAGAAGAAGTTCCTCCCTAGACTGCTCATTCCCACCCCACGCCCTCTCTCCCCTCTGCTGTCAGCATAGGTGCTTATGCTAGGTTTTGAACCAGATCAAGGAATCAATCCAGGTTAAAACTCAGCTGGCAAAAAAAACGCAACAAGTTTAACTGCTTATATTGTTATGTTCATGATGTTATGGCCTGAGTCTCCCTCATACTGTGTGTTCCTTTAGGGCACTTCATAGTTGTCCTTTCTTTGCATAATCCTTTAGTCTAAAACTAAAAAAAAAAAAACCCACCCCTGCTTACTCTAATAATGTTACTACCATTCTTGGTCTTTACACACACCAACATTATTTTATGTATCTATTTTAATATATACATACATGTCAGTAGTAGTATTATTATGTGGTATACATTATGTTTACTACATACATTATATAAAATGTATATAATATATTATGTACATACATATAGAAGTATATAAACACAGATATATGTACTATGTACTAAGATCAGAAACACCCTTTGTGGTTGTTGCACGTAGCACAAATGTCAGTGTGCACAAATGGAAATATAATGGAGTGGTCCTTTGGCCCTTTTGATCCTTTTGCTCTCTGGTCTCACCACCTGAGCAATGGCTGATGGAATTTGGACAAAGAAAATGTCCACTGTTTTTCCTCTTTCCTTCTACACTCTTTCTGCACTTTGGGGATTGATCAGATAGGGCCATATTTGGATGCTGTAAATTCCAGTATACTCCAATACCTGGTGTTTTCCACTAACCAGCGGAATCCTTAGGTCTTTAGAAGTATCTACGCAGTAGGAAATACTAATGCTAGGCTTCCTGAAAAGAGCCCAGAAACTGACTGAACTCGTGATCTGCTTTAGAGATGGCTGATCCATCAAAACTTGCTGCAGTAGCCCAGGGCTTTCATTACTAGCCAGCAATGCAGCCCTGGCTGCCTGCTCAGTGTGTTTCACAGCTGAGAAAGGAAGCCTGGACCAGACTCTTCCCACTCCTGTACTTGGCTCTTCTGATGGGGTCTAGAACAACATTTCTTCTGTTTTTCACTCTTTTCAGCAAACTATCACCAGGTGCTCACAGGCAGATGTCCCACTTTAGCCCTTTTGAATTGCCTGGGACATCAATATAAAGCATAAAGATGTTTTGCATAAATCTGGTCTCTTAGAGGCAGGTAGCTGTGATGAGGATCCTGATGAGTAAAAAGGAATGGTAATAATTTAAAAGAGGAAGTATTCCTGTGTATCAAAGCCTTGGCTGTAACATAATATATATTTAACACAGTTTTATGCAGTATCGATAAATAGACAGAACACAAATAATGTAATCTCATTGCCAACATCAAAGCATGCAGATTTCAGAAAGGGAAAGTATGATTAGAATGTGATTCAAGGTATAAAGCTTTTCATATCTCTGCAAAATGCATATGTGTGTATATATATTTATACTTAAATATATATTAATGAGTTCTTTTGCATAGTACAGTTTATAAAGCTCAGATCTCGTCTTTAGTGTGTTCTAGTATCCTTTCTTTTATGTCTGATTCTCCCCATTAAGAACATAATTCTTTTTTTTAGCAAAATCCCCTGCTAGCCTTTCTCCTTGATAATCTTTTTACATTTTTCCTTATTTCTTCCTTTGCGTCTATTGTCTGATTGTACCTCTTACACAGGCCTTCACTCAAGGTTAGTGAAATTAAACATTAGCTGGCTTAATTGGTATCTAGTAACAGTAGTTTATCTACCAAGATAAGCTTCCGCATTTTGGATGTCTCAAATTTCTTCTTTTCCACTTTCATTATTTTAAGACATTGTTATTTGAGGAGTTAGTGACCCATCTTCTTTAATGTTGCTTACAAGCAGTTTCCCTATATAAGACCCTGTGATAATTTCTTCTCTGGCAGGTTGCAGCTAAGATAGTTTTAATACATCACTTTCTGGAGCAAAAGGCTATACTTGTTTCAGAATGTTTCATATTCTTTAACTTCTAATAGCTTATACATACTGGAGACCCCATGTTCATCTCATGTGCTGCAAGATATTTACATTCTAAAATGCACCCTAAGGGATCAAAGCAGCAGAGCACATTGGGGACAATACTGTAGGCTTCACTCTGTTATCAAGGCAGGGGAGAAAAAAGTAGATTTGCCATGTATCTTTATGAAGACAGCAAAGGCAGGAGATTGTCATGACATTTGGACCTGAAGCATTATAAATGGAGGAATGGATGTGAAGCCTGGTCAGAGGCCTTGTGGATTCGTGTAATAAAGCTATACAGATGTCTGTGTTATTCCACTAGTCTGTGTGCTGTATGAAAGGGAGGATCAGACCATGGTTGCTTCCTTTCCACATGGCAGTCCGAAGGGTAAGACATGGGAGTTTTGTAGGACATAGCCTTCTGGGCTAGTTATTACAAAGCAAATTTACATTCCAGGCAAATCTAGAAATTTGTAACTTTTCCACAAAGAACAGGGTCTCAAAGAGCCGGTAGCTAGACTTGTGCCTTGTGCTTTGTCTGAAACCCTTCTTTTGCAGGATTAACTCAACCAGAGATTCACCAAGTTGAAAAGCCCGATTAGGAGCTGCTGCTATGATCCAGGGCTTCCAGATCCTGGCAGTCAAAGAAAAGACATAGACGTGACACCCAAGTGCCTGGGATAAACACAGCCTTCTTCAGAACAGCAATCTTCTGCTACAATTAGCTTGAGTTTGTTTAAACCCTGTTTAAGTAGGCTCAGTCTAGAGCTAGTGCTTCGGACAAAGTCTCCTTGTCTGAAACAGTCTTTTCACTTGTGCACAGTCAATAAGATCTGCAGACATCATTAGGACATTAGACATCTCTGATGAGATGTGACTGGTTACATTGTGTGAGGCAGACAGTCATGACGGCCTTTCTCAGAAAGACTTTTCATGTCTCTGAGTGACCGACCCGCTGTGCCAGCAGCTCATGGCCAGCCTTCTGCAGCACAGCAATCGAACAAACAAATCTGCCTCCCATCCTCCAGCTCTTATGGCTCGTAGCCCAACAAAAGGGTGGCTGGGGACTACTAGAACCGTCATGTCATGGGACATTGGCCTCTGCTACTGACTAATAATCTTTTCTGTACAGAAGTCGGTGCTCTGCTTTGACATACTCTGTAATTATTCTCTGTAAACTGGTCCTATCTGTTGCCGCTTAGCCACTGCAGATGAATGTATAAAAGCTTAGCAATGCTTTTTGGATACTTCTTCACCTTTAGGTATTTCCTGGGTTCTGGTAGCTAGTCCAGGTGCTGCTAAAAGCTTGTTTGAATGCAGTGGGCTGGGGGCTTTCCATACTACAGTCTGTGGGTTTTAACAACTGAAGCTGCCACCTTTTTTTCCCCACTGACACATCTGGAACAGTCTCAGGTGATGCTAGCTTCTCATCCAAATGGTTTCCTGTGGTTTAATTCATGCAAAACCAGAATTCAGCAGCTGAACTATTCCCTAATTTCAGGTAACCTTTTCCAATATTATTTAACAGGCTGTTGTCAATCAATTCTAATTTAGTACTTTTTTCAGTACTTTTCTCCTCATCTAGGTCTGATTTTCACAATCCATCTCCTTTCTCTTCAGTTGCTCTATAATGTACCTCATCAGCTATAATCTTCTTCAATATCTCACCAATTTTGGGGCTTTCTCCAAACATTGTTCCTTATTCTACTCTGTTCCTGTTAGAATCCATTTTATGAACCTTTTCTTCCTACTAACACCTCAGCCCCAAATCACTAACCTTTTTACAGTGACATCTGACATTTTTCTGTTTGATGCATATTGTTTCTTAAAACTGAACTGTTTCTGCAGCCTGTAAACCCTCTTAGAAAGTAGCTACCCTTTATGCCACCCCATGACACAACATACCCAACTGAAGCTTCAAAGAACAGGGGAAAGAAGACTGGGCAAAGATAAAGTCGGGCCTTTGTTAAACAGAGTATTTCTGCATCCATCTTATTCTAGGCAAAACCTCTGATAATCTACAATACTAAAGTTTTCATGTGCTGGGGCACAGTGCCAGTGTTGCAACTGCTGCAGAAGGTAAGAACAAAGAGGGGAGATAAGGAGTTGTGCTGTAGGGGGGAAGGGAGGAGTGGGGAAAAAAAATCTTTTGCATTCCTGGAATGATTGTGACACAATCATAATAATTCAGAAATAATTATATTTGTTATCAGTCAACATAATTTCCTGCAGTTCTACACACAACGTCATTTTCCTTTTCCAGCAGTCAGGCTGAACAAATGGTTCTGTTCTTGTTATTATTTTAGTATGAAGCAGAGTAATGTTGGTTGAACTAATAGTATAAACACAAGGATATCACTTAGAAATTCTTGAAGATTGGCATTTTGCCTACTGTTTCCCAACATCATGCAACCATATTTGTTCATTATCACTTTTTTCCTCATGTTTTGCTGTAAAATGCCATGGTGCTGCGGTATTGTAAGGACAAACACTGCAATATGTTTAAAGACTAACTCTTTCAGTTTAAGTTATTATCCAGAGCTCATTACTGTAGTATTGGAGTGCATAAGAGCGACTATTTAGTAGATGAAAGAAAAATAATACAAAACCAGTATCACGCTGTTTATTCAAATGCTGTAGGCTAGAGCTCTGTGTATGACACATTTAAAATGACTGATGGATTTTAACTTACAGTTTGGGAGAGAGGATGCAGTCCCCCCTGCTGGGGTATGACTTTCTTCCACCAGACAGATCCCTAGCTCCCCAGAGGGACTGGTACGTCCTTGGAGAGGCAGGTCATGTTACCTTCAGTTTTCCTTAGAGACTGTCGGAGAAGGAGGGCAGCTTTAGTCCAGGCCATTCAATTCCCAGGAGTTTTGCCACAGGAGAAGGAGCCTGTTCCCTGCCTTCAGCAGGCACTCTTCAAATGAGACTTTGAGGTGCTGCCAGTTCTCTTTGGCATTATTCTCTATTGCTAGGTGTCTTGCACTTATACTCATAGAGGCTCACATGAACCAAGAGGAAACTTCACACCATTTATTCTCTTCCTAAAGTCTCTAGGCAGTATACCGAGCTAAAAGGGAGCCCTGCTGGACAGTACACAACTCATTAATATAACTGGATTAGAATTTGGTCCTTTATGCTTACTATAGTTGCTTTACAATCTGCTTTTATTGTTGCTCCGATATTTCACATTGTCATATAAAATGATTAATATATAAACATGAGAGAAACAAAGACTCTAAAGGATCTCCAGTGAGTTTACTGGAAACTGAGTACAGGAAAATGAGGACTGAAAAATACACATAAATAAGAACAGGCTTATTTATAACCGCCAGAAAAATAGGGAAACCAGTTCTAGCTCTTTTGTTCCTTCCCTCCCTAATATAGGTCAGTTAAGGTATTTACTCACATGCACCTCTAATTCGGTTTTCCATATGCAGCAGAGAGAAGCATGCAGCCTTTTTCTGAGACATTATGAAAGATAACAGTGTAGGAGGTTACAAGAAGCCTCATACAAGGATCTTTGTTGGATACAGACTCATAGAACATTTTTATTAGAGACGTGGGAGCAGAAAAGTAGCCTGCTGATTGAATTTGCAGGTTTTATTAAATTAGAAGACACGGTGAATACCAGTGCAGACGATTATATAATGGAATCTGGAGAGGCTAAAAAGTGGCAAAATAAGGTTCAACTTGGCAGAAGCCATATGGGATAAGTTTTATAAAAAGTCTGCTTTAAGGTAAAATCCATCACATGGTTTTAATGGGTTTTGGGCCTTGAATGTTTTTAAGGTTTGATCTTTAAATTTATGGTATTTTGGACACCTGGCATCTCTATGAAACCATTCAACTACACTATTGACTCCTAAGCTTGCAGTCTTCTTTAAAAATTCTGCTATGAAGACTTGGAGCGCTGTGTAAGAGAAGTTTCTGTGCCAGCCAGCTTCTTTCCCTTTAGTCTCATTTCAAAGTCACATTGATGAGAACAAAGGAAGTTTCTCAAGCAAGAATAACTGAAAACAAGCTAATGAGAGAGTTTTCTAGTAGCCAAATTGGCTGCTTCTTTACAGGAACATAGCTGCTTCCACGACATAGACTCAATAGTATCCACTGCTAGATATTATTTCTTTAATAATTGTCATTACACAAACATAGATACATAAATAGAAAGTGCAAGAAACATCTAAGGATGTCTAGCTATGCATAGTTATGGATAAATTCTAAAAGTTTATGTTGCTTGACTGGAGGAACTGTAGCACTTCCTACAATTTATGCACTAATTACAGGCTTTTAATATTTTATCGAGCAATGGACATTCTACTTAGAGGCTGATTTACTGATAGGCTCAGCACCCCATAGCTCCAATTGAACACAGTAGGACCTGGAGATCTCCACAAATCAGAGGCCTTCTTCCTCTGATTTGTAAATTGGTGAGCACCAAGTGAGTACCAATGTCAGCAAACTCAGGCAGAAGAAGAGGAAGCACTTTTATGCAGTGTGTAACAAACTGGTGGTGGAATCACTGCTATGGAAATTGCTAAAGTAAGCTCTTTGGGAGGATTAAAAAGGGATTATGTGTCCATATGAACAGGAACAACATTTTAAGTTTTGTAGCCTTACCACCCAAGAGTTACAAGGGTAATGAAGCCTCATGCTTCAGAGCTTAAGTTGTTTATCTGTGGGGGTCAGTATAGATTGTCGTCTCTATTATAATACAGTCAACAGTTGAACTAGGTCATCACTGTTTTTGTGTTAACATCCTTGCATTTATAAGAAGCAGATCACTGAAGAGCATGAAGCAATGCTCTCCCCTAGTGTGACAAGACGTGTTTCTGTGAATGCAGATTTGTTCTCCTTTCTGTGATGCTCTTGGAATATGTCTTTACTGAGAGGACAGAGAGTGGGGTGGTCATGCGCAGAGGAAGAAGAGTTGCGATGAACATGAATTTGCTCCTGATCTGTTAGTTTGCTCAGTACTACTCTAAATAAAACTGTTTGTTACTGAGTAGTTAAGATTTACATAACCTAATAAACATCAGACAATGTACCCCTGTAGTCACCCTTGTATCTTTCTTTGCAATACTTTCTTCAGCGTTTACCTACCCCCCATGATTGTTCATTATTTCCAGCTTGTACCATTATAGCCTGCACTCAGCTGGTCACCATAGCCATCCCTGGCACTCACTGAGACTTTTCTCCTGCACATGGAGATGGGCACATGTGTACTAACTTATTTTTCCAGGCACTTACGTTGGATCTGTAAGGCCCTTCCTCTTCCCAGCTTAACAACCCAATGCATTTGCCTTTCTGTTGCATCTTGAGGAAGATCTCAAGGATCATGCTGAGGTGGCAAGTGGAGCTCAAGGATCATGCTGAGGTGGCAAGTGGAGGGCAGCAGTTCTTACCAACCTGAATGGCTGTTCCTCCAGGTGCTGAAGGGACCCTCAGGCTTCAGGAGGAGCCCTTCCACTCTCTCAATGAAAAGGGGTTTTGATGTACCGGCTTTTTCAGGGGAAAAGGCAAGATACAGCTTATAAAAAATCCACAGTAAAAGGGTCTTAGATGGCTTAGAAAAAGCACAGATCAAGTTCCTTTCAACAATGCTGAAACTCTTCTTGGCAGCTGCTGTGTTTGCTGTTATGCCCTGCTCATATTAGCCATGTGCAGAGGCAGCAGGATCACAGGGAGGCAGAATCATAGACACGAGACAGACTCCACGTGGTGAGATGGCCACAAGGCTCTCAGAAAGACCACATCAGCTATCTTAATCGGCCATTGTTGTTTTAATTATACCCAATATAACTAATACACCGTGTGTTTACCTCTGAACTGTTTGCCTTGCTTCCAGAGCCAGCTGCGGATTTCAGATGGAGCAATGAACAACTAGCAGCCAAGATAAAAACCTGGAGAGGTGGAATAATCGCTTGAATGGAGATAGCAAGACCCTGCAGAGAGATGGGTAGATCTACAGTACTTTAAAGCAGTAATTTAGAATGAAATTCTCCTTTTAGCTCTGAATCCTTTGGAAGGATGTGATACAGTACACCTGTAGTTTTGAGATAGATACAGGAAAATTTAAAACTTGCTAAGTAAGAGGTTACTGACAGTTTGCAGGAGGAGCAGTAATGGCTAAGCCTCTAGAAACCTGAAGGGTTGCCACTGCAATTGGATTTTAGGAAAAAAGGAAGAATTGCTAAGGCAACAAAGTACATGCTCTTAAATAAGAATCAAGGAGCACCCTCACTAAAGGCTTGTCTTTGATATATGGACACTGTATCCTAACAATTGTTCCCTTTCAGGTCTTGATAATTTAAGATTATTTTTATAATGCACCTTGCTGTAGCATGCAAATGATGTAGTCTTGCATGTAATTGTATTATACAACAAAGCAAGGACCATCTGAACTAAAATTAATGCACAGTATTAAATCAGATACTTAATCACTCATTTTAGTTTGATTTACTGAAGCTATTGTGTTCTTATTCTATATTACTGAAAAAATTTAACAAGACACAACATGTCTCTCAATACCACAATATGTAGGCTCACTTTAGGAAGCAATATAGATCATTCTGATTCTTAAAAACCCAATAGCACCATTAGACTTGCATATTAAAATACCCCCTTCTCCTCGCAAACTTAAACACACCCATATACTGCCCAAGTGGCAAGTGGTGCATTAATATCCCAAGTAAAAAGGCTACTAAGAGGACAAGAGAAATTAATTTCAGCTGGCTACAACTGTTTTTTAAAAATACTAAAATACTTTTTACTGGAAGACTTTTAAAAATCAGTTTGTGAAGGGGGTTGATTCATTTCGTGTATGCTACTGCTCTATCTTCATTTGGAGATAAATGGTCACATTATACTCTTTGCTCTCCTACTTGCAAATTAAGTTGTCAGTCAACAACTCATAAAGAGGCAAGCTGCAACAATCCATAAGAACAAATAATGCAGCTATTCTTTGTTTAAAAAATGTGGTTTTATATATGTATGGTTTTGTGATTCCACCCCCCCCCCCATTCTTTGTACCTGACTACATATTGGCAAGATGCTTGCAATTTCTTTCCCTACTAGCTGGACACCATTAAAATCATACTGATAATAAATATAATTATTTTTCCAGGAAAAAAAATTTCTAAGAGTTTAGTTTAAGAAAATGTTTCTTTTTTGGCAAGAAAGTTTTGACTTGAATTAGTTTTCTCAGAAGAAGGTGAGTTCTAGAAGAAAAAAGAAATAAAAAATAAAATGGCTTTTCCAAATTATTATACAAAGAGAATATCCAAAGCCTGTTGATGTATTTTGTTTTTGCATCACCAAACCCTGATATTTCAAGTCCAAACAAAATGAATATTTTCAAAATAATGATACTATACAATAATGCAAAATAAGTATTTTTAGTGAATTTTTTTTCTGTAAAAATTTCAGCTGGGATTCTGCATGAAAATGATCTAGCAGTCTCTGAGAAACTCTGCTCTGGATGTTTCTACATGAACTAATGACATTTGGCAGCCATTAATATTTTTCCTACGTAAGAAGTTCTTAGGAACATTCATGTTTTCAATGGAATTTATTTTTCATCAAGTAGACTTGAAGAAACAAGATCTTTCCCAGTACTTTGAGTTGAACCTTTCTCCAAGGTTTCTGCTCTCTCTTCAAGTTAAATTTCACAAGGCAAATTCTTCAACCTAGTGGAAATCAGTAAATACAAGTACAGCAGTGTTACAGTCCCGTATTTCACCTGAATTAAACAAGGTTTTGAAACCAAGGTAGGTATAAAGGAATATATTTCACTCATGATGTCAGTGCTAGATCAAGGCTCTGGTCTTGCTTCCTTACTGCTTGGTGAGTACAGTGCCTGTGAGGCTTGCAGTGCTAACTTTGCATGAAATGAGAACAAAACATAGGCAAAAGTGACCCAGTGTTTCTATTCTCAGCAAGTGAGTGTATTTTAGGAATGGTTTAAACCATTTTAAATTCACTGAGTGTGAATTATAGCATCTCACAATTTTTGTCCAGATCACTTCCAGTCTTATATCTGCAGTGACAGGGAGAAAAGCACCTAGGACTTTAGTAGTGTGCCATTATCCTGCACATCAGCTACTAGTGCTGTGCTATGTCTTCCCTAGCTCAGCAAATACAGAGTCATTGTGCCTGATCAACTGTCTCTGGAATAGGTGCTGTTTTCTTCCATGAAGACACCAGATGGGACCTGAATTTTGACTTTCTGATTAATATTTTATTTTTCTGTCTGTTATGCTGGCTTTCCTACAGCCTACTGATTTACCATAGTACCTGTCTCACAAGTACACACCTCTTCTCCCTTGACTTATGTTTCCCACAGTCAAGCAATTTTGTAGGTGCTTTTCTATCTTGGACTGGACACAAGTGCCTGGCACTAGAAATGCTGACTCTGGCAAAACTGTGCTTTAAAAAAAAATCAGATAGGAGAAAGATACCAACCTGTTACCCCGTATTACACAGGGCTAGATAGAGGCTCATACTGCATGCCCAATCAAGCACTTTGAAATCCCTTTTTCCTCAACTGCAATAGCTGGTGGGAAAAGCTGCCTGATTAGAGCAATGCTTTCTCTGTGCAGGCTAATGGAGTGAGGAAGAGAAAACAGAAAACCTGCAGAAGTTTGTTTTCATCTTGCTGAGGCATGGCTCTGGGCAGCAGTGGTGGCATCCCCCGTAGAAGCCGGGCAGGCACAGACTGTGGCTCTTCTGTGCTGCAGACACTCCTGGACTGCTGCCTGGGGCAGCATATTGAACACCTTGCTTCATATGCATGACTTATGGCAAAGCCATTGAGGAGCCTACAGCTTGTACTGTTTTCCTTGGTGTTGCTTAGAAGTTTAAAGTCCTTATCCATGGTTGCAAAATAGCATATGTGGCTGCATCGTTTGTAATTCATGTTCCTAGAGGAACGCGGCGTAAAAGAGCTGTAATCAGTGAATGGATCCTGGTGTCCAGGAACAGCAGATATTGGGTAAATGAACACATCTCTTTTTAGACATCTAGGCTTACTCTAGAAGAGTATTTAGATTTGTATTTATTGAAAAGGTAGACTAAATGAGTATTTTACACATCAACAATAATAACCTCATGCCAATAGGCAAACGGCTCGTTTACAGGATGGAGTCTGACCACAATTTATCTCATCATAGTAGCCTGACTACCCATAGACCTCAGTATCTTCGTACAACTGATCGGTACCTTCATCCTCGTCTAACAGATGGGAAAACTGAGAGGAGGGGAACCAGGATATCTGTAATACAGCTGATAAAGGAACTGACACCTCAGGCACCCGTTTGAGTGTCATGTTCCCCATGTGTGTTCTGACTCCTGAGGGGGGCTGTGCAACTAAATTCTCTGTCTGACTTAAAAAAGAATAAATCAGTCAGAGTCTAGAGTATTATTCTAGAGTATTATTCTAGGCTAATCAAACTATGTAGTCTTTTCTCCTGCAAAAACCCAACTGAGCTGCCTTTTATTTTTGTTTCACAATACACAAAATAAACTGACAGAGAGTGTCTGCTAGTGGACTGATCTGCAACAGCCCTAAGTAAGTGCTAAAAACAAGTCTGCAGTGTAATATGATAGAGAAATTGTTCCGCAAGGTCTTGACTCTGACCTTACATTACCTGTATCAAAATAGTGCAAAAAAGGAGACAGAAGAAACCAGCCAAGTCCTCTCTAAAATTACCTCTGGCACCAGACCCACCGAGCGTAGATCATAGTATATTTCTATGAATAGAACTCAGAGGAGTTGTGGAAGATTTGCAGATCCTGTAATTTTGCAGCTGAAGCTGATGACTGGCAGCCGACCACAGCTCTGGTGGCTGAGGAGCGAGCGGGACGACTCTGAGCTGTCCAAGGGAGATCCTTAAGTTGCAAGGTACTTAAATCCTTGGAAACTGCCTCTCTTTCAAAAGCTTTTTGTTACATCAAAATAAATGTCAGGGAATGCAAGTATGGCAACATTCTCCAGTTTATCAAGTGAGACCTCTAAAGAATCTCTTGAGCCTCTGTTTGCCAGTTGCACAAATCATCAGCCTGCTCTTGGACGTGCTTACCAGCCTTAGTGGGTATTACTTGTACCAGAAAGTATCTGAAGGGTCAGGACCCATGAGTTACTATTTCTACTGCAATGCCTAAGGGCACTAAATAGGAATTAGAATACAAGGCGTTGAACAAAGCACTTAAGCATGTAGCAAAGAAGTTCTGGCAATCTGCAGTTTGAAGTAGACAGCAGTGAGCGCGTACCAGAGAAATAGGGAGAAGAGGCATGAAAGGAGTGTAAAAGTGGTCAGAGGTTAAATATCAACACTATTTGATGAAGAAGTGCAATGTCATATGGACATTATACATATTCGTCGAAAGCTTATGTGCAAGGCAAAATATATATGTGCTGATAATTACTCTATGTTTTAGGAGTGGAGGTTGGGTTTCCCTGTGCAGTGACATTACAGATGTCTACAAATTGTGTCTTACATCTAAGTTGTTTATAATGTGATTGCAAACAGCAAGTGTATTGTTTCAACACGGTTAATGTTTATGAGCTGCATTTCAGTTTATAGGTGCACACAGATTGCCTGGAAAAGTACCAGGCCATTCCTTTTTTAAGTTAGTGATGAAGAAGGATGAAAGTCTGCATATTCCCTTCCAGTGTAAAATCACACAGGGGGAACACAATGAGCCCAAGAAGTCTACAATTGTTTGGGTCTTAAGTTTCTATAAATTACCTCATGCCCTCCTTATGTCTGTGAGATTATCTGAGATTCCAAATAGGGCTATTTCAGGCCAAGAAAGGAAGAAAATAAAGACTGGGAATCCATGAGAAATCAAGACTGCATGCTGTAGATTCTCAGTATAGCCATGCAAAAGGACTTTTTCCAAAGGCTTTCCTCTAGCCACCACCAGAACCGTCAACAAAGTCCAGCTGATTGCTGTACTGCTTTTGGCTCCATGACCCATGTGTGCACCCTGGGAAGAGGGGGCTTATGCAGTGTAAATGGATTTAATGCTGCTTCAAACCACATTAACTGTACTCAACATTTACAGCATATGGTTCGCAGGTTTTCCCGTGGAAAATATCATTCAGACCTGCTGCTCCTTAGCTCTTTGTACATCCTCTACTATGCCTCCTATTTCCCTAGGACCTAAAACCCACTTGAAGGTATCAGAGGAGAAGGACATGCAAAGGGAAGAGGTAGCATCAAATATTGCTTTCTTGGCTTCATTTTTCTCCCACTTGATTAGAAAAGACATAAAGCAGAAACATGGACACGCTAAATGTAAAGATATCGAACAATAAATACCTTCTGTGTTTTATGTTAGAAAATAGGAAATAATGCAATTAAAACTTATTTATAAACAGAATGATGATTTTTTTTTTCTTATGTTTACTTGTAGTTTTTCTCCTATCTCTGCAATCTGTCTCTCTGGAAATTAATTACAGAAATACACAGGTAAGCAGCAGTGCATAGGTAGAACGGGGTTGCACAGTTTACTGGCGTTATGTGTTTATAGTTTACAGAAGAAGAGAGCAGTCACTGAATGGACCTTTCACATAAGCCTCTAGATTCCTCCAACTCTCCCAGCAGTGGGATGTATGATGTTAGGTATTCTGTGCATAACTCTGCCTGAACAGTGAGAGCTGCATTACTTAAGCTGCCAACTAGATTATACATTTTTACCTGCTCAGCTGTAAGAGTTAAGAGCTTGGCTTGCCAGGGATGGCACAGAAAGGAGGTGTGCTGGGGAAGGAGCAGGACACCCCTGTTAAAAGCTGTGAATCTAATTTCTCATGCATTGAGAATGTTTTCGCTCATTTTCCTGTTCTTCAGCACATAATGATTTTTCTGTCATCAATGGAGTTTTAATTGAGTGGGATTAGGGGTGGATTAAAGGATCTCATCAGCGCTCATACTCCCTGCATCCACTTCCTGTTGAGTCCTCTCAACAGAAGAGCTTTTGACACTACAAAAGTGAAAAATACTTAAGACAGCGACACAGTGAGGGAGAACTCAATTGAAATGTAACCAAGGAGTTACAAGTGTAAAGGCAAGCATGTCATAAAATGTTGGAGATCAGAGAAGGACGTGGTTTACGTCACTTTGCCCGCTCCTGGATTTCACCTGGCTGTATATGAGGGGTTTAAACTTTAGCAGACACAAAGACATCAACTCAACTCCTTCCTCAACTGCTTATGGATTTTTTAATGAAAGACACTTTCCAGCATATAGCTGAATCAATACTAAAAATGTTGTAAAATTCACAACACAAAAAGCCAATGGATTTACATTTCATTCTGTATTTACATTAGATTTAGAATCAAAACTACAGTAGGAGCATAAACCCTTTCTTTCTCCTTTTATGCCAGGGAGAAGTAGGATATCAAAATTATGCATTTATTTGGGTTAGTTCTCTCTTTACTTTTTTCTTGAAAATACTTTATCTTATCTAACCAAGAGAAAAAGGAGAGGGAATAGAGTTTCTGAAAATGAATCTATTGAGTACTTAGCTAGACATGGGAGAAAATCCTGACCCAGCAAAGAAAAGAAAATATTCTCAGTGATTTCAGTGGGCACAGTTTCATATATTGTTTCCCACATAGAGCAAAAGCTTAGTTCTGCTCTTTATGTCCCACTTTAATCACCAGGAGTTACACATGCAAATCCACAGCAAGACTGTAACTAGAACATTTAAAACTAATTATGCAGCTCTAGGAACAATGGCCAAATCTCACCATGAACAATTCTTTATCTTTCAGACACTATGAAATCTTCTCCAGTAACAAAAATTTCCTCTCAGATATGCACAGCAGGTCTCAACTCTGATACGCTACTGACATTAATGGGATACATGTATACAGTACATATATACACATATGCAAGTCAAAATTTACCATGAGGTTCTGTGAGGATAATATTAGTGATGTCTTCTCTTCCACATCTGTGCTTGAAAGAAGCAGTGACATTTTAGTCTCTTGAAGGATGTTTTAGATATGGTTCTCAGTTAAGTCCTTCAAAGTTACACCTATCCAAAGGGGTCCAAAATGCTCTAGGCTAAAAATATTTTTAGCATGGACATTATTGTAAAATGTGCTACCTGTAAGTCTTATATTAAGCATGACTTGGTGGGGCCATTTCCCCTCCTCCAGGTTGTCCCAGCTCCCCATTAACTTGCCTAACTAAAGGTGATTGAACGTATCAGTATTTTGGTGGGGTTTTTTGTGTTATTATTTGTTTATTTATTATTATTTATTTAATCAATCAGAGTTACCACATGACTGGGACATATCCTCTTCCAGATGAAAACCTGTCTGCAAAGGATGAGAAGATATTCTTCATTTTTACAGAATAATTTTTACTCGTCATGCTATCACAACATTGTGAATTTGTTTGCTACTGAACATACACACGTAGTAACATGAATCTGGCTGTTAAATGCCTGTAATTCCTTACCAATCAGCTCATCTGCAGTGAACGTCTGGGATTTGTTGACATCTAGTAGCCTGGCTAGCTCCACTGTGTATGCATAGTAGCATTCAACTTTATAGGGTTACCAGGTGTCTGCAAATTTGCAGAGAGGCTTCTGAGAGACCAACTATATTTGCACTTCACAGCTGTTTCATGTATATGCAATAAAATAAATCCAACCAGTCTGCAAAACAGTCTGCAAAACATCAGAGTTACCTTATAATGGCACTTCACTGTACATATGAAGATACTTCTCCCTGGGAAATCCCAGACAAAGGTTAGTAGACCTGTACTTAGGAGACTGGATTTCAGAGAGATGCTTAGGGTTTGTCAAATAATGCTGTAACAATTCAAACTCATTGCTGATAGTTCACATGAAAAGACACATCAGAGAAAAAACAGGGTTCCAGGTCCTCATCTATTTGCAGTTGGAACGGTATGGACTCAGTCAAGTGGAGCACAACCGCAAGGAGGCTGGGAACAGCTGTTGAATGACAGGAGCCAATGGAGATACAACGAAGCACAGATAGAAATTAACTTAAAATACAGCTAGGAAAGGAAAACTCAAATTTACAGCAGCTTTGTCATATTTCCACAACTATAAAGAGTGCATATTCACTCTGGATTATTGTTCCCAGGATTCAGAAAAACATATTAATGGAGAATACAGCTGCTAAAAATATAATCTCATGTGTTACTCTATATTTGCTAAACATAGCATATCACAGGTGCTTGACTATAATGCATTTCTTCATAATTTATGTTGGTTTTTTTTTTGAAAATACATTATTTTAAGCACCTGACTTTGAGCCCAGGCTGTTTAAAACCAAATAGCATTGTGTAAATGATGTTAAACTGTAAAAACGGTGATTAGAATAACTCAAGAGTCAAATTCAGACACCTATTATATGCTGCTGAACTTCAGATATAATTGGGTCTGTCTCACGTTGCTGCTAAAAATAGGAATATTGTAAATGAAGTGGAAGAAAAATTATGGCACAGGATCCCATGAGTTAAAACCTTCAGAGCATCAGTCTAGTGGCCAGACATAATCTAACATGGCCAATAGATTCTCCTGAAGTGCTCCTTGCCATTATGAGGCAATTACTGAAAATAGGCAGAAGAGGAGATGCTTTCAGCATCTTCCACAAAAGCAGACAAATGAGAAAACTAAAACTCATGAGATGCTTTGGAGTTCTCTAAAGCAAAGCAGATCAACTCTAAGAGTGACTGAGAACTGTTAGTGTCTGTGTTAGCAGTCATTTTTTTCCTTTGAAAAAGAGACCTGTAAGGCTGACCAGTCCTTTAAGATGCTGGGAAGGAGCTGTTACTGAGTTGAACCAGCAGCTGCTGGTGAGAAACAAGACAAGAAGAAACACGTGTACACACAGATCTCATC
Organism: Aptenodytes patagonicus; assembly: GCF_965638725.1. NCBI lineage: Eukaryota > Metazoa > Chordata > Aves > Sphenisciformes > Spheniscidae > Aptenodytes > Aptenodytes patagonicus. Next base: position 19,869,973 of record NC_134952.1, on the reverse strand, counting down.
TTCTCCTTCATAAGATTTTTTCCTTTAACATTTTCAATTTATTAGTTGTATTGAAGTTTCATAGTTACAAACTCAGTCTTGGGCTTCTCATTAACTACAGCTGACTGTAGTTACTAAATGTAAATACTAAATTTACATTTATGTTTCAGGCAGTAAGAAGAGATCACAGAAAAGAACTCCTTGATTAATTGCATCTGTTTTTGGTTATATTTATTTTCTTATTTGCGATCATTGTTCATATTTTCTGGAAACTCATTTTCTTAAATTAACAGTAGAATTGATTCCTGTTCTGGGGTAGCTATTTCAAGAATACTGACCATTTCTAGGTCTTTTACTAGCTCAGTTAAAATGCTTCTAGTTCATTTGACAGTAAGAATTCGTTAAGCATGTAAAACTACCACTGTGAGCAGAAGAAAATTGCCTTCCTCTATTTCCCTATGATATACAGAACTGCATGATTTAAAAGTGTGATAGGATATTTATAGGTGAATCTGACCGCTACAAGAGTAGAATAACAAGTCAGATGGAGAAGAGGAGCAGTTTTCATATCCTTAGGTAGATGCAATATTTTCATAAAATTTCATAGTTTGCACAACTTGTTGAAATGCTGTAAGAGACTGAGAAGCACAATCAGAACTTTGAATAAATTAGATGATCTGATTTAGACGTGTTGCAAAAACCATCAGAAATCTGTATATAAAGAGGCTTTGCAGATCAAGGCTTTGAAATAAGCTGGATATGTAATAACAAGGTTTTATAAAGCATCTAGTCTTGAGGAATGTACAGCTAAAATATTTCAAGGCTGAAGTTTTCCATAATAACAGAGAAAAGAAGCATTTCCTCATTTGCATCATATTTAATTCTGCACCCAAGGACATCATATTGACCAAAACTCTCCATAGATATAGGGAATTTGACAGGACGACCTAACTCTCAGACTTCTGATGAAGTTTACTTTTCTCAGAGAAATTACAGGATATATGCCATCTTTGTTAGGCACATTAATGAGTTTTTGGCACAGAGCTGGAGGCAATGCTGTTTGTGCTTACCGAATAGAAAGTTTTCTCTGTTCAGATCCCGTGAGACAACCAGGTCTTGGCATGTAGTTCATTGTTGTTCTTTTGTAAGGAGAATACTAGAAAAGCAGGTCAACCTGCTTAGTCTAGTATCATCTTTTGTTTGGATAACAGGTACAACTTCAGCTGGGGAACTACAATGGGGAAGAAGCAACATATGGTACAAAGTCATAGCCTGAATGCACGTTTTTACTAACTTTGAAAAGCTCCCAGGGAATTCATTGGAATCTATGTTAATCTAAAGTAGAAAGAGTTACTATAGTTACTAATACAATGGTTACTAAATATAATTCTCACTATATAAAGTGCACATTCTGGGATCCTATAAGTTGAAAAGATAAAAGATCTTTAATTACGTTTGCCATGGTAATAAATGATTGGCTTCCTTTTATATAGTTCCACTGTAGACAGAGTATGTGCATAACACTTTGAATGTTTTCAATGATTCAGCATCAGCCAGGAGTATTAGAGTTCTTGCTCCCTGTCCTTTTTTTATTTAAAGGTTGGCAGTAATTTTTCATGTCAAGGTCATGATTGATGTGGGTTAACTTTCACTAAAAATTTTTTGAAACATTTTGAGTAATGTTAAAAATTATGGCATGCAATACATCAAAATATTTTTCTAGACTTCCTGCATAAGTAAATAAGCACTAGGGAAATGTGGAAGGCATACATGGTATTTTGTAAGCAAGTTTCAAACTGCATGTTGCAGATTTATATGCTTCATAGCTTACGCTGCGATGCATGTTGCATTTTATTAAAATACACTGTGCGTGGGGAATAGATGGTGATCTACTACATTTGTGTCTTTGCCCACGACAATTTGAAATGGAGATCAATTCACTAAGAAACGTATCCAAGCATGGATTATGTAGCCTGTCTGTCAAGTGTCAGTTTCCTGGGGAAATACTAATAGCAAATCCTCAATCTTAGGCCAAATGTCAAGGCTGTAACGTCCAGCACTCTGAGTATGGAACATGGGATTACAAAAACATCTGCCATTGTCAGGCAAATGTTAAAGCCACTGATCTTCAGCAGTCAAGATCTAAATAGCACAGAAAATCCATCCGAGACATAATTCCTAAAGATAAGTAAAGTAAAACATGATGAGGAACAGGTGAAGCAGCAATGTATTTTCCTAAGAGAAAAAGAAAGAGGAATGTCTACTGTCACTCAGTAATGTAAGTTTAAAAAAAAAAAGGTAGTCAGGTCATTGGCAGGTGTACAGTGTGGAGCTCTCCTCTTTTTTTTACAGTCAGTGTCTTCTCATTTGCCCTCATTAGCAGACCATTATAAAAACCTGGGGAACTGAATACACCTGCCTTTTCTCACCACATTTAGATATCTCAGTGAGGTGCTCATGAGAGGTTTCTAGAATCCCTGCAGTCAGTCCATTCAGAATAGCTCAGACCACTCACATGAGGTGTCTACCTTTCTATTTTGACATATCAAGATCACAGGTCCCTAAGCAAGGTACTGTTATAGACTTGTGAATGGAGCGTGTACTGCAAGGGCAAAGAAAATAGGCTCTTGCTTTGAGTGAAGTGAGATTCTGAGACGACCACAACACGGCTGAGGAAAAGGTTCAGAGATGCTGTAAAACTATCACAGATCAGTATCAGGAAACGTTAGAACATCACACCAATACAATCTTTTCTTTTTCATATTTTTCTTTCCACTTCAAACCCATGTTAGGTACTATCTAAGCATGAGGGAGGAACTGTTCTCTGAAAGCACTTATCTTTCTCCTAAGATGATTGCATTAGACAACTAGTTTAGATCAGACATTGTATGATTTTATACTGTTAAACTTAGGTGAGATGAGTCCCACGTCTAGTGCATATAGATAAATATGAGTAGGTAAAACACATTTTAAGATCCTTTCAAATGCCAAGCAGGAGGTAGCCATCTTGGGAGGACATACATCAGTATTTCTATGTGCTCAAAATTACCTACGTGAACTATGTCCTGGAAAGCTGGATGCCGTTGGGAAGGTGACAGAAAACAGCTGAGAGTGTTTGAAATGCTGTATTCAATATCATATATACGATACTCTGCTGAGGTGCCCAGTAAAGGAGCTAGACAATTAGCTGTCAGCCAGTATTTACTCTTCTTTGCAAAAATTGTAGGATAACATCTACCGTAACTGTCAAAGTTCAAACTATGTCATTTCAGTATGATTTTTACTTTTCCAAATATTCCTAATGTATTTTCATTGCTGTCTTGAATCAAATGGACAACAGCTTATTTACCTTTTAACTGTATAGTAATCAACAACTACAAGAAACTTTTCTGTATTTCCATGGCTTAAGGCGTCAGCAGCCACAGAAAAAGATATACCCTTTCAACCAAGACTTAATTGTTCCTAAACTGAAAGAAGACCAATATACTGCTGGCAATTTATGAACCTTTTGTCCTACCAAGATATAGCTGTGCATAAATCTTGGAAAACTGTATTATTTAGCTTGTTGCAGCTCTGTAAAAGAGTATGAATAATACAATATGCACTTCTGTTACTTTTCCAGCAATCACATTGTTTTCTCTATTCCTACATTTCTTAGCAATAAAGGAAGGTTTCAAGAGTTTTGTTCTTAGAACCTAGGCTAGAAATTATTTTTATGATCTGCTCCATTTGCATGCTGTCTCACATCTGACAGTCCACCATGAGCAATTGAGAAACTTCTTCTGCATAAATTACAGTAAGCCTTATGGCAATTATTGCTATCTTTACTGATCCGTGCAAAACCATTTCTTCTCTCATTCCAGAAAGTGCAAAGACTTTTCTTTTTAGGGAGTTGTTGACCATATTACAGTTTTCAGCAATATAGCTGTGCAAGTAGAAGTTAACCAGGCCCCTGAGAGGCCTGGTTAATTAGAAGTTTTGCTACGTGGCAGAAGTGAATGAATAGTGGGTAAGACAGTACATGTAGATTTTTACCCAGAAAGGGCAATTTTACTTTCTATTAATTAGGGAATAGACTATAAAAATAAGGTTACCTGTTATACTGGAGTGTAAGAAGGCCAAGTTCCAGAGCTGTTTTGGTACTGGACATTTTGCTAAGACACCTGCAAGATTAGGCTATTAAAATAATAATCAATCATTTTAATGATGTTAATACAGAAGTGAAGTGAACCAATAAGATGGGGGGCCTATGTTCAGGTATGGTTTAGGAAAATGAAGATGTGAAGTGAATGAATTGGACAGTATAAAGGCATGTTTAAAAGACAGCCTTTTTGATCTGCTTTCTGAAGATGGCGTCTGGTTCCTGTTATTCATCTTGTCCTGCCAAGTTGAAGGTTTTGTGATACCAGCCTGCTAAGAGGTTTTGCTTGTTTGTGTGTTTCTGTTGTTTTAGGAATGAAAAAGCTAGTTCAGGTCTTGTTTGACTTCTGCTGTGCACATCTACAAAAAGGGAGGAATAATGTTTTTCTGATAATGTCTTCAGAGGCACGAAATGAATAAAGGAGCAGGTAGCCCTATCTTTGTGAGACAGCTAGCAGGTTGTATCTTGATTTGTTGAAGGACTGTTCCCTCAGGATTGCTGTCATGGCCGTAAGCCACGTACTAGGCTGTAATTCGGTCAATTAAAAACATATAAATAATGTTTAAATGCTACTTAAGACCGTGCTCACTGTCTGCTCTGTGCCTATATGAAGCAGACCAGTAGACGCTAAATACCCATATAGCCAGTATTCAGCCTGTGATAAATCCGTGGGACAAAATAATCTTTAGATACCAAATAGTTTACTGTGCAAGATGCTGGCTGCTGTTCTAGAAACATTTCAAAACCATCTTTTTCCATTTCTGTAGCAGCTGACGGCATACCTATACAGTTTCTGCAAATACATCTTTTAGTGTCTTCTGGATTGAAAGGTGCTGCATAACTGCTGTTACCTGAGCTCACTTGTAAGGCCTGGGCTCTCTCACAAATGCCTCAGCTTCTCAGAACAGATCATCACCACACTGCAGCTAAGGCTCTTCAAGGATGGCCCACAGTCCAAAACCGTATGACATATAAGCCTGTGACCTAATGAATGGACAGGAGGCAACCGTAGACACTTTCTAACCTGCTCCCCTGCAGACAGACCTCGGTTGAAATGGGGGAGGAATTGCAGTAATTGTGAGCTCAGAGCAGGACTTTGTATTTTGGTTGTTTAATTCTTCAGGACAGCTCAGAAAGAGAATTTTTGTCATTTTTATATTTTGATTTATATTGTCAAAAAACCCTGGCTTTTTTCAGACTGAATTATTGCAGTGGAAGTAAGCAACATATGCAAAGTTTTGATTAATTCATTCAGCCTTTGTGGTATCCCTACCACAACTGCATGAATTAAGGGATATCTGTTAAAATAAGCAATAGATAATAACCAGGGGACATCAGTTACAGTGGTGAGGGATGCTTGCTTGAAGTAAGAGATGGAGAATCGCCCTAATGTCTCTTGTTTGTCAGCTAGAAGTGACGAGACTTTATGCTTTTCATTCACTGAGGATTGATATAGTTAGCCTTGAAAGCCTGACCACTTCGTTTTGAATGCTTGCTTTCGCACTTCTTGGTCGCTTATGTTATGAATGAAAAGAAACAATTGTAATCAGACTCCTGGCCATTGTTTTTGGTCCCTTTCAATTCCTGTCTAACACCAGAAAAGAAGCGATACTCACATTTTTGTGAACAAGCAATATTATAATTTTATTCATGTAGCAGTAATGTGTGAATTGGTGTAGCATGTACCCAGTGAATATACCAGGTATCTATGCAGTTAGGCATTTAGTAATTAAGGTTCTGATCTGAAATGTCCTTTTACTTCATGAATGTGTTTATGTCCTGTTGAAGTCAATGAGTTATAAACACTTTTTTAAGTGTAAGCATATGTCTGCCTGATTTTGTATGTGGGAGTACAGCAGATGAAGGGAACCAAATTGGAAATTTCTTTTCTTTGACCTGCATTTTTGAATATCCAACTTGAAAACCATGTGGCCTGATTTTCAAAGATTTTCAAACTGAGGAACTTCAAGTCAGAGTAGAACCTTGTAGGTCTAAGGGGTGCTTCGTTTTACAGCTTTACAAGTGAAGTATTACACACCTTTGCCAGTGAGGCATAGAAGGAATTGATTGTATAATGTTTGTCATAAACTCTGGAATACACAGGTAAAAGGAACTTCATAAGAGTGATGACTTTTTTTTTTATTACTGCTCTGAACTGAAATTAATGCGTCTTCTATCTGCAAACAAGAAACAATTTAAAAGAGGGAATAGAACATATTCAGCGAGTAGCAGATCTGTTTAATACAGAAAATTTTATGAAAACACATGGCTAAGATATGCGAAAGACTTGAGCGCTTGAGACTCATCTGTTATTTTTAAAGGATTTTTAAACTATTTTTAAAAGGATTTCTAAAGGATTTTTTAGAAGTATTTATAAAGGATAGAAAAAAAAGTTTAGTAAAATGCAGGAACATACAACTAAGTGTAACACAGTGAAGCTGTGCAGAGAAAAAAGTAACCTGGACAAGCAGAACAAGTATGTTAATGATAAAATTCACTAAATTGTTAGAAAGTTTCCCAAGAAACATAGTAAAAGTACCATTATTGACTGTGCAGAAGAATAACCCGTAAGTAACGTGTCCCTGGAAAAGGCTAATTTAGCTAATATAATTTTTTTGAATCCTGTTTTGATGTTTTTTGAATGAAGAAAATATTAATGAAAACCTCTGATTTGTCTGAGTTATCTCTGCACAAAAATGAAGATGATGTTAAGAAGTGAACAAGGTAAGTACTGCGTGTATTTTTTTGAAACTAATCTATACTGCTCAGTTTGGGGCACTCTATCTTACCAGCAATCCAAATCTTCCAGTGCATTGCTCCAGCAAACTGATGGAGATGATTGGGCTTCTAACAGGTCAAAACCATTGGATCACAGTGGAGGATTAGATCTAACATTGAAACCGTAGGTCCTAAAATATTGGCATTAATTAGGAATTTACAAATTCTTTCATCAGTAAATAACTTGAATACCTAAAGAACAGCTATCAGCCTGATATGTGGGCAATCTTCTGTTCCTCTTGGAATTGGACAGCTCTGGGAATCAAAGATTAGGACTAAACTAGGGCATATTAAATTTCTATTCAAGGCACTGAATATACTTTGAACCATACTTATTTTGTTTTATGTGTTTGCTTTGCTGGGGAATGTGTTACTAGCCAAGGCCTTCAATCTCTCTGGCACAAATTACAAGTTTTAAATAAATAATTGGCAACTAGCTCTGCCTCCAAGAGTACCATGAACATGGCTGTAATGTAATTCCCAGGACATGCAGCTCTGCATGGGCTGTTTTCCCTCTTCTGATTTTGAAAAGAGTAGAGAGCACAGAGGCAATGCATAGTCAGAAAACACTGGTGTTAAAAGTCCTCGCAGGTCCCCAAGGGACCTGGTAAAGTACTTTATAGCATCAGTTGTATTATATATCATCATAGGAAACACTTAACTAATCTTGGGAAGCGTATTTAAACAAACCACAAGGTCCAAAGAACATATATTTTTCAAATATATCAATATCACAAGTATATCAATATTATTCTGGTGACAGCATCAAAATTTACTGACAGCTAAATGGACCCAAACCAGTTTTTTTTTCACTTGTTGGGGAAAGGCTTAGCAACTGTAAAGATGTTTCTTGGCCAGAACCTAATTCATCTTCTAAAGTGAATTAAAAAAATGCACTTAAAAGCTAAAAATATAATGTAAACTAAAACTTGTGCTCAAATGTAAAAAGAAAACCCCTATTTTTTATAATCTCTCAAGTTCCAACAAGATCTAACCAAACTTTTGGGACAGAACCATGGAAGTAAATGGATTATTTTACCTGTAGAAATAAAGTGGTAAAATACAGAGCTCATGAGGAATATAATAATTATGTGTACAGTTATATACAATGTACAACTAACAAATGATTAATAATAAACTTTAATTTATCTAGAATCTTGTCCAAAAATTTATCCTAATACTGTATGCAGCTGTAGTAATTTTATTAAAACAAAAGTATTTGTGTAGCAAGGGTTACATCATTAATTAGCATGTGAGCTTCCACCTTCAGCTATCAGCAGAAATGCCAGCTCGATCAGTAGCAGGTGCCTGTATGTGATATATGTGACGCCATCATAGAATTTGGCAAGCAATACTTAGGAAACTGCATGATGGATTAATATACTTTAGCCTAGGTCTTCAGATACTGTAAACTGACCTTCCCTGCACAGAGTGTGGAGGGTGAGACCCAGCAGAGATTGACAACTGCCAGGGCTGTCAGCGGGGAGATGCCTCAAGTCGGCACATCCACCATGCAGCTGACTGGAGCACACGTGTGGGAGACCCTGGAACTGGCTCAGCGTGCCCCCTGAGGGGGGGCAGAGGGGTGCCCTGACTCCCCCTCAAAGGGTTTATAATTCAGATTTCACTGGGTTAGGGAAGGTCCCCTACCCCTCCTCTCTAGCCTTTAAAGACAACTTGTGCCCTGGTCAACCCGGCCATTTGGGTTCCCTCGGTAGTCGTTGAAGAAAGGCTGGCGTGTCTGAGGTGGAGTCTGCCCACGTCCGTTTTACTCTGTAGTCCAAGGATTATTGCATGAAAATGTACATCCTTTTTGGACACCAGAGGCTGACAGAAAACACGTATCTTTTTATTCACAGTAACAGCTAGTGTGACCTGGACATCTTTCACCGTCAGCAAGAATGAACCTCGCAGCCCACTTACTAACACATTTCCTCGGTACAATCTCAGTGAAAACCTCTAATTATGATGTATTAATTTACTGAACTGCAATGTTGCAGACATTTAAACAAATGTTTTTGCATTTTGTTGCGGCACCTGGACATTTATATTTAGTGATTCTCTTACAGGTGGTATTTCAGTTATTTGTTATTTAATGCCAAGCTAATGGAGTGTCCCATTTTTGCTCTCATATGTGCATACAAGCTTTTCTCTACTAGTCTGTGAGGTCTAAGGAAAGCCTGCTTGGATCTTTGCAGACAAGAGTGCCATTTTCTAACACAAAATATAAGATTTGATGTTACTTCCCCATCTTTCCCATTATCTCTGTCCCTGTGCACAGTGAAGACGATAACCCACAGCAATATATAAAAGCTGAAGTAATGTAAGAAGCAGAAGTTTCTCTCTCTCACACATCATGTTCATTGTCGTGCAGGAAGTTCAGGATGGCCAACCCAAACTATTCAAAAAATGTAAGACAACTCCCAAGCATTATGAAATAGATGAGAAATAAGGTACTTATGTGTGTAATCAGAAATACATACACCCACATTTCAAATTATATAAAAATATATAAAAATATATATTTACATACACATTTAATTTTTAATACACATTTAATTATTGTTAATAGTTTTTTTTATACTTGTAAATACATATATGTGTACGTGTATATAAGATCCCTGATATTTGTTTTTCAGTTTTTCAGTCTTTAGGCCACAGTTACTACTACTACACTATCTAAGACTTGTAGACCTAAAAATATACCGAACGATCAATAAATGGTTCACCATTTGTCAATGCTCTATTGTTCAATAGCTACAGAATTATGGAGGAAAGGGTCTTCTGTGTGGAAGCAACTAGACGCCTATAGATTTTCAAGCTTCAGAGAGTTTAAGGTGTTTTTTTGCCCTGTGTACAAAAAATCAGACAGAAGAAGTTAGAAACCAAAATATAAAACTCAAAAAACCCCTACTTTGTTACTGTTATTTGTCCAGCTCTGTCTGGTACTATGTTAGTATGAAAAAATATTCCTTTCCCAGAGAGAAAACCCATTAATGTTTGTGAAATTTTTAGATATTGTGATGAGAAGGATCCTGTTAGTACTTAGACAGATGTATCTACAACATCTGGCAGTAGATTTCACAGCCCAGTCAGAGGTCTGGCCTTGATGACTCTGTTTAATTATCTCTTGGCTAAGGAATGTATGTCTTTCCCTCTTATCTCTCATAATCCTACCGAGATCCCGTCTGGGAAAAATATTGGGTAAGTGAAAACTTAGCCCAGGGAATTGACGAGATGAGGTAAATCTCAAGCTGCCATATTCATGAATACTCAAAGTTTTAGCACGTTTTTACAAGCTTTGGCAGAAGGACATGATAAATGTTTCAGAAGTTCTCCTGATCTCTCTTTATTGCTCTTTGGCCAGTGTCCCTGTAGTTTTCCAGTGTAGCATTTTTTTATTACTGGAAGGAAGACAATACCTCTTGCTGGTAGGACACTCTTTTTCTTCTTTAATGAGTTGCAAAATAAAGCAGAATATAACTGTGTAGGTAGCCTTAAACTTGGACATCAAAGTAGTACAACAATCAATAGTAGTACAACAATCCTAGCAGTTGTTCAACTCTCTCGAGCATTAACTTTATCATATTTCTAGATGTTCTGCTTTACTAATAGAGCATTTGTTACTATTAACTGTAGGTAGAATATTATACCTTAGCTAAATCTATCAAGGAGTAACATTTAGGTTCTGACACATGAGAGTCCTGAAGAAAGTTAACTACCATGACTCATTTCTTCCTAATTTCTACTGGTTTGGTAATTCTCTCTACAATGTTATTTTTTACAATCGAGCAAATATCTCTCAAGAAACTCTCACCTAATCTAACTAGTGCATTTCATTCCACTGAGAAGCATCCAAACTATAGAAAGATATTCCACAAAATACCATTGTATTAGATAGAACATATTTTTAAACCAAAAGGGAAGTAAATTTTGGCACTTAAGGCGCATACTTGATCTAAGAAATATTTTATATGAAGAGTTTTCTAGCATGGGTATGTTTTTCCACAGTTATCCTCCCTATGATTTCTTGCAGTTTCCTTTGAGCACCTGGTATTTGTTTCCAGCCATACAAAATTTTGAAGGTAAAATGTTTTGCTGAATTTTTGTTAGAAAACATGAACATTGAAATTGACCATTACTTTTGGCAAATGGCAAATGGCACCTTGCATTTTCATGGCAAATGATCTGATCCAACGTGACTGGCTTGACCTTTGTTCCAAGGATACTGGCTCGATGATTTTTTTGTAATACAATATTGATAGTGCAAAAATAATAATCCTCACTTAAATGTATTGTTTGTGTGCAGCATTTAAGCACAGAAATTTGAAAAGTTAGAGAAAGTCCTTTTGTAAAATATATTGTCTTTTAAAGAAGTAGCCTGAAATGGTATAGCTGGAGAAAGGACAATGTGCTTTTGGCTAAATGAAGCAAGATGGAATCATTGCTGATCAGAGCACCATTTATTCCCAAAACACAGTGGATTTCTCTAAAGGAAGATAAAGTCAGGTCTATTCCTCTGTGAAGACTTGATTATTCCTTTGCTACTGAAAACTAAATGTCTTAAATACTAAGTTGCAAAAAAATTAATCTTACAATTACTGGGATCTTGATCTGATTGAATCTGAATTCTGTAGATGTTTGAGACCAGTCATGCTACCCTTGCCATTTAGAGTTCTTGTTTTCCATGGGTCATTAGCAGAAGATTTACCCACAACTGCACCTTAGTGAGAGTTCAATAAGGAGTGGAGGGCTCCATTCTTTTCTGGTATGACTCAAAACTCAGTCATTTTACATCCTTTTACACCTGTCAGCACTTTTTAAATGTGCAGTGTCATCAGAAGCTGGTGAATGTATAATTCAGGAGATAAAAACAGGATTCTATTTAGACGGAAAAGACCTCATTTTAACTTGATATGGGCTGCCGCCTATGGTTTCATGCTGTACATATTGCACTTGAAGAACTGTCTGTGTCAAAGGGCTTCCCCTCGTGCAGAGCACCAGCAGTCAGAACACTAGAAAAAAATCAAGCCCTTAAAGCCTGATGCCCGCAGAATGAAAAACTTCTTAATGATCTGCTAGATCAGTGACTAAAGAAATGACATAATGGCTCTTTTACTATATGGATTCAGTGAAGGCACAGGAGATCATATACCATAGTAAATCAAATCAAGAAATATTTAAATACTGTTTAGTTCATAGATCAGTGATCTGGTAAACTGTAATGGAGCTTTCTGAGCCATTATGATCTGATGGAAAAAATGCAAGTTAAGTTCTGTTCATCTATTAGAAAGCAAGAACTACAGTGAGGCTGCAATGGTCTACTGTGTCAAAGCCTGTGTGGAGCATTTTTAATTAACTATTCATCTGCTCATTAGTCAGGATTAATGCAGAAGGATCTATTAAGATCTACTGTCTCAAAGAGTATGTCATGCCAGGAGTCTGTAAAGCCTGAAGATATATTACCCAGTCACAGTACCACATTATAGACTGACAGAAAAATTGCATCCTTAAAAAATAAAGCTGGCTCTGAGTAATGCTTGTGCAAGTAAATATCTTAAATCTTTTTTAAACTGCTATTTTTCCCAGTTCTGTAATTAATCAGAAGAGCATAATCTAAGATTTTTTTCCCAAGTCTCCTAACGCAATCATGTTTATCAGTTTCTGTAACATCATTTAAGAAATCCCAGTTATGCCATCCTGAAACAATACTTTATCATGTTTTGTCCTCATAACCCTGAAGAGTTCTAAAGTCAAATTATTCAGGTAGCTGAGTTTTTTGATACAAACACCGGGAACTTGGTATGTTCAGCCTTAAGAAAAGAAGGCGAAGGGGAAACCTTATTGCTGTCTTCAGCCACCTGTATGGGAGGTGTAGAGAAGATGGAGCCAGACTCTTCTTGTATAGAATCATAGAATCATAGAATCATTAAGGTTGGAAAAGACCTCTAAGATCATCAAGTCCAACCGTCAACCCAACACCACCATGCCCACTAAACCATGTCCCTAAGTGCCTCATCTACACGTCTTTTAAATACCTCCAGGGATGGGGACTCAACCACTTCCCTGGGCAGCCTGTTCCAATGTTTAACCACTCTTTCAGAAAAGACATTTTTCCTCACGTCCAATCTAAACCTCCCCTGGTGCAACTTGAGGCCATTTCCTCTCGTCCTATCGCTAGTTACTTGGGAGAAGAGACCGACACCCACCTCGCTACAACCTCCTTTCAGGTAGTTGTAGAGAGTGATGAGGTCTCCCCTCAGCCTCCTCTTCTCCAGGCTAAACAACCCCAGTTCCCTCAGCCGCTCCTCATAAGACTTGTTCTCCAGATCCTTCACCAGCTTCGTTGCCCTGAAGGTGCACCATGGCACAAGAGGCAATAGACACAAGCTTCAACAAGTTAAATTGCAATTAAATATAAAGATTTATTCTTTTAATCAGGGTCATCAACTACTGGAGCAATGTGCCCAGAGAGGTTGAGGACTCTCCATCCTTGATGTTGAACGCTCAACCGGATGTGGACATGAGCAACTAGATCTAGCTGGACCCACTATGAGCAGGTGTTGAGGCTATATGGCCTCCTGAAGCCCCATCCAACCTCTGTTCTTCTGTGATTCCATGATTCCGTAATTAGAAATCCAGATAATCTCTGCCTTGAAGTTTTCAAATTTCATATTAATGTAAAAAACATCTAAAATCTTAAACAGACAAAGTAAAAATATTTGGAAGCATTTGCAAGAGGACATTTCTAACAAACTAAAAGCTCTTTGCTGAGCAACTGAGCTTTCATTTCTTAAATCTTTTTTTTTTCTTTAACTGCTGCATATGAATATATAAGTACATTTATGAGTGTATCTCCTCCCCATGCCACTCCAGAGGCCTTGAAACTATGCTACTTTATTTTATGGTCTCAGATATTCCATAAAATGTAACACATAACAATTTTCTTAAGAGGAGGCCTATGCATGTGTTCTATCTGATGATCTTCTTTCAAGAAAAAGGTTGTGTGACATGGAAAAAATCTATTAGAGTGCTCACTGCAATAATCTGCGATGTACTTGAAACACAGGCTGTCTGAGAAGAAGCTGAATAGCTTATTATTCCATGTTTTCCTGTGTTTGTGTTTTGGGACAAACTTTGAGAAGATTTGCATGTTAAGATAAGTCAACAAGTTCTGGATGTACATTAGTGTCGCAAAAAGCCATGGCTGAGAATTTATTGCTTTTGCCAAAGGCAGAAAATATGTTAATGTATTTCAGGAGGGGGGAGAGAGAGAAGAACCATATTCAAATTGAATTTCATTGCCTCTAGTGTGTTTTCGGTCAATTCATGATCACCTGCATTTGGAGAATTTAATCCAAAATTTCAGTCATCTTTCCATCATCTCAGCAGATTTTGGATCAAGTCATTCTTAATGGAGCAATAATCAGGAGGCATTTAAGCTTATTTATGCACTCTTTTTGAAGAAAGAATGAAAAATTAGAAACAGGATACGAAGGTAGTAAGGAGAGAAAGTTATCTCATTTCAGTATGTCACCTGTCCAGATTTACCAACTGTTACTGATATAGCTGCAAACCTTGAATACACTACACAATATTCTGCTGAATCATGCAGAAGAATACCAAGCAATAAAGATAGGTCATTACGTATTTACAAATGTTCTGGCCATATTTGGAAATGATATCTAGGTAAATGGCACTGTAAAGCACGTGATGAATTAAAGACTTGATAAGTTATCTCGCACCTTTGAACATAATAAAACATGTTTTACTTTTCTCACACTGTTAAATGGCCTTACTTGCCATATTAGGAAGTAGAAAGTGCTTCTGTTTTCTTTCTTCCCCAGGACACATATCAGCTTTCTCTTTCAGATCCGACTTTATAATCCTTCTTAAATTGAATATTTTCTCACATTTAAATAAAACCCCCTAAATCTGATATCTGATACTACTTCAAAGTGAGGCAATCAGCTAAGAATAACTGAAAATAATTACTCAAAGAGCAAGAAAAAATCAATAACATGACAAATCAGATTGAAATTTCTTCTGAAAAGAGCAACTGATCAAACCTTGCAATCAATATTTTGATTTTTCTTCCTCACACTGCAAAGATTTTTAAAAAGCTCACACCGTGGTTATGATACACCTGTGATCTCAGCCTCACCTGCAGACCTCTGAGTACATATTCCTTCACATTTCTATAGACCCAATGAAATATAGAGGTTTTTAGGAGGACAGCTAATGAATCCTGGTGTAAGAATTGTGCCTGAAGCTTGCTATTTGTGTCGTCCAGTGAGGTGCATGACAAAAAGGAGGCCTTCACACTTCTCCATTGTCCAGAGATGGTGCAAACCCAAATCTGGCAAGGTGTTCCCACTGAAATGAGCCATGTTTTTTTCCTACTGAGATCAGTAGCTACTGAGGTGCGTAGCACATAGCTGTACTCAGCGTTTCAGAGGAAGTACACAAACATTTTCAAAGCTATTAAGCACAATGGTCAAGACTTCACAGGTCAAAGATCTTTTTGTTAGCTAAACCATTAGCGTTTGGTAATCCATGTTAACTAAAGTATAGTATAATTCTTGTACAGATCAGGTGAACTCTGCTTGTAAGACATTTTAGCCAAATATGACAAGCTCTAGCAATTGTAACATGATAAGATGGTTGTGAGCCCATTGTTGAGCTTTAACTCTTTTTTTCTCAGACATGCTGCCCAACCTTTGGGAAGTTTGTTCATTGCATAGAGCCCCCGTTCTCCACTTTTAAACAGGGATGCTAGTAGTGCATTTCTCCCATTTGGTATCTGCTTTGTTTTGTTTTAAATCATACTCAGGCAGACAGGAACTGTTTTTTGCCATGTGTTTGTGTGGCACTGAGTGTGATGGTGTGGCTGGAACTTTCTGAAATGTTAATAAGCTATAACTTCAGGAGCCTGGGTCACAGTTTAAGGCCAAATTACTGTGGAGACTACATGGACTCAGACACCAAAACACTTCAATGACAGATACAGGCAATCAATGACTTAGGTAACCTCTCTGCTCGCTGTGAGAACCATAGAATCATAGAATAGTCCAGGTTGGAACAGACCTCAAAAGATCATCCGGTCCACCCTTTTGTGGGAAAGGGAATGTAGATGATCTTATCTAGCACCCTGTCCAATTGCATCTTGAAACCTCCAGGAACTCTGGGGAGGTTGTTCCAGTGAATGATTGTTCTTACTGTAAAAAAGTTCTTTCTTGTGTCGAGATAAAGCCTCTCCTCGTGCAATTTGTACCCATTGCCCCTTGTCTTCTCCATGTGGCTCCTTGTGAAAAGAGAGCCTCTGTTCTCTTTTTAGCTGGCCTTGAAGTGCTTGAATACTGATGAGATCCCCCCTGAGCCTTCTTTTCTACAGTGAGAAAGGACCTAACTCCTTCAGTCTTTCCTCATAGGGCAGGTTCTCTAGCCCTTTGATCATCTTCATGGCCCTGATGTGGTCTGGGAGGAAAGCCACTGGGGCAGTGTGGCTGCTGGAGCCACACGGTGGGTGCTCCCAGGGCCAAGCTGGGGCATCCCCAGGCTCTCTGCCTGCTGACAGTCATTGGATCAGATAGAAAACACCCTGTTCTTGGTCAGCTTTGTTCAAATTGCCACCACATCTGATGGCCAGCTGCCGCTGTCACTTTTGCTCACCACCTACCCCTCTTGAGGGTGCTGTCACTGCTTTCAGAGTGTTTGGTGGGTTGTTTACACTTAAGGTACTCCTCTGTGCTTGTAACTAAGCTGTGGCCTTATCCTGTAGGGCTAGCTGAAGCTTATATGCCAACACCATGGTCAACTGGGCCTAATTTGTGGTAACTGCTAGGCCCTGCTTCAAGATTACCTCCGTAATCTCACAGCACCCTTTATGTACAACCAGTTTCAGAACTTGACCTTCTTACCCATTGCCTACCAGAACAGGGGTAGATTTGGCCACCTCAGAGAACAATGCCAACGTAAAGGCCTGAGGAAACAGCCAAAGGGAGGCCAGGGACCATCGTGGTCAGAGGCAAAGCTGACACCCTAACATCAGAGCCCACGATAGAAGGAGAGAAAATTTTCTTTTCTCTAATGCAAGACTGTAAAGCACTTACCCAGCTCTGAGCTCAATGAAGAGGAAGAGATAGTCCAAAAGACAGGCAGAATGTTTCACATAAAACAGTCTCACTACTAAGGAAGTGAGAGGCGAGAGAAATTTTTTTTGAAAGGAGAGGAAAAAGCTAGACTTTTATTTTATTCATCAAAGGGAAGGAAGAAGCAAATGAATCAGAAATCAAAGATTGACTATCATTGGTCTTGCTGACAAAGCAATCAGCAATCCCGTCACAGCAAGTACAGGGGTTTGTTGAACAAAGCGAAGGAATTTAAAAGTCTTGAACAAAATAGGGTCTTTCCATTTATAAAATTAGACATAATTTTAGAACAGCGTTTTGATTTAGGAGCTGTAAAGAATTTCTGCATTAAAAATATATAAATCCCAATTTTGTGATGTACAATTAATAATGACTTTGTCCAAACTCTCTCCAGCCTCCTTTGTAATTCTCTTAAGAAAGCATTAAATAAGGGCATTTTCACTTTAGTTGAAAATCAATGACACTTCAATGAAGCATGCATTTCCAAAATATTATGCAACTGAGAGGCATGCAGTTCTGCAGCTAAGTCAAGAGGCCAGGACTTCCTAAGTAATAATGCTGATTTAGAAGTGGAAATCTTGAAAAAAGTAACAATCAACAGCTTCAAAATTTATAGGTGCCATTGTTAGTCCCCTGGAAGTCTCAGGGTAAACCCCTGGGGTTCCTCACTCCAAACTGAAAAATGCAATGCTCAATCAATACAAAGCAAAGCAGAATAATATTTAAGGTTTCTTTTTCTGGGATATTTTGTGAAAACATGAGTTCTTTTTCTCCAGCTTTTTTGTATGGATGGGAAGAGAGAGAGCAAGAGGGCAATGCAGAGAAGAAGCAAGAATCCAGAGCTTTATATCTGACCATGCCTCTGGGTGACCGTAGAAACACAGCCTGGCACTTCCATCTAGCGTAAACATCCTGCTCCTGTTTCTGTTTAGTCTGTACAGATTGTAATCTCTCTGTATCTTCAGTGTCTGTTTGTACCACCCTTAGGGATGGCTGAAATAGCTTTCAGCTAGGGTGTTAGAAGTGATGAATAGGGGTGTACCTATACTAAACAAAAAGAGATCCAAAAGGGGAAGAAAAGGTAATATAAATATCAGAGTTAGCAATTGTTGAACACCTCACTTCCATCATAGGCAGGAAAGAAACAGAAACTTCAAAAATAAAACCCAGAAATTTCTGTTCCATGACACCACAAAGTGGTTATTCAATTCAGTTGCCACCAGTCCTTTCCCCTTCCAGCTCTTCCTTGCTGCCCACCAGTTCTGTCCTATGGAAGAATATGGACTAATGTAGTTATTCTGCTACTACTCTTCAACTTTTGGCTGTAGTTATGAAAAAAAGAGAAGAAGTCAACTGAGACTGCTTCCATGAAGTGGCAAATTATCTAGTGGTTAAAGCCAAGTTTCTGTTAAACATCTCATGTTATCTTAGGTACCAGTTATATAATCTCTTATCAGCAAAACTTTTTGTATGTGTGTGAGTGTGTGTGTGCATGTGCATGTGTGTGTGTTTAATAATAAGAAACTCGCATTAAAAAGGCCAAAAAGTAATTTCTAATGAGAAAGAATGTGCCTGCTTTTGGAGAAATTAACTGCTCCAGTGAATTGCAAAGATAAAGCAGAAGAAATTATCCAATAATTTGTCTGTTGTAATTAGAGATGGGCCTGAGCTGCTAAATTCTTAGCCGGATCCAAATTATGGGGGCATCTGGAGCTGGGGTTATAGTTTTGGCTCACAGACTTTCAGTGAGGCTAATGTGAAAAGCAGATAAAAGCTAAGGGACCTGGTCCCCTGCCATAGCATACAAACAATGCCATGGACTTTAAAGGCAGTTACTCAAATCCTATGGCAGAAGATTAGGAGCAAATTACTGTAAGTTAGCGCATCCTATTCAAGATATTTTCCCTTTGGTCATAACACTGAAAACTATCCTATGACACTGAGACAACGGTAATTAGTTACTTGTCTCCTGCGGCGGGAGAGCTGAGACCCACAGGTTTTCAAAACTAAATTTTAACACAGACACCTGAAAAGCTCTCATTTTTCAGTAAAATGAAGTTTTCACTCCCAAACATTATATTTTAAAACTTTTCTTTACCTATCACAAATGGTGGTGATGTTCAGAGGAAGGGAGAGAAGAGGTAATGCAACCATGGGCAGTAGTCGAAGCTTTTTGTGAATTCTCCTAATCAGTTGGCCACACATTTAGCAGTCAAAGAACAGGACTATGGGAAATTACTGAAGACCAAAGTATGGCATGTAGGTGTATGAACACCTTACATGATGGAGACTGAACAATGTATTTCAGGTCTAGAAGAAGTCAGTCTGTGTCTGACTTGGAGGGCCACGTACTGACCCTGCAGACCAGGGGTCATATGGGAGCATACCACACCTTGCCTCCTGGCTCATGTGCTCCATTTCAGAGGAAAGCTGATATTTGCACCCAGATCTCTTATCAATGTGCTGTGATGATGTAGCCAAAGTGAACCACAGCACAGGTGGAGTTGTTTATGACTGAGCCTGAATTTCTGCTTAACAGACCATAAAAATTTATCAGTAGGTTCTACTCAGTCACACCTGAGACAAGAGCTGACCAGGTACAGTGGTGCAAGTAACCCTCTCCTGGTGTTTGTCATTATTACTAAGGCAATAACTGGAAGGCACAAGGAAACAGAAGATACTGCATGCAGATAACCTGTTAGGCAAGCAAAACATCGCAGCAGTGGAGATGATGGCTGAGGTGAGCGTACATATGTCTGAGGAGGAGCCCAGGAAGCAGAAATCTTCACCAGTGTTTGGGCAGGGATTTGACGGAGGGTCTCAAGGGAATGGAAACATTTGGGTGAGAGGTTCCCCCCGCTCTAGCAGCAAACAGAAGCGATGTTGAGAAAGGTGCTTTGCAAGGTGGAAAGTTATCTACAGGTGAGAAATACCAGCAGTCCGGCAGTGCCAGCAAATTGATACTGACCTTCCAGGAAAGCTGCTGCCACCATCAAAACATCTGGCCTGAGCCAGTCCCACACAAACAGAAGGTATAATTGCATTGCTGATTCTGGTTACTACAAGTTCAAAAAGAGTGAATAAAGCACGCTATAAACATGAGCATATTCCTGCTAATTAAGTAAAAACTAAAACAAAAAACAAAACAATTATCAAGCAAATGAAGGAAGCTAAAATCAGCCCAAACCCTATAAAATCTGCAGAAAAAAGCAGCTAAAAACATGACTAAAGCAGACCTCAAAGCACAGCAGCCATCTGTGCCAGCTAGGATCCAGTAATAATGCAACTCCTAATAGCAACATGAATAATAAAAGTAAAACTTTCATGAGTTGCTACAGTTTTTTGCAGCAACAATAATAGATATTTCTCTGTGGTCTCTGCTCTTTATGTACAGATCATCATAAATGTGCTTAACATTTGCAAGGACGATCCTCCTTTTTAGACGTAACTTGAGGGCGTATTTGCATTCAGTGGGTTAAATCCAGCTCTGGGAACACAATGCTGTGCTCCAAGGATTTCCAGGAAGAATTCCTCCCCCTGCAGCCATGAAGCCTGAACTCCCACTGTTGTACCTTCTCTGTCAGGGATTCAGATCACAGCTGTTTCTAAGAAGATATTAAGCTAAGAGGCGGTGTGGGTCTACACGGCTTCTTCGCTCCATCAAAGGAAGAACATCTCTCCTTCCCTTTCTTTGCATTCCTGAATGCTTCAGAGATCCTCTTGCTTTTCTTGGTGAATGGAAAAGTTCAAGAAACAAGCAATTGCAGTGGAAGCAGCAGGACAGCTATTGCTTGATGGGGGAGTTTCAGTAGCTTCTGGCCTTATTGATAGTAGCTGGAGCAAGAGGAGCAAAATGGAAAGGCTGTCTCAGCTGAAGTCTTCTGAGAAGTTTGGGTTTTCAGAACGACGATAAAAATTGGGTGACGATTCAGAAAGAGTGGTACAGAAAATGCTTCAGTGTGAAAAATACTGCCCACTTAGAGAGAATTACAGTACTCATTTTATTCATCTTAGCAAAAAGAAGCCAAAGGACAAGTTGATTAACAATGCCTGGGGAAGATATATGATACAGGAAGACCTTTTAAATGTAGAGATAAAGGTACAGCAAAAAAACAAGTCTCAGGAGGTAGAAGCTGGCAGTAGTCAAGACATCTCTGTGTTGCCTCTGCATTATCAGCCTCATAGAAGTTTGTGCAAGTGGAAAGAGGAGATCCCATAGAAGGGCTTTGATAATGGTAAAGGCTGACAAAGTCCAGTGGAGCCTAAATAGCACTTTAAAATGCCCCAGCCATGATAATAATATGATCAGAGCTTTGTAAAACATGCATGACATTTATTCCAGGTCTTAATGAAGGAAGTGCTGCAAGAGATTGACTACTTAATCAGAAAGGTCTTTTCTACGATTTTCCTGTCCATCCTGTGAAAGTGATCTGTCATAGCACTGATTTTCTCACCTCTCTGTGAGCAGGAGGGAAGGGATGACAGAAAATGCCTATTTCCAGGAAAGGAGAAATAGGAACATTCAGCAAGGACATACAGTGGTAAAGGGAAAATAAAATTTATAATAAAGATCACAACTATTCAGGAGAAAAGGACTTTGAAGGTTGGTTGCTTTTTTTTTTTGGAAACAATGTCCTGTGCTCCCTTTGTTTTTGCAGACAGAAACTCCATTAAACAACTCTCACATGTGACATCTATAATATGTTTTAATTTGTGTGTCTTTTGAGAATGCAGATGTCTGGTCCTGCTTGGTGCAGAAGAGAACTGCTCTTCTGTGTGCAATTTCTACCTAGACCCCCCCTGTAGGAGAAGTACTGTTAATTCAAGGCAACAGCTTCCCAACAGAGATTGCCCAAGAATGAATTCCTTGTGCCCCCATTATGTCTGTTCCCAGCTGGAGAGTCTTTCAGCAGATACACTGTGCCTTCACAATTCTCTGCTAGGTGAATTTTCTGCCACCATGTTAAGCATTGTGCAATGTCCCCTGTGTAACATTGACTGAAATGTAGAAACGATCAAGTCATCTGAAAGGATATGGGGAGGTTTTAATTTCCTGAAATAGACCTGCTGTTCAGGCAGTATTGCCTTCTCTATAATAGGAAGTTCAGGAATATCAATTTCTAAATTTGTCTATTCAAATTAGTCCATTATCATTAATGCCAACTCCATTGAAAAACCATGAGTCAGCTCCCCCCCCCCCCCAATAAGAATTTAATAGTGTAGAAACATTGTCCCTTTTTCTTTGACATCTGACTTTTTAAGCCATTTGGAGACAAGTTTTCAAGTTCTTCACAAAGGCAAGATTCGAAATTTACTTCTTTTCCCTCTCTGTGAGAAGAAAGGTTTTCTTGTCATTGTATGAGTTCAGGAGCTGAGCCAATGTAAAACTGTGGGAGCTGACAACACTGCCTGATGTTTTTTTCAGGTGCTTCTGTCACTAAGAGATGCTGCACACCATCATGACCAAGTTAATTGGTTAGACCTGTCCAAGTGCCTGTGCACAGACGCTTAAGTGCACAGTCATCAGCTCATATAAAAATAGACCTGGAAAGAGCTTCCTCTGGTCCACCTCTTTGGTTACAGGTGAGATCTGCTAAATCTGTGCCATTCTTGCTCAGCCCGTTCTTAAAGATCCCTGACAGTGGAAGCTCAATCATCTCCTCACTGCCTTATATTTAGAAAATCATTCCTAAATTGTAACTTGAGTCTTCGGTGTTGTAATTTAAGATCACCTCTTCTTACCCTGTGAGATATCATGGAGAATTTATTGTTCCATTCCACTGTGCAACAGCCTTGTCAGGTCTCCTGACAGTTTTTCTTAAGTTTAATAACTCAGTCTTTCAACCTTTTCTGTTAGATTGTGTTTTCTAGGGCTCTGCTCATTCTGGTTGCTCTGCTCTGGAAGTGTCTCCAAGTGGTTCACTTCTTGCTGAAGCACAGCACCCAAATCTGGACATGTTATTTTAACTAAGCCTAACTAGGACTAAGTAGGCAGGAAGGACCATTCTACATCTCTTACTATTAAATTTCTGTTTGTGCATCCTAACATGGTATTAACTTTTTTCATATCAGCTTGGTATTGCTGCTCATGTTTGGCTTGTAGCCCCCTATGCCCTCTTGAATGGTTCCTGAACTGATCAGCTGCTCTGATTCTTGTAATACGCAGCTGCTCATTCCTACCTGTCATTAATACTTCACACTTACTAAATAGCACCATATATTTTTCAGACTATTTCTTCAATTTGTAAAAACCATCTTGATTTCTAATTCTGTCACTAAATGCGTATGCAATCTCTCCCAGCTTCACATCAGCTGCAAATTTAATAAGCATATTCTCTATTCCATTGTCTGAATTGTTAGTGACTGAATAGAACAAAATCCAGAACAGACTGTTGCAGAACCTCATCTGATAACTACTTTATGGATAAAGTTCCCTAACCCAAGTTTTCACCCATGACATCACAGTTTCATTTAGACTGTGTCTCCTTAGCAAAGCAACAACAAAAGGCTTTCTAAATCAAAACCTGCCACTCCTATTTTTTCCATATGCACCAGAAAAAGCACTTTTCAAGATTAATGAACTAATCCTGTTTTAAGAACGTAGGTCACTACCATATTAATTTTCAAAGTTTAATAAATATTTATGGCCATCTGTAATTACCTTCGGAAGATTCCTGTGCATTTCCACAGAAAATGACTTTGCTGCATCCCAAATACATGTGCCTAGCTATTACTGCTGCCTGTCTCTTCTCTGGCACCTAATTCTAAGGTAACCCCAGGAAATAACATCAACTATATGAGCCTTTTCTCTCTTTCTGGCTCCTACCAGAATCTCTACAAGCTCATGTACATTCACTTCAACATTTCAAACCTGTTAAAGGAGGTAAGCAAGTCTAACCCTGGAACATAGTATTGCACAACTGATTAGAGTAGTCAAGGATGATCAACATATTCAGAACAGCAAACTAACATTTGAACGTGATTCTTAAACAATGCTGTCAAATAGTTAAAAACAATGATTATATTTAAAAGGCTCTTGTTCCTTTAGAACATACCCTTGTTAAATTATTCTTCTTGAAATTTTTGTTGAGCTTCACTTGTACAATATTGCATAGAGAGTCTCACATTTCTTGAGGGGTTTCATATACACCTCTATACCCTGCAGTAGGCTTTATGCAGGAGTCAGTAATGTCATGAGGGTCCATGCAAATATAAAGTCCTGGCTGCCCATTTCAGCATAGGTTCAGGGATTCTGCTTGTAACCCCTGGAGTAATTTACTCGTGGATTTGATCTGGGGAATGATCTGTAGTCTATCACTTGGGTAGACTGTTCATTTTGTGGGAACCACATTGAGGCAGTCCAACAGAAAATTATGTTAAAGACATTCTGTAGTGAGGGTTTGTAATTTGTACACAAGTCTGGGGAAGAGCACTGAATCAAGAAAACTTAATTTTGACAGTCCTGATATATAGTCTATTTTGGTTAACCAAAAGGAACACATACATTTTCTACATTAGAGAAATTTCCATTATTTTTCTCTCAGCCATGAAAATCGATTTTGATGTGATTACACTCAGAGGCTGCTTGATGTGCTTCTGACAGTACAAAATGGATAGAAACGGTGGGTGGTGTTGAATTGAGGATACTGTGGTTAGCTGAACTCTGTCACAAACTGAAAATGGTAAGATTAAAGCACATGCCATTAGTGTATTGAGCAGGAGAGTGAGCCTTAGGAAAAATGGTGATTACGATATTTTGATGTTGAAGATTGTAAAAGATTCAAAGAGCTTTCATCATCTTCTGTTTACTGTAATCACTGACATTTGTTGGACTGGAAAGAGGTCACCAAAACTCATCAGATGAAAGCAGCCCTTAATGCTAAGCAATAGGGCTATACCTAAACATAGGTGGTAAAAAGAGGAGCCACGGTATTTGGAACTGTACAAAACAATGAAGGTTTCATTCTGTTCACATTGATTACATTGGGCTCATGAGTGGCTTCATGGACACTACTTCCCTTTTGAAATCGGAATTTGACCCCATATTTCCATATTCCAGATAAAGTGTCATTTTTTATGAAATGCTTACTGTTAGCCTACTATTTAGGAAGATCCTCTTTTTCCTTGAGAATTTTCATTGCTTCAAAAAAACCTAACTCAGAACAAATAGAAAGAAAAGAAATGAGTAACAGGTGATGTCATAAAGCCTGAGGTTTCACATTATTTAGTCATCCAGGTGTGTGGATCCTCTTCTGAAAATGTTTAGACTTGGCAAAACTGGAACTTGATAGCTAGCTATTGAGGCACAGTGGTTGCAAGCAGTTCTGACCATGTTTTCCTCTAGCAGGACTAAGGGTCTGTTGTTATACACTTTAGTGGATACTTTGCTTATGGATAGGTAAAAATAGAAGAAATAATATATTTTCAACAAGGTTACAAAACCAGGTTGTTGTCCCAGCTTCATAGGAAACATCCAGAATCTGAAAGATGTTTTATCAGTTTCTATGTTATGTCTTGGGAGCAGAGGATTTGGGAAAGGACATTGATGAAGCTTCCCTGACTTTTTGCTGTGTCAGAAATATCATGATGACTGTTTGTCTTCTGTTACTCTTTCTGTCCAGGGTGACAACAGGTAACTATGGGTCTACTAGAAAGTGTATTTTTAAGTCTCTATCTCACATTTTACAAGCATGAAAAATATTCTATTTTGGTGTGGATTTTAAATGTAAGAATAAGCTGGTTCTGAATTCATTCATTCTCAATAGCATTCTAATGGAGTTAAATAAAGATGCAATCAATAGGGTTATATACATAATAAATCAGGTCCTATGGAAATGTTATAAAATGTACACAATTAAATAGCAATTTATACCCATCTTAGTTACTAGCTACTTTGAAGAATCGAAAAGAGAGTTATGGTCTGGATTGAGCAAAGCTCCAAGCATGTGTTAAGCTTACAGTTCCCATTGACAGTAAAGTCTAGCTAATGAACGTTTTTCTGACTGAAGTCTTTAATCTCTCTGAACCTCAGTTTTCGCCATACAAATAATAGTTCTTTATCTCAGAATACTGCTGTGCAGATATACCTGTTAATTTTGCAAAAACATTCAAATATAACAGTTATGGAAGCAATGTATGCTTATGCAAATATTTCTCTCTGCCAGTAGCAATCATCCTTCCTTTACACTTCTCTCTGTACTTAAACAGTTTTGTTTGGCCTTCTATCTTTCATCACCTGCCTGCTTCAGTTCATAGTAGGTATTTCTCAAATATTCATGAAATACGCATCTGAAACTAGGGTCCCACTATGTGAAGCTTTCACTGTCTTCAAAGGGAAGTGATCAGTCCTTCTCATGGCTCAGGGTAGAGGAACTAGAGTGTACGCTTTCTGTAGAGTAATAGTCACATATATCTGGTCACTATATTTGGTGAAACTGAGTGCGCTAATATTTTTCTTTTAACATAAAACAAATGAAAGGTTGGACCTGGTTTTCTTTCCCAAACATGTCCCAGTCCTCATGCTCATTTAATAGTTTTTCTAAACAACAGGAATTACATAATCTAAAACAACTAGATGGTTTAGGAGAACTAATGTCCCATCCAAAGGTGCTTAAGGGCCAAATGTACCTATAATATTGAAATAATTGGTAGTCTGGAGATTTTGAAAACTACATTGTGACCTGAGGATCATCTAACTTCATTTCAGCTGTGTAAAGGTTCGAGTCTGGTCTAAGGGTGTCATCTGCATGACTTCAGTGTTAATGAAGAGGCATTCATAAACATCATCAGAGTGTGACACAATCCACCTACTCTAGTCTCCTCTTTTACGATGGATGAACTGTTTGTTGGAGGTATTTATTGCTCTTCACTGACTGCAGAGGAAACCTAGACAGCTAGTTGAGGCTAGATTAAATGGCAAGATTAAACTGTCCTTTGAAGAGCTAAAATTAGGAGATGAATGCCACTTCTACACTCTTAAAAACAAACCCAGCTTTGAATGTCTTGGTTGTTTCTGAGAACGGAATTTCATTACTTTTGAAATTGCTATTCTCTCTATGCTTTTACAGTGTGAATGATGGAAAAGTATTAGACAGTAGTTATATCTTAATAAAAAGTGCTTAACAAGCAAGAAGTATTTATATAGTATCCTATTAATCTAAATTAAACTCAGTTAAGTCCTTCTGGGATACTTACATGGTATATTCTATCCTTAATGTGTTCACGTTTCTCCCTTTACTGTTAGACTGAAGTATGTGTATGTATCAAGAGAAAATTACTTCCATGGGGTTTCATTTTAAAACCGGATATGCAAATCCTATTATTAGGTCAAATTTTGAAGTCCTTACTAAGTATTTTCTCAGTCATCACTCCATCAAAATTTCCACAGACCACTTTTTACTTTTAATGGTTTGGTCTGTGGTTACTATAAGTTTCACATCTAATTTTTCTGGTATGCAAATGTATCTCTTAATATAAAGTTTTATTTGCAATGCAATTTAGACTGCTTAGGGGTATTTTATTTTTATTTTGTTTTGTTTGCTCTCTATGGCTCTGTAGATATAAATATACTGCTTTACTGTGCAATTTTACCTCTGGCTTTGTAATAACTATAATCCAGTGACTTCCTTTTTTTTTTCTGGAAAACTTCCTCAATCTGTAAAGATGGGCTGCACTAATTTGTGAATTAGTAGGTAATTCTTCAGCTTGGGAACGGAACAAGGAGATCTTGTATCGTAATATCTTTACATACCTTCCACTGATAGGTCCCTTGTACCCATATCAGGTTGCACACTTTGCCAGACCTGAGAAGGTATGGGTGAGTTTAATTCAGCTATGGTTCTTTTCAGTGATCCCCTTCTGGTTATCTTCTCCTTTAGTATGGTTCACAATAAGGAATAAGAGAAGAGAGAATGCTATTCCCTAATTTCTTATTCCCAGATACAACCTCCAGTTCACTGGAGCTTTGCCCTGGTTACTATTTTGTGAAGGGAGCAGTAAGGGATGTGGAGGTTGTAAGGCCCCTTCTTAGACCTTTTCACTTTTTATATGTGCTGTCCCTACCTGTCTCACAGCATTGGCTTTTGTTCTTTCATATTATAATGGAGTTGACATAGCCAATCTGTAATTAATGCGAGCCTTTCTCTCTCTCCTCCACCATCTCCCTAGTGACCCTAAAAGCTAAGAAGTGGAAAGAGGTTTTGTGTGAAAAATGGGGAGTTCAGCTCAATCTCTCCTATGTTTACATTTCTGGCAGTATATTCAAGAAGACTTTATCAGAGACGTACTCTCCTGACTGTTTTTTTCTAAAGGTGCCAGCCAACTCTATCCTTTCTTTCACTTCCAAATCCTATGTTTTGTCTCATGTCGTGTGCTCACTGTCTGCTCCTGGCATGACTGCAATGCAAACATATAATGAAGAAATTCAAGCTATTGACCTGAACATGCAAAGTCCCTGACAATCTTGCCTTATCCCACATCTCCGTTTTTACTTTCCATGCATCTTTTCCTCCCTATCGTTCACTTAATATTTTCACTTTAGTGCTCCCTTTGTCTCCTTTACCTCTCTGATTGCCTCTGTCATGTTTTATTCATTTGCTCTCTTGGTGTTTCTTCCAATCCTCTTTTAAAATACACTTCTCTGAACAGTCCTTCCTGTCTTTTCCCACATAGTTACTAATTCCCATAACAGTGATCTAGTATCCCTGACACAGCAGGATTTGATGTGGTGAAAAGCCAACATAGGAGCCACTAGCCTTCTCCTTGCCTCACTTAGTGAGCCCGTGACATGTCCTTCAATGTCACAGTGTGAGGGAGAATGACTATTACTTCTTTGATTTAGATTAGCCCATTGGCTATTCTCATTCATGTTATGGACAGACGCAGGCAAGGAAAGATTAAAGTTTACACTGAGATTATAAAGGCCTGGCAGTTAGGTGCTCAGCTTCCATCCAGCTTCCTCGCGGTCTCACTGGAGAACACACATGACCAAAACAGAAACAGAATGGAGAAAACTCATGCTGCAAAATAGAAAACCCAGTCTGTGTGTTAGTCACCATAGAGGAGGTACTTGGAATAAGATATGTTTTATTCAGTGTTTTAAAACACTGCATACATTTGTGGTTAGAATCATAGAATCATACAATAGTTTGGGTTGGAAGGGACCTTTAAAGGTCATCTAGTCCAACCCCTCCTGCAATGAGCAGGGACATCTTCAACTAGATCACGTTGCTCAGAGTCCCGTCCAACCTGACCTTGAAGGTTTCCAGGGATGGGGCATCCACCACCTCTCTGGGCAACCTGTGCCAGTGTTTCACCACACTCAGTGTAAAAAATTTCTTCCTTCTATCTAGTCTAAATCTACCCCGCTTTAGTTTAAAGCCATTCCCCCTTGTCCTGTCGCAACAGGCCCTGCTAAAAGGTCTGCTGCCATCTTTTTTATAAGCCCCCTTTAAGTACTGATAGTCTGGTTCTATTTGTAAATCCATTTTCATACTGGCTTTTCATTCATTTCATTAGAACTATTATTTTGGGCCAAATTCCAGAGTCCTGACTTGAAGTCAGAGAGGTTAATTTGAGTACAGACCATATAAAAATTGAGGAGGTGTTTATCTTTTGGCACACTGATAGTACCTTGCCTGGAATTCTGACCTTGCAATGTCTAGGATATACAGCCCTGAAATAGCATCCAAAAGGAGATTTGGTTGTGGCACAACTGAAAGCAGATGGCACGTATAACAGAAATCATTGAAAACTAAAAGCCCTGCTGAGAGCGATATATGACATTCTGAAGGAAATCTGCCTTTGACACATTGCACTATCATTTTAAAAATTTAAGATCTCTCTTATGAATTGGAAAAAACCACACTCCAGGTCCTGCCAGTCTCTGCTCTGCATTTGCATTGCAGAGCAAAGCAGGAGCTATGTTGCCAGCTCCCGTAAATAATACACCTCTTCGTACATTCACCTCATTCCATTATGGTTGCAGGAAGGGGGAAGAGCAGTTCCTGTCCATTTCCCAAGCTGGGAGACTGCTGTTTGGAAAAGAGGGTCCACCGAGAAAAGACAGATGAAGAGGAAGGAGTGGTGTCCAAGAGGTGCGTTTATGGCTCCTTCCCTTGCTTGTAAGGGTTAGACCAACTGCTGAGCCCGATATGCGGTCTAGCCAACAGGACACTGTCTGCGTTTTTTCCTCCACAGGTAGAAGATTTTCCCCTCCCCAGTGGTGTAAACACTAAATATCACTCAGCCTTGACTAGTCCTAGAAACTACATACAGGAATGAGAAACCTGGCCTTGTCTTCAACAGTCCTAAACAAAGTCACTCAACTGCTTTTTTTTTTTTGCCTGTTCATATAGTAATGCAAAATGGTGTTTTAATCTTGATTTGGTAATTATGTCTGCAACCTATGTAAATGAACACATTTAAGTGATGTACAGTATGCTATGATGTTTTTTGCAAGACAAATCATATTTATGAATGCAGTTCTGTAAGCAGAAAAAATTCAGAGTGTTTGTAAAAAGTTAGTTACTCAAATGTAAATATTAAGCTATGATATCTGCATGAAGCTAATCAACCCAAGCATTCTGTCAAAGCCCACATGACAGGCTCGCTCATCCTTGACAGCCTAATTGACACTATTAATCTCATGAGAAGAGTAACTTTCACAATAATGTACGGGACATACAAATGCAAAGAATTTATAAACACCAGCTACCTTTCACTGAGATGTTTCAGAAATAATGTTTAGCCTGTGTAACTATGTTTTTCATAACATTATATTTTATGGGCAACCAGCAGTGATGTGTACTGTGTTTCCATCCTGCAAAGCAGTAGTCCTGTGGAAAAAAAGAGATCAGAAACTAATTAAAACTTCTATCATAATGTATACGCCTAAGAGGGTTGAGTTGAAGTTGCAACCTTAACTGTGACATTTCCTAACTTTGGAAGATCTGACTTTGCAACCTTAGGGATGCTCTTTTCCCATTGGTTTAGTGAACATCCGTATTCGGATGGATCCATTCATCATTTATAGAGCAAATATACAACCATTTTCTGCATTCCATTTTGAAGTTCACTTTAAAATAGTAAAAGATGAAAGTGTCACTCTAAAGTTTTTTTAAGAGCTAACGCTGCCTTGTCCATGTTGTGGTGTATTTGTCCTTGCAGGATAGTGACAGAGCATAGGATCTGTATGAGCTGTAATAGAGCAGAACAGAGTCAAGTACAGCTTTGACCTTTCCTGAAGATGTCTTCTCAGTGGTGAAAAGCTTTCTGTTTTTGTATAATTGGTCATGTAATTGTAAGAATAGATGCTTTTAAGGTATTTTACATTAGTTTGTAGAGAAATTAACTTTTTTTTCTAATTGGAATCTGTATATTTCATATGTGATCATGACTAATGAGAATTTTGGAAAATTTTGCAGAGGGAGAAGATGCAGAATGATAGAATAATAGAATTGCTTAGGTTGGAAAAGACCTTCAAGATCATAGAGTCCAACCGTTAACCTAGCACTGTCAAGTCCACCACTAAACCATGTCCCTAAGCACCACATCTACACGTCTTTTCAATACCTCCAGGGATGCTGACTCAACCATGTCCCTGGGCAGCCTGTTCCAGTGCTTGATAACCATTTCAGTGAAGAAAGTTTTCCTAATATCCAATCTAAATCTCTCCTCGTGCGACTTGAGGCCATTTCCTCTTGTCCTATTGCTTGTTACTTGAGAGAAGAGACCAACACCCACCTCGCTACAACCTCCTTTCAGGTAGTTGTAGAGAGCGATGAGGTCTCCCCTGAGCCTTCTCTTCTCCAGGCTAAACAACCCCAGTTCCCTCAGCCGATCCTCATCAGACTTGTTCTCCAGACCCCTCACCAGCCTCGTTGCCCTTCTCTGGACACGCCCCAGCACCTCAACGTCCTTCTTGTAGTGAGGGGCCCAAAACTGAACACAGTATTCGAGGTGTGGCCTCACATCCTGCTGGCCACACTATTTCTGATACAGGCCAGGATGCCATTGGCCTTCTTGGCCGTCTGGGCACACTGCCGGCTCACGTTCAGCCAGCTGTCAACGGGCACCCCCAGGTCCTTTTCCGCCAGGCAGCTTTCCACCTACTCTTCCCCAAGCCTGTAGCACTGCATGGGGTTGTTGTGACCCAAGTGCAGGACCCGGCACTTGGCCTTGTTGAACCTCATACAGTTGGCCTCGGCCCATCGATGCAGCCTGTCCAGGTCCCTCTGCAGAGCCTTCCTACCCTCGAGCAGATCAACACTCCCGCCCAACTTGGTGTCGTCTGCAAACTTACTGAGGGTGCACTCGATCCCCTCATCCAGGTCATTGATAAAGATATTGAACAGAACTGGCCCCAGTACTGAGCCCTGGGGAACACTGCTTGTGAACAGCTGCCAATTGCCATATTGCTTACTTTGATAGAGAGAGTTCATAACATACTTCTCTATTTATGTGGAGTCCCCTAGGACTATTAAAAACAGACTGCATATTAAAATCTCTATTAATATTATGGGCTATGTATAGAATACCTACATCTTAGGTATGTTTCTATAGTACTGAAGTATTGCATCTCCATGTAAAATATCAATTCCTTGAGCAGGAACTGTTATTGTGTGCTTCTGTACAAGAAAGCACAAATATGTCCACAACAAATTAAGAATTTTACTCTAATACACGCATAAACGATAATGGCAACAGTGTGATCTAACCCCAGTTTCCTTATCTTTATACATCACATTCTCCCCATCTAACCTGGGCATCTGAAATAAAACAGGTAAAGAAAGCTGGGTTCTATCTGGAGTATTTTGTGGGTTTTTTTCTGTTACGTTGCTTGACAAAGAAATAGATCAAAATGTTTTGTTTAAGAAATTACTCAGGAAAGATAAAATATTAGCTTGGGTAAAGAGAATCCCAGCAATCACTGAAAAACACCCAGCTGGTGTGTAGCTGTGTAGCAGCAATGCCTAGAGTTACAGTCCTGTGAGCAAAAGCGATTAAAAGCTCGCCTCTAGCCTCGTATTCCCACCTGTACTGGCACCAGCATTCATCTGATACCACAGTGAGGTGGGTCAGAGAGAGACGCTAGCAGAAAACTAACCCAGCAAAAAAAGTTTCTGCTAGTTCGGCTCCCTGAACCAGCTCAGCGCAGGATCAGGCAGGCACCAGGGCTGATGCAAAGGACCAGGAAACGCTGAGCTGGGAATGAGGGGTGACTGAAGAAGCATCAGCTTAGTTTGGCTAATGTTGTGGTATTGCACCTTGACTTGTCAAGAAAAATGGAGATCAGCTTTCTGTTTTCAGCAGCAGCAGAGAGTTTTCTGGGACCCCAGGAGAAGCACCAAATCAGAGTCTTTTTTCTCTACAGGCAAGAGCAAAATGCCAAGTTTAGGTATGATCAGGGGGTGGGGGGAGAGGTTATCTATTGTTCTAAATATCTTTTTCTAGCTGCAGTACGTGTACTGGCAAACAGATCATCCTCAGTTTTGAGGAGGATCACTGCATCAGTGATCACCAGGACTTTCTGTGTGCAGAAACCCTGCCCACGGGACTGTCAGCTGGCATGGGTGCTCAGCACACACCCGGCTCCAGGGGCTCCAGCTTCACCAAAGAGCTGACTGTGTCACAGGTGTCTCCTTGCCTCTCTCCCTGGCCAGAAAAAGAAGTGGAGACAGAGCCCTGTTAATTACAAGGGACCTACTGGAAAACTACGGCAGGACCCCAAAAGTTATAAACTTGGTCTTCCTAATTAAAAGATTTTACACCATTTATAGAACTGCAAGTGAATATGGCTGGCAATGAAACCTTCCTTCTAAGAAGGAGGTTTCTCTTGCCATCTCTCAAATATATAAAATAAACACCCAGCCTTTAATGGTGACTTAGAGCAGTGAAATAGACTGTACAAAGTTAGGAAAATATAACCTTTTATCACATTAATTTTAACTATTGGCCACAGAAATATTTGTTTTCACCAAAGAGTTTTGACTTATGAAAAATAAATGAAGGCATTTTTAATTGCAAACAGAAATATGTCTGTATTGGGTTGGTTTCAATGTTAGCTATCACTGCTATTTTTATTTAAGAGTACATTTTCATTGTTAAGTATTATTTCCCATACTTCTGAGGAGCTTTTAAGTTTAGTTGTTGTGTATATAGAGAGCAGAAAGATATATCTGTGTTGATTTCAACTGGGTCCTTTTTTCCTTTTGCATGCTTACAAAAGGTGCATAGCAATGGGTATTTTTTTTCATTACCAAACAGCTGCATTTGCGTTCATTTGGTTGCAAAGCTGTTTACTTTTGAAATTACTTTATTAATTGAAAAACTTGTAAATATTGGTAATGTCTCCTCCTACTGTAATTGCTACTACATTTTTATCCACATTCCCCTTACATTTGTTGCATATCAAGCCTGTTCAACTACTTCAATGAGAGGGAATAAGATATGATAAAGAGGGAATAAGATGATAAACCAGTATAAGTTAGCTTTATCTAATCCTTGGATCTCAAATGCTGATAGAAATATTAATGAACTGAGACCCTGACGAAGTTTTCAGATAGGACTGCTTTACTCACAAGGGAACACTCCGATCTAGAGAAGTTGTACCATGACTCTCATTTAAACAGGCTTCATTTGACAAATCCAATCTGGATCCTATCACTGTGACAAAACTAAAATGATACAGAAGGCACTTGTTTCCTAACCATGTTCTTTAACTCGTTAATCTGTAGATTGCATTTTCCACCAACCCCGAATTTGAAACTCTTTTATTTATTTATTTATTTATTTATTTCCTGTTTGGAAAATAAGAGATGGTCCTGATGCATAAGGCATGTTTTTTTATTTAGTGGAAGAAACATACCTGAAATCCTGAATAAAGTACAGACCCCATTCTGCAAGCCCTCAATTCTTTTGGGAGCTCTGCTTGGAGTGCTTGCAAGATCTGTTCAGAGAATATGTGTGGAAGATAAGAAGGAAAAAAAGAAGAGAGAAAGAGAAAGAGATTGAAAGGGGTTTTGTGGAGACAGAGATATATTAAACCAGACTATGCTTTCTATTTTCAGTAGTCTAAGGAAAGTTCAGCTCTGACTTCAGAAAAAGGATTCAAAAGAAAACATGCAGCCAGGATTAGTGTTTGTTAGCACGCTTCAGTATTAAATTCAGTTAATGTGCTGTTTCAAAAGTCAGCTCAGAGGGAACTTTCTGGAATAAAAGAACATGCCTTGTTTCTTCCTCTCTCCCTCTCCCTTGTCTTTCACACAAATATACACCAGCACGTTCAGAGAGCCCAACAGATTTCACAGTGGCTAGATGAGATACTATGTTAACCACAAAACCTTTTAGTCAACCTAATGAGTCCGTTTTCTCTTCAACATGACTAAGCTGACTAAGTAACCTGTTAAACCCCAAACTTCTTTGTAAAGCAGAAAAAGAAACAAAACAAACAGTCTTTATAAATAAATTAAAATTCTAACTAAAAAGCTAATTATAAGGGTATTTGTTTTGTTTGAGGTAAGGCACATCTATTATCATAAAGATAATTAACTCAGTCTGACAGATCTAATAAAAGGACAAGTTTAGCATTGGCTTAGCCAGAAGCCCAAGGCAAGCAATTTTTATAATTACTAGTTATTGTAACTGGGCTCAGAGAAAATGGTCTGTGATATTTAAACAGTAATGTTAATTTGCATTTAGACCCATTTTTTTCCTCTTTCCCGGGCAAGATCTATTTAGCTGGAATGAGTAAAAGAAACTTGAATAACTTAAAAAAAATAAGAATGGCTCTCTCCTTACAGAAAAACTTGGTCTCTTTATGCCTGGATAATTAATATCCTCGCAAGGTAAGTGCTCTGGTAATCACAAAACAATTAAACAGCTTAACACAGTTTTAACACAGAGGAAATGTTGGGTTTTCAGCCTGAAATTACGTCTGTAGACTGCATTTCTTTGGGGCAACTGTGTCTATTAATGCAAAGACCTGCTATGTGTACTTCCACTGCCCATGCCCTCAACATGCCCCTGCTGTTGAGCAAGTGAAGAAAGGGCTGGAGACGGGGGGAGGAAAGCACTCGGCTGCTGTAAGGAAGTGGTTCCCATTCACAAAGAGAAAGGGAACAAAATAATATTCAGGAATATATGCATAAGAAGTAAATTGCTCCTGCTGGCACGGTGTAGTGGCCCTTTAACTAATGCTTACCTCGACATTTCACAGCACATTCTCTGCAAGAAAAACAAATCAACATTTTAAAAGGAGAAAGTTATTTTTTAACTGCTTCTGTAATGAAGGTTTTAGAAATAAGTAATAACTAGAGTGAGAAAATACATTGGTGATATACTATGGAAAAGCACTTAAAGTACTTGCCATTCAAGTATGAATTTCATTATGTACTACAGGCAGATAATGTTAACCCAGTGCATTCTGCCAATGTAGGACCACATCTGGGGAGCACTTTAAGGTCATATAGGCCTAAGCTCCCCCATTTTTGAAGTGCTGTGGGGCTGATACAGAGATGCTGTAAACTGCCCTAAATCCTTTGAAGACAGCTAGAGTCCTACAGCACAGCATGGGTTTACCATGAAAAAGAGAGCAAAGGGAGCATGAAGTCTTTGTTCACAAGGTGGTGGAAAAGACAAATCTGAGACACTCATGAATCAAAGGGACCAGACCGATGCATGTTGGAGCACAGGAAGAAGCAGCCCTTGTTTGCTGCCTCGCTTGCTGCTCTCCCTCAGTCCGAGCCTGACAGCAAGAGCTGTAGCCCAGATGCACGCTCAGGCTGCAGAATTAGGGTGCACTTCCCCACCCATCAGTTCACAGTCTTTTTCATGGCAGGATATTTTTAAGCCAGTTCTCCAGTTTTGGGCCCCAAGAATTTGTATTATTATTTATCCATTCTGTATTATATCAAGGGTTTTATTTTGTCATCAGCCCTGCTAACTTTACTGGTTAGCTTTTTATTTTTTTTATTGCATCTGGTGGGATTGGCAATTGACTGTTCCTACTGCATGCTACCCATATAATGGTATGGGTGGAGGTATTGCTTGCTAGCCCTTTTGTTGCCTGGTTGTCTGAGACTGAAGACACTGCCCTAGATTTTTGTGCTTCACTCTTAATGGTTTTGATGTGTTTTTAAACAGCTTGGCCAAGGTATTTTTTTTAATGGGAGGCTAAATTTAGCATCATAAATGCCTATTTGAACTCTGAAATTAGCATACACTCTATCTTATGTTTGGCTATTGGCTGTATATTAATAATCCAGTTTTTGTCTTCAATAAAATGTACTTTTTCACTAGATAAGAAAAATGAGATTTTTATCTATTTTGACTGAAGATTTTTATGATTTTTAAAAATTTATTTTTTCAGCCGTCTTGTGCTTTGAGGTTTTATGAATTTATTTATTCAGAAGGTCCTCTGCCCACTAAAATCCCAGTGTGACTTTGTGTATCTGAGTAGTCCTACCAACATCATCAAA
Organism: Aptenodytes patagonicus; assembly: GCF_965638725.1. Taxonomy (NCBI): domain Eukaryota; kingdom Metazoa; phylum Chordata; class Aves; order Sphenisciformes; family Spheniscidae; genus Aptenodytes; species Aptenodytes patagonicus. The sequence continues at coordinate 19,832,447 of NC_134952.1, read as the reverse complement.
ATTACTCACCATCTGAGTAGCTATATGCGTGCTTTGCTGGAGGAGAGCTCAAGCATCTGATTCTTGAAGATAACAAACACTGTCTGGGCTACTGACTAAACATCACCTGCAAGGATTTGGTCCTTTTCAGAGTCATGGCCCAAAAAGACCAGTAAATATTCATCTCCAGTGGATGTGGAAGAGGGAAAGTTCAAGGCTGAGTATTGATTCTACTAACTGTAACCTAAGACGTAATCTCTGAGCTCCTGAATGCTTATAGACATCAACCTTATCTCATCAGTTCCAGAAAAATGTTACCACCTCTGTTAGACAGAAACAGGCAGACAAAATTTTGCTTTTTGGTCTGTATTTATGGCCCTTGAAGCCAGAAGACAGGTAGAACCTCGCTCTGGATTTTGAAATTTGGGCTGGGAAAAAGATCCTTCCTCTTCTGAATTGTATGCATAAAAAACCAACAACATGATACTTTGTGGTTCCCATCTACCCTGAGTTTTGGAAATTTTTAAGCTGGTTTCTCTAGAGCCCTAGGATTTTATTCATAGTGCTGTACTGCTAAACTTCTACCACCATTTCTGGGTGCTCCTAACAGTGACATTCAGTTTTCTTGGTGGAGGAAATTGTTGGTGGCAATTCTACAGCTTCCATTTACTTCTATAAATTAAAAAAAAAAAAAAAAAATGTTGGGGGCAATTCTCATCACATTTTAAGAATTTAAAGTGGGTCAGCTTTTGGCCTACATGGGTTGATGGAGCCCTTTAAATAGGCTCTAGATATAGCATGTTATTAATCACTGTAGCAGACAAAAAATACATTGTTTCCTTGCTGAGAAGAGCACGTTTTCCTTCGCTTATGAATTGATCCCTGAAAGGTTCCTCCCGGGAATATGTTTGTTCTTTCTTTCTTTCCTTCTAAGGCAAAATGGCTTTAAACTACAGATGTGCTAATCTGTAGGAGACTCCGGAACTCACTGATCTGTGGGCAGCGTAGGTATTAATCTACCTGGGTTGGGAGACTAAAAGAATGAACGATTAATTAAATAGCCTTGAGGTTGTTTTTCAAAACAGCATTATAAGCAGTGATGGGCAAACCTCAAAAGGTTTTTGTACTGGGTTCAGTTCAGATCAACTCCCTAAATTTCATAGACTGATCTGATCATTGGAAGCATACATAAAAGGGAAAAATACTTTGAGGCAATATTGTAACTTAGACCAATCAGCCCAGTGGGAAAACCCAAGAAAATGTTTAGAAAATGCATTTTAATATTGGGCCTGAGAGTCAATACACATTCTAAATACATTTAAATGAATCTCTAAGAGAAATCATGGGTGTTTAGACAGTTTTTAAAATATTATTCAAGGGAAAATGCAGAATTTATTATCATATTTTATTGTTTCCAAAACGACTTAGTGTTTTGTAAAATTAGTAACAATTTCAACACAATACATTTTTTTTTTATTCTTCTCATAGCTTTTACTTCTCATTGCTCCCACTGAATGAAAAGACCTTCCTGAACTGCCATACAAGATGATACTGCCAAATCCCTCAGGATCATTTCTTCTGTGTAGATTTTGCACATCAGCCCCCATGATACTGCATAAATTGACCCATAAACTGTATACATTCGTGTATCTCCCCCTCCCTGCTCTTTCTTCTTTGCTTGTTGTATATTCTGTCAATGCAGTAAACTGCTGGATGATGCAAACTTATTCTACCAGGCTTTAAGCTGATCAAGAGCAGTATAAAACCATACTACAATGCAGAGCCCCATTTAATTTATGTTACCTCTAGCCGAGGCTTGGCACTGTGTTAACAGCACCTATGTCTATCTATTCCATTGCTTTTGATCATCTCAAAGGGCAGGAAGGACCAAGAGGTTGCACAAAAAATTGTCTTTTCCAGAATAGCATGGAGACATAAACTCAGATTTAAAGTTGTTTCGGGCTGCTTATCATTGTACTATCAAACAATGGAGCTCCTTCCTGGATAGTGCCTCTGGATGTGAAGGCACCAGAAATAATGTGACATTACTTGAGTAAATGGGTGGATAAAACAATTGCAATGATTTCTATCAGGGTTTTAAAGAGGGCCTGTATGCACTTCTGTCATGTAGTTTCTGCTGCAGCTTGGCAATGTTCTAGCTCTAACATTAATAGATCCCTCTTAGATCTAACAGCCAGATGGTCAGCAGTTGTGAACTACTTACTGAACCGCTCTTGAAGTTATGCCAAGATATCTGTATACGCATGTTCTTTCTGCAAGCCAGTGCTATAACGTCACAGGAAGAACAAGGTCAGAAGTGATTCGTCTCATGTTTTTGGGGGTGTGTGTTGGCTTGACCGGCTGCACACAGTTGCTGAGCTGCAAACAGAAGAGGTGGGGATAATAATTCATAACCAGTCAGTCATTAATTGAATTTTTGAATCTTATGTTTGTAAATTGTCCATGAACAGACCCTGATTTTACTGAAGGCATTTGTTACTCAGAGTTATTTGCTGACACAGGAAACAGAAACCACAGAAATGTTGGCTGGGGCTTACCCTTCTTTCTTAAAGGCTGAACAGAATAGCCATCAACTAGGCACTTACCATGAGGGCCGGTGAAAGAAAAATGGAGCGTAAAGTCAAAATATGGGAAGCTGAGAGACAGAGATAACCATCATAAAAGGGTTTGCAGCCTCTTGTCCTCAGTGATATTACCAGCTACATGCCATGACTTGGTCTTTGGCATTAAACACTCTGCTGAGTAGGTGTTTGCTTTGTTACCGTCTTCCTGGCTGGTTTTTTCCAGCTGCCTTAACCCTTGGGCTGCTGCCATGCCTCTTCTTCATCTCTTCCTGTTGACACATCCTCCCAAATCTTAAGGTAAGTTTTGGTTACAAAACCCCCTGAAACAATGTTCGGAGCTCCTTCCCAGACATTTTATGAGTAATTTGACGATAAAAATACACTCAAATTGTTCAACGATTTTGATCAACTCTTTTCACCCACATTATAATTTTTGCCTGCCTCTGCTGCTTTTATCTGGAAATGTGCATATATACAGTCAGGCTCTGAAGCACTTACAGTCCGAAGACAGAAGAGTATGGAAGACAATAGGAAACATAATTTCTGTCCTTCCTTTTTGGCATGCCTGTGGTTCACCCTAGAACTTCAAGCCCTTGCCTTAAACCTGGAACATCCTGGATGACCTCAGATGCCTTTTGGGGCCAGTTTGCTAAATACGTACAATGATGCCCCTACTTCAGTGGAACACATAGGACATTGATACTCTCTGGCAGTCTCTGCCCATTAGAGACTTGCCATTGCCACAGTTACAAATTTGAAACTCACTTTCAATTTTTATTTCTCACTCCTTTTTTTCATATTTGAGAACACAGTAAAAATTTCCACTCCCCTTTCTCTTATTTTTTTATGTTGAACTGGAAATTGTTTTGAGCAGCTCCATTTTCAGCACATATTCCCGACCTAGCTTAAAACTAATGAATAGCCCGTTTGTGAGAAGTGTAGGCAGAAGGAATATGATTGCAGGCAAATTTGACTAGGAATTGAAACAAACGTTCACAGAGAGTATTTTGCGGTGTTCAATCACACTGGCTAGCCCTTAACTGATGGGACTAAGTGTCTCTGGGTAAATGCAGTATCTAAGTAACTGAGCTGCACAATACACATTGCAGTTTTGCACTTACCATATTGCTTCCACACATGTGCAGAGAGGCTGTGTGAAAAGCAGCCTCACAAGTGCAATGCAGGGTGGCCTAACAGGTGCAAGGAGCTTCTGAAATCTCCTGCCTGCCTTCTTCTCCCCATCTTCAGCAATAATTCTAAAAAAGAAGGGATACTGTTGTGGGAGTTTCTTGTTTGTTTGCCTTTTTAGAAAGGATTTAGGGGTTATAATGGATGACAAGAATCATACAAGTCAATGTTGTTATATTATGTAAATGAGAGAGTATCATACCAAGATATCATCACAGAATGGTTGAATTTTGCCCTCAGAAAAGGTCTTTTCAGTAGGGCTCGTTCTTAGGTTGGGGCTGGGGTTTGCACAGCAAAAGGATGACCCCACTTCCTTACTTCAATCACAGTGAGGCTGCCTTGAAGCAATTACTGCCTCCTGGTCACTTCTACCTGGTTGGTGGGAGTGAGGAGAGAAGGCCAGGAAGACCAAACCTGTACTTATACACCCTCTAGCAAGCCTTCAGTGCTTTTCCAGTTCTCAGTGTGGGGTCTGTGATTCCATCACAAGTATATTGCTATTTGGTGCTTGATACTAATTAAGACAAAGGTTTTTTCTTTTTTTTTTCCTGACAATGAGTCTACCATGGTGAAGAAATCTGAAAAAGGCCGTTAAAGCAATGGAAATGAGTTCCTGAGCTTAGGGGAGTGTGTGGTAGTAACTATAGGCAGTATACTATAGCTATCTGCCTTTGCTTCTTTTATGCTTTTGAAAGAGAGCTAGACTCGTCCTCATGCCAGCTACTAATGTTCTCTGAAGGCAGAGCCAGTGGAGTGAGACATGCTGCTCCCGTGTCTCAAGTTATCAGCTTCCACTCCTGATCCCTGGGATGCAAGGGAATTTCAGGCATAAACCTTAAGCGCTCCCACAAGCCACCGAGTCAGCTTAAACACAGAAATTATTAAGCTTCTTAATTTAGACACTTTATTTCTTAAGCCTGAATCTCTCTCCAGAAAGTGGGGGAGAAAAGTCAAACGTTTATTAGAATAGTCACTTATCTGACTGAGTTCAGCTTCACTGTAAATAACTTTTTCCTTTTTCATGAAAGTTTGCCCACCCTCTGGTCTCTTCATCTTTGGAAAAACTTTCCTGGAATTTGAACTTTTAGGAAAAATAAAAGAATGTGTGCAAATGAATAAAGTCTGGCTTTCTGGTAAAATACATATCTTTCATGAACACAGGCAGGATGATGCCACAGTTGATTTACCTTGCAGGACTCCTGTGCCCTAACCTTAGCTCAGCAAGTGTGACACTAGGCTACTCTACATCACCTCAGCTTGCTGGGCAAAACACAATCCATGAAATACTTGGAGTAGTGTCAGGGAATATGATATTCCTGGTCTGAAACTGGTATAGATGGCATCAAAGTATTATTACTGTGAACATTAAAAAATAAATACATTAAATTCATCACATTAAAAATATCTCTATCACCTTCTGGGATCCTTTCCTCGAGTTTATGCTCACATATGTAGTACTGCATATTAAACTTCCAGCAGCTTTGTGCACGTTTTGCTGCTTGGGCCTAGTACAATATTTTGTTCGCCTTGCTCTTTCACCTTATCTTTTACTGACTCCTTTCTTTCTTATTTGTTGCATTTATTGTTCTTCATTTAATCCTTACCTGCTTAGATAGTCATCTGACCTAATTTTATGATATGGATTAAAGTAAATCCTATAATGTAAGTATTCTTGCTTTTCTGTATTCTGCTGTCATCTGTATTTTGCTGGGATTTTGGTTACTGGTGCTGGCTTTGGTTAAGGGAGCTTCTGTGTCTCTGAGACTTACCCCCTAAATGACTGGAATCATGCTGTAAGCAGCTTTGTTCTCTGAGTTCTCAGGTATCCATTATCTCATGGCTTCGAAAGGAGACTTAAATCTTCAACCTCTGAATATAACTTTGTCTTTAATTATTCAGTCAGAAACTCCCACTGAGGTGAATGGGTGGGAGGAGGGACAAAGGTCCTTGTATATTTCAAATCAAAAATGCCTGTTTGGTAGATAGTTTTCTGTTTTTGCAGTATTAACTCACTCTGGGTAAATACATACTTTGGATGGGAAAGAAGCAATCTCTTAAAATTCCTGGGTTAAAAAGCCAGCAGATATTTGTTCTGGTGCTGTAAATCCCTCTGCCAGTTTAGCAAGACCGGCAATGTGTAAGAACATTAATAAATAAAAGCAAACATGAACATCGGGGAAGAGAGTTGATTTGTCCTTCTCTTTTCCACTCTGTGCCGATTCCTCCAAATTAGGGCTGAAGGAAATCAACAAAGAGTTGTGTTAATGTCCCAGCCCTAGAAAAGGTGTTGGATTGTAGGGTGCCTCGGATCACCTTTTTATCTGTGCTTTTCTTTGTTTATGAAGCTCACAGCTTACTTTTGCTTAACAGTTGATAATCAAGTGCTATGTATGATGCTGACTACTCAGTGCTGTGGCTGATTTTCATGCCCTATCTTGCCCCAAGACTTGCTTACTGATCCATACATTCCTATGTAGGAATGCACCCAGACTTCATCTCTCATTTTCATACTTGCATAGTTTTTCCTTTTGGATGATAATGGCTGTTATAATTGCTATGTGACATACAGTCTGAGAGGTCTATCCCAATGTGAAAGTTCATACACATCACATTTTCAGGTATGAATTTCTATTTCTGCTATGCAAGGGCATAGTAGTGGGGTTTAACCATTGGTACTCTAGGATTTAAACAAAACCTTTTAGAAGGCAGTGAGTAGGAGTTCTTAATTTAAAAGAAGTCTAAAAACACATCCTTATGGAAACAGCTAGCTGAACCTATAAGAACCTCTACACAAAGAAGAACTGTGACCCATGCAGCTAAAGAGATTTTTTTTTCACATCTCCAACTAACAATCAAAAAGACTGGGGAAATGAGAACGGCAACTGTATTTGTCTTTATAAGCAAAGGAAACAGCAAAACTAGGGACTATTTACATAAAACTGGTAGGCCCAATGGCAGCTTGAAACAGGTAACGGCTAAAAGGAAAGAGATGGTTAATAAAGTCCTGTCTGAAAGTAGATCCATAATCAAATAAATTGCACATAGTTGCTTAAAATCTACTGTGTTCAGAGAAAGGACTTTGCAGATTCTCTGCACCTAGGATCATCTTAAAAAAGACCCAACAACATCTTGCCCCTTCATCAACATCTTGCTCCTTCATCTATTTCTTCTCTAGTGGAAATTATATGCTGCTAAATGTAAAATGTTGCCTGGGTCCTTAACAGGATAGATAAATACTTCAGGTATGCATCGCTGTTAGTATTCACAAAATGATCATGAGACTTCAAGATTTGGCACCTTTTTTTACATTCACAGACCTTGGAAACATGAAAATCTGAGCTTCTACTACAAAATTCAATATATTTCTAACCTTAGCAGTTCTAGAGGTAATCCTGGAAAGCAATGATACAAGGGTAGTTTAAAAGTCTGGGATTCAGAAAATATAGAAAAGAAAGTACCCATCCTTTTTTTATTCCTCCCTCAAGAGTTTCAAAGATTGGGTTTAGTAATCCTTCCTGTTTCGGGAACCACTTTGTAACTTCAATCATTATGTGTTACTTCTTTAATTCAGAATTCAATACCTGTCTATTGATAGTTTAATTGCTGTGCATTTTTGACAGTCAGGGGGACATTTGCAGTATAGATGCAGGGATGTTGCTTTGTGAATCCTACTAAAGCTAATGGAGGTTGTATGTTTCCCATACACTGCACTGAAAATGTGCCCCCAAATGTTCTTTGTGTACATGTCTGTTGCTCGTGGACTCCCCAAAATTGCATGGTGCATGCCTGCCTGAACTGTGATCCCCCTGAACACTGCACCACAGCTTTGTGCTGTTGTGGCACTGGCTACTCCCCTTGCCATCCAGAAACTGCTTTACTGCTGTGCTTGTGCTTTTAGTTGTTGGTCTCCTGGTGCTTGTGAATGGAGTATATATACAGATGCACTGTCACAGCCAATGCAGTTCTACCAGACAAAGTGTGCCATTGTAATACAGGACAGGTGGCAGGTACAAAAACCTATGAATGCAAGATTTCTTCTCTGTACACATCCACACACAGAAAAAGAGGGAGACTGGGCAGTACCTTTCCCCCAGACAAACTGGTGAGGGTAAAAAACCCCTACTTGCTATCCAGGGATGGGGTTTTTTTTTGACTGAATACATGATATTAAAATAAACAACACGTGTCTAAAATAATCAGCTCTAGTGTGAACAGTACAAGTGGACAGCATGTGTGTCTTTGAAGAATAAATGTATGACTACCATTCCAGGTCTCCCGAGTCTTTTAATCTGAACCCTAGAGCTGAATTGCTGCATGGCTGTAAGCAAACCACTGTGGGATAGATTCAGCCTGACCAGCCGTGCCGGGGAGTTATCATCTGAGTGCGAGTGCAGGTAGCTGAGGACAGCGTCAGGCAGGCAAGTCCATCTTTTATCACAAAGTGAGGGTACTCTCCTGCTTGCGGATCAGAATCCCAAGGGCTTCCAGTCTTTATAGAACTAATAAAGGACTGGTGTATCAGCCTTATTGCTTGCATGCTTTTTATTTCTATATATATTTTTAATGATGCTTTGAATTAAAATTAATTCCATGAATAACGTATATATGGTATTTTAAAATAGCTGCATGTCCTAGCCTGCATCTGTGTTGTCCTACTATCTAAGGCTACCAAGATTATTTTATTATTAAAAAAAAATCATTTCAGAGGATACCAGGAAATCTTAGCTTTGTGGTTAAAGAAGAAAACCTTTCCATGAGAAAGCCTGGTTTCCCTCACAGAGGGCTTGAATCCAGTGTTTTCAAGTTACAATATTCCTGCCTGAATGCTTACTCTTTCAAAAATAATTTTACTTGAATTAATATGCATGCTTGTCCCAATATTACTGTAATCAGCTTTTTTAATTTCAGAAAGGATATTTTCATTTATGTTTAAAGAAATTTATTGATACCTAAACAGTTCTAGATGCTAGAAGAGTCCCCAACCTAAAATACATGTCTAAATGCTCATACAATTTTTGCTTAAGCAAATATTTTTTTCACAGTCAGGCAACACTTAATCTAACCAACATTTACTCAGATCAATATATTTTAATTGAAACTAATGGCAGATAGCTTAAACCAACAGATTTTTCACTGAACTAAGTACATTAAATCAATACATTGCTAAAAATTGCTATATCTTGTACAAAAGGTATTTTTATTCTTAGCTGAATTAATTTTATTGAAACATATGCATATTAACAGTAATCAAAATACTGATATTTAGACACTGCTGATGGCATCAGTACATTTAGAAAACTGTAGGCAAACTCACATAAAGAAGCCATATAACACAAGGAGCTAATTTGCTGAAAGTGAAGAAAAAGAGGGGTATGGGTTGATTCCTTCTCTCTGCTACAAACTATTCATCTGATCGTGGGTAGAGTGCTTAGAGGACTAATTTAGGCCTGGACTCCTAGCTGACACCAGGAAGGTAGGCGAGGCACCTCTCCGCTCAGTCATGCTCTCTGTGCAATCGCCTGGTGCAGGTGATTGTATATCGATTATTCTGGGAGCTTACAACCAACATGGCCATTTCAACAAAGTATCTCAAGTTTGGTGAAACCTGTCATTAGTGGCTGTTATTGCAAAGTCTGTCAGTGTAAGAGAGAATTAAGCACCTCGATATCCGTGGAAATCAGCACACCTCTTACCTATCCATAGGTCAGGTTCTTGTATGCAGAACAAGGACAACAGCGTTTCTCCAAAGCTTGTCTTCTTTGACTGTAAGCTTTTGGGCTGGGGACTGTCTCTGACTATCTACTGAGACAACACATCACAACAGGACCTCAGTCACAGCTATTATAATGGCAAGCTGACAGTAAATACAGACTTGGAAGAATTGGTGGCTTAAGCGAGAAACCAATGGCATTTACCCATCTGGTACTTTCATATTTTCAGCAGGAGATACACAAGAGCAGAGACACCACTGTGCATAGGAGCTACAGCACAAAGACAACTGGGTGGGGTGGAGGCTGGCACATGGTCATCTGTTTTGTAATTCAGTTACATTTACAGCATAATTAGCCTACTAATTGCAGGCCCAAGTTTAGTTGATAGATTTGTATGTGTAATTATGGCTTATTGAAATGCACTGTGTCTGCAATGCTTGCCTCTGTTTCCATCTGATAGAGAAATTTTCTTTCTCCACTCCCCTTGTGTTGATTGCACATGCAGAAATGTAAGAGATGACCGTAACCCATACAGGCAAGTATGTCAGAGCATTGCAAAAGTAGCAGCCAAACTGTAATCATCAGTCCTGCAATCAGATCTAAGGGAGTTCCTGGCCTTGGGTGCAGCTCTGATGGCTTTAATGAAATCTGTGCAGTGCCAAAGGCCACCCTCGCTTACAGAATTGCCTTATGGGATGCAGACCTCCTGCTAATGTATCACCTGTTGGAAATGGCCTTTCAGCCTCCATCTTCTGCGTAGGCATTTTCCAGTTCCAGATGAAGAAACTTCTGCAACTGCCCCAATAACTTTGTAAAACTGTTCCCTGATCTTTTTCACATGAAGAGAGTGAGCAGAAGCCTCTAAACCAATGTAATTTCTTAAGCAGGAGCAATGTCTTACAATCTACAGAGAAAATGCTTCTTCCTTTTCTTCCACTTAGTTTCCCAGTATCCAGCTGAGAAGCGTGAGCTAAACACTAAGGAAAGGATTTATCCTCTAAGAAGAATCTCAGATGATGCTTTAAACAATGTAAAGCTTTGTTTTTATTTGATAAACCTTCTTAAGAAAAAAAACCCGCTCTTTGAAGTTCTGAAGTGGTTGCCAGGACTTTCTGTCCCATGAGAAGGTAAGGTGGCAGCCACATGACATATGGGCAGGATTTTATGAATCCTGCAAGAGGTTAGAGAGTCTGTCTCACTTTCAGAGAGATGACACTGTATTTATAAGATGGTCTGTACCAAGGGAGAATCAAACTGAAACATGCAGCTTTTACTTTCTGTAATAGTTTGCTTTAATTAAAATTAGACATGTTCCTAAGCAGAACTCCAGATCAGAACATACTCTCTTCAAACTTTGGGGAAAACCAGATAATGCAGTGATTTCTTTTTTTTTTTTTTTTTTTTGTCTAGCTTCCTTTAAAAATAAAAAAATTGATTGGACAAAAGCTTGGAGCTGACAACTGGGGAGCTATAGACTCAAAGTTCCTTGAAAACTAAGTAGATAGACCATACTATTTCATTTTCTATGTATCTATTCCCCATGATTTATGATTCCCACAGACCAAGATCTGAAAATTCAGGCCAAAATGCTGAAATGAAGAGCAGAGGAAGTAAACAACATTGACATTTCAGAGCAAAACCCTTTCAAGCTCAGTTATCCCTGTTGTTAAGGAAGCTACTGATGTAAAGGAAGCTTTTGGAATGGAAGAACAAACAAAAATGTACCTTTTTGGAGGAGCATGAAACTGTTGATTCTTTTGAGAAATATGTTTGCTAGCTCTGTTCTTGGCTCAGCAGAAATCTGAAAGGTTATTAACTGGAGAAAGAGAAGAAGAAGAAAAACCAAAAAACCACACCCCAAAACCAACCAACCAACCAAATCTCAAACCAAAACTAACCTTTCCCAGATTTCGTAGGATATCACAGTTGCAGATTTTCATCTGAATGTGGTTGGCTCCTTCTCTGCATATCTGTGGCCAGCAGTGCTTCAAATCTGAGAAAACATATCTTCTCATTCAAATGCTGTGAAATAGATGAAAGTATCTGAACCAGGAGGAAGGGCAGTCTTTTGCCATCTAGCCTCTCCTGCTTACTGTTTAGATTTCTGCACACTTTGGAGTCCTCATTGTTTAGCCAGACCTTAGACTGTATCCTTTAAATAAGTAGCAATATCCCTTTAACAGACAGGTTCCTTGACAACTTAACAGTCAAGTGCCATTACCTATTTAACAAGTAAGTTAAGTGAGATGTTGCACACAGCACAATCCCCTTGCATGTTCAATTAATTCCTCACAACTGGCCCAGACTTGCTGCCCTTCAAACACTTGCATAGAGCTTTAGAAGAAGTAGTATATTTAGCAAGAAGATGAAAGGGAGGGAGACATGACTAGTCTCTTTCTAGCTAGACTTTGTAAAATGCTCATTATACTGGCCAATTTTATGCATTAAATTGTATAGGATATGCTGTCAGTCTGAGGATGTGGGTATCTCATTCATGCACACGCAATTTGCAATTGTGTCAGTTGTAGTTAATTACAGCGGTATTATGTGGATATTTGTACAAAGCCTTGAGATATAATATATAATTTCAAAGTTTATTAATTATTACTAATAGATTAGGAGTGCTCTGTTTGATCTGATTTTGTGGGGTTTTATGGTATTTTTTATTTTTAAGACAGTCTGTAAGATACAAACTCACAACCCTGCATATAATGTATTGTGTCTTGTTGGTTAGTCCTAAATAAGGGTTGAAAAGAGAAAAGTCTTGCTAGCACAGAGCATCAGCACTTTTTAATTACACTATTTTGTGGTACAAGGTGGGCCGGTGAGATGACCTACAGGAGGAAGTCAGCACTTTCTGAGTGAGTACCAGCATATTTTTACATTTGCTTCCTTCAGCCTTCTATTCTCTTTCAAATGGATCAAGTTCCCTTTCTTTGGATCTTTAGCTTTGTCCATTAGTACATCCCCAAAGAGTATTTTGTCAAACAAAGCAAAACACTTTGAAGAAGATTTTAAGTTCTTTTGCGAGTTATAGCCAATACTTTGCTTATGTATAGTGATTATTTACTGAGTTAGCACTCCCAAAAGGCAAATCTGGGTAGATACCAGAAAAATGCTTTAGATAATTGCTAGTTGGTTTGATCTCATGGTATTTTGTGGTATTTTATGCTGTTTTAATGGCATCACCTGAGATTCTTTGGGCACAAAAATATTGTAAACTGTGGTCCGTAATAAATTGTAAGGGAGTGATTTTCAAATTCCCATAGTAAGAAGCTCTGTTGAAATGTTCTCATGTCCAGGTTGTTGTTCTTGACAACATAATAACAAATGGCTATACAAATCTTACAGCCATAGGAAAGACTGGGGAAAGACATCATGATTATTGTAAGCCTAAATCCTACAGTGAACAAGTGTTTCTATTTAATCTTTCCCACTTACTATATTTTGAAAATTAAAAGATTGTTTGCCGTGTTAATATTTTCTTAGTTTATGATCTCAGATATTTGTTAAGAATCACTTCTCTCTTTAGATATCACTACCTTTAAGAACCCTGAGAAGAACTCTTGGTTAATCTTCTTTGGTGCCTCCATTTGAAGGGCACCTTTTAAAGGATATTTGTTGGTAAAGCTCTTTTTTTTTGTCTTGGATTTGTAAGATGTTGATGAGGATAAAACTACATTGAAAAGCTCAAAGGTCCGATAACAACTAACTCACTTTCATTATGAGCAGAGAAATAACCAATAAAATGTCAACAGCCACAACTTCAATAATTTAAAAAATGTGTAATTTTCATGTGCCCATGACATGAAAATACTGTCAGCACCTGAAAGAGTCAAGAAAGCTTCAGGATATTTTGAGATCTGACAGCCAAGGAAGGCTAACTACTCTTCTGAGATGTTTTTAATAAGAACAATGCTGGAATAGCACATTAGACTATTTAGACACCAAACTGATGCTATCAATGATTTTTCATTACTCCATGCCCTACACGCCTCTTTTGGAACCAATGCTGACCACACAGCTTGGTATAATTGAGAGGCTGAGTTCTATTTCCATTTGATATTTTCCCTGCTGTTTCAATGGTAATATTCACATACAATAGACTGAGATAATAATACAAAACCTATATTAATCTCAAAAACATCCTTCGCTGTCTAAAGTAGCCATTGTACTGCTTGGGAGCTAGTTAGTTAATTATTAAAACAATATCTAAAAATAATCAACTTCCAGAAAAATTGGCCAGCCAAATTCTGTTTCATTCTCATTCATCCCTGGGCAGCACCACAGTGTATTGTAGTGTATGAGAGTGAATTATAGAAAGCAGTGTCAAATTATTACTTTTCAATAGTGGATAATTCATGTGTGGGTTGTAGGAAATAGCCTAACTGCTTTACAGATAGCCATTACACTCCTTACCCTCTCTTTATCTTGTCCTTTACCTGCCAGTTTCAAGCACAGTATTTGCAATAGGAAGACCTAGGTATCCTTGCAAGATCTCTTTCATCTCTCATTGCAGATAGGATCTGGCAAAGAAAGAGTACCACATTATTTTAACACAAAGACAACTGTCACATTATTTCCCCAGTGGCCAATCACCCTGCAGGGGACAACTTCATCTATATTGTACCTGCTTAACATACTTCATTAACTCTGTCAATTAACAGCTACCTCAGCACCTTTTCTGTTGGCATTACACAATTTATTCTTTCCATGTCCCAAACAGTACCATCTTAGGAGCCCCCTTCGTAATGCAAGTAAGGAGATATTAATCTTAAAAATGTATATTAGGAACAATTAAAATAGATTTTCAAGATGGTTTATGGCTTGTTTTTCAATGATGTTCAGCACCTTCTAATATTGTTGAATCTCGAATATATGGGACAGCTCCCTCTAAAAAGCAGACATATGTCTATTAGAGGTGACTATACTTTTCTTTGACAGACACTTTCCAGAGAAATTCTCCCTGCCAAGTATAGCAGCTAACTTTTCTAGTTTAACATACTCTTTTAAGCTAAACTTTAAAGCTAAATAAACAGAGACTTAACTTTAGTCACTTCATTGAGGCTTGCTAGGCTAGGAGCATATTTACCCCGGGCTCCTTCTACAGGCAATAGAGAAAGACTTGCCCTTCCAAAGGGAATTTCAGCCTACCTGAGCCAACCTATACCCACTGACTGTGTGAGACTCTGCTCCTCACCACAGAGCCTCAGTTAAGTGGCTTTTCATTAAATGCAGCACTTAGAATATCCTTGTGAGAAGCAGGACTTTTGGTTTTATGGAGAGAGCTCAAGAGAGGGGAGTTTCAGGTGGCTGCAATGGCCAGCAGAAAGGTGGGGCTGGATGAGGAGCTGACATTTGCGGGGTGGAAGTAAGATGACATTAAGGTTTGGTCTCTAAACCCAGGAACAGGTACGGCACAGGGGAAAGGGGACTTGAGAGTCCCAGGGCAGCAAAGGTGAGAGGAGGCTCTAGAGAGCAGAGGTGTAAAACTAGGAAAAGCATTTGGTTGAGCTAGCACTTGTCAGTGTATGTAATTGTCTACTTGAATATTAAGCTCTGCTTATGCTAATTGGCTTCAGTGACTGAGCCCAGATCACAGGAGAAAGGAGCCTGGGGAGGGGCAATGATGGGTACAAAGGGCCCCACTCACAACTGTGCACAATTCCCCACCGTTGTTGTGGGGAAAGAACAGATTTACAGGACTGCTCCTTGCTTCCCGCCCTGTTACTCTTTTTTTTTTTTTTTTTTCCTTCCCCCTGCCTGGAATATGACAGGCTTCTTCAAAGGACACTTTTGAAACTAAGAAAACCTGTATTTTCACAGAAAAAATCAAACAGTAAATGACCTAATGCCTGTTACAAAGACACCTGATTAAAGTAAATTCAATATACAGTTTGGAACAGACTAGCATCAAACGTTCTGAAAGGGAACAGATGAACCAAGAAAATTGAAAGTCAATGGAAATCATAAATACCTCCTGATTACGTGGAGTTTCCTAGTCACTTTTCAAAAGGAGCAAGGAACATCTGATCTCTCTGGCCCTGCTCTAATTAGGTTGAAAGGCAAATCCTTCAAAAAAGGGAGGCATGGCTTGAGGTTACCCATTGCAGTTGTGGAGTCTGTTGTGAAGTTGCAGGTTTCTGCATGCTTCAACTTTCCAAATTAATGTTTCTTCTGACTGAATGTTTCGCGGCTTCTCCTTTTCTCTTCATGAGTGTTTTCTTTTTTTCTACCTGAATCAGTATGTTTCCTCCAACTGTAGCCGCTGCACACTTCTGCAGGTATTGATCAGGGCAGTCTCTCTGATCAGTTGGAGAGCAAAAATAACATCACCTGTAATCTCTTCCCATGCTACGGCATTGTAAAATATGAGGTTTCAGTACATCAATTAGCTTTAAAATACCATAACTCTATATTAAGAAACAGCAGATACCTATTGCCATATGCTGCATTTGTACCTTCACTATCCTTCAAGACACCCCTGGGGGCATTACAGCATTCCAAGTACAGTTGGAATGTGAATATAGCCTAAATACATAAGGAAGAAAGGTCTCCATAGCAAGGATTGTCTCTGCAATAAATGAACATTTTTTTGAACACATCCTTACTTAATACTGCTGTCTGGGCTAAGATTCCTTTTACTATTAGTAGGACAATAATTTAAAGTGAACTCAATAATTGCAGTAAAAATAAAAGCTTGTGATTCTCTGATGTGCCCATAACTTGATTTTTTGAATTAATCCAGGAGGGGCTTAGGGAGTTGCAATACACCAAACTACTTCCATTTCTGTAAAAGCTGTTTGTTCATAGCCAGGTGTAGTACTTTTTTTTTTTTTCTTTTTTCCTCCCCTTAAATAAAAATGAACACTGTGCAAACACTGGCTGACTCCTTTTTAATCTGTCAGCACATTCTTTACATCTGTGCATAAACATTATTATCACAAACTCAGAGTGTTACTGCAAAAATTATCAGAGTCCTCAAAATGTACTCTCTGCAGCTTCCATTGGAATACAACTTTAATGCGTTAATGTGAAAACAAGCAAGCTGTAGGAGGAAAAAAAATGGGCTTTTCATTTTCACAGAAGGTTAGCCAGGGTTTCCTTCACTATCATGTGTATGTGTAGGGTAAATATTTTGTATTTAGTACAGTATTGTCTTCTGACATATAGTTGGCCTTGATAACGTTTGCTATTTTGTTCACTTAAAATATTAACTGTTGATGAAAAGACTCGGTCTGAGGGAGAAGGATGCAGGACATGGCATATTTTCAGACATTTTTAAAGATTACCTTTTGAGAATGGAACCTCTAGCTGAGTGTGTCTGTTTGTAGGAAAAAAATACAGTCATCTTTTTCATGTTTATAGGGATGACCTTTTATGTTATAGTACAATGCTTTGAAGCACAGTTATTTTTAATTGCTTTATATGCCTATTGAGACCATTCTGCATGTCACTTTGTTATATACAGCACCGAGTCACATATGTTTGGTCAATGAATCTTTTGGTGCCTTGATATTTATGTTAAAGTCTGAGCAGGAGTTGTGGAAACATTGTGTTCTGGGTTTTGCTGTTGGTGTTTTTTTGTTGTTTGGGTTTTTTTACTGTCACTCTAGCTATATACCTAATGAGGTGACAGAAAGAATTAAAAATGACAGATTGTTTTGGCTGCAGTGGGGCTGTCTAAGCTATATTTTCCTATAATACAGCTCAATAAACCCAGCTTGTGGAAAGCCCTCTGCACGTGATTCATTGCTGCAGCAAGGGTCCTGGTGGAGGTTTAAAGAAGAGCGGGCGGTGGGCTGGGCGGCAGGGAGCGGGGGCTGCTGTCAGCCGGCAGCGCTGGCAACTGTGCGCCAGCGCTGCTCCGGGGATGCACAGGGCTGGCCCGGCCACAAAGTGCTGCTCCCGAAAACATCTAATTAGAAGTTGCGCGGGTTGGCTAAAGCACACATATTTCTGTCCAAACACCTTCTAAAACTGTAGCTTCCTGTCCATAATGCTTGGGGAAGTGTGGCAGCACCTTCTGTGGACGGCCCCTCCGAGCCCGGAGGCAGTGGAGACGTGGTGGTGTAAAACAGCCATTGTGGGGATTCGAGGTAGCCTCCACGTCTGCAGTAATAAATGTCTCAGCATCCGTGTGCCATTTTGCTGCTTTGTGTCTGGTGGAACAATAAAACGCATCAAAAGAGATTCCTCGGGACAGAATGGTTAACTACAGGTGTTAGACTGATAGCCAGTATAATTAAGAAAAAAGATCCGTCATTTCACAGACTGTGCAGAATAATTTCCAGATATCCGTGCGTAATCTTTCAAAGTGCCTTTATCTCCAGAGCCAGCGAGGGTGACCACAGAATACCCTGAACCCAATTATGTACTTTCTGATTATCATATTTTTATTTCTCAAGACACGAGGCTAATAAGAAAGATCAAAAAATGTTTGAACCAGAGTAATTTCAAATGTCAAGAACTAGTTATTTTTCCAACAAGCTCCCAGGTCTTGACAATGTAAGCTGTTCTCTGTTTGGTTTGATTCTCTGGGGGAGTGGAAACGAGGGACTAGGGGATCTAAAGTGACTTCGTACTATGGAATCAACACATGCTTTTGAGACCTGCATTTGACACTGGCTTTGAGGTGGTTTGTTTCTTCACCTTTTTTTAATTTTTGGAGTCGGGGGGGTTGTTGTGTTTTGTGGTTTTTTAAATTTCTTTTTCTTTTTTCTCCCCCCCCCCGAGAGGAAGCTGCAGAGGAATTGCAGCCTATCACCATCAGGGAGTTTCTATTCAGTTCTTTGGATCAGAAGAACTTAATCAGGTAAGAGTCTGTGGGAAGGAAGAATCCAAAAGACAAAATCCACATCAAAAATTTACTTTAGGAGGAAAAGTAATTTTGCCAACAATATGAGCAATAAAAAGGGGAGGGCAAAGAGGTGGATTCCTCTGCAGTAGGAAATAAAACAAATTTCTGCTTTCCAAATGATTATTTGAAAAAGGATTCCGAGGATACCTGTTTTTATTCTCTTTACAGTTCCTCATGTTCAAGGAGTGGTACACATATGGATGTTAAGGAAAACCATGCAGTTCCCCACAGATGATGTTCTGCATGTATAACTTCCTACAGGGGAGGAAACAGCCTGAGCCTGAAGGTCTCTAGTTTTTGACTACAAGGCGTAAAGGTTGCTGTTGTGGTCTGCTTTCTTGAGATGCTGAGCAGCCATAAATACAGATGAAGTCAGGGGAGCCATAGGTACTAATGCTACGTTTTCAGAGAGGGAGGTGGTTCAGTTCTTCATTCTCCAACTGGATCACCAAGGGAAGAGACGGGAAGGTGCTGAGTGCTCCACCCTCCCAACCAGGGGTAAAGTACTGCCCGTGTCAGCAAGAGGAAGGAGCTAATTAAAAGTAAAAACTCTGTAATGAGAAAGGTAGCCTTGCTCCCATTAGGACCTGGGTGAAAAAGAGAAAGCGAGAATAATTTCTTTTGGATCTTATCCCTAGGCTGGCAATTGCACTTGCTAGTTATTTGGGTCTTGGACAAACTCACCAATTCTGAAAAGTAAAAATGAAGATGGAAAAATGCTGCAAGTAATCATGCAAAGTAGCATTCTGAGGGTAGCTTCAAGAGAACAAAACAAAACTGTTTTCACCGAGATCAATCATGTTAGTTTTCTGTCGGGATTTTTTTTTTTTTGGTCCTAATTATCAGTGCCAAGCAGGAATCACAGATTAGACACTATTGAAGCTATTTTTAAGTTTAGCTTATTGAAACCTGTTCTTTTCAATGAAGCTGCTCAGAACAAACTTAGCTTTTAGATTCTCCGGTATATTGCTCATAGTATCCTGAAAGGAAAGGAGCAGATGCGGATAATTCCTCCCGGGACCAAGATCATTGCAAGGAGTTCAGAGACTCACATGCACACATTAAATTAGTCAAACATTTGAAGGTGGGGTGGAGGGGATCTGTTTCTTGATTATGCAAAAAATTTGCTGCTCAGGGATTTTATCCCAAACTCTTTGGATTTGGGAGTCCTTTTCTCATTGTGAGGGGATGACAGGCTAAAGGCTCCTTCTGCTCTAATGTAATTTGAAACTGGGTAAGGTTTTAGGGAATTACATCCCTGGGCATTTAGATTAAAGTTTCATCAAGAATGGCAAATGCTGCATCAGGGTGAGGAGGGATTTTGGACTGTGCCTCCTGGCAAGGTGGCATCCCAGGTAAAATTTTTCATGACAGCTGACCATGGTCTGTCTGTCAGGCAGTTTGTGTGGGAGGGAGAAGTAGAAGGATCAGAAAAAGAGGGACATATTCTTTGAAGGTTATTTGTTTTAATCTAAATTTAGCCTACTCTAGGTTTAATAAGAAGGGCCTGGGAAAGAAAAGATGTTAGAAAGGGAGAAGAGAAAGACAGGCAGAGAGAAAAACGTGCTGAGACATGTTGGGGAAGAGCAGAAAGTATGAGGATGGCAACTAGACCTGACCCAAAATAGAAAGCAAGCATAGCAAGTTGTGAAGTGATTCAAAATAGGATAAAAGGAGAGCAGATAGAAAAAAATCTGAATTACCAGAAATTTTATATGCTTCTATGCCACCTATGTGTGTGTATAAGTTTAATCTCTTCACACCCATAAAATGCCCACATTTATCTCAAAAATGCAAATACACACTTTTAAGAAGCGACAGTAAACTAAATGCTAACCTTCATCTGTGCTTGTGCTCTAAGAGAATAAGTCTTTGTTAGCAATTATAATGGACAAATAAAAGTGGATCTGTAGAGTGAACCAGTGTGTATTAAAGATGCATTGACAGCATTACATGCATTTCAGGCAGTTCTGCTCAGGAAAAGTTGTAGTCCAGCCCTGTGGGCTGAATGGCCATTCCCAGCTGGAGCATGTGATGTGTTACAAAGCAAGCTGGTTTGAGTGACCCAGGTCCATTGAATGTTGTAAACTAGTAAGGCACAGTAAGTGGGAATGACAGGAAGACTCAAATGTTAATGTAGACTTTCTGCAAGAAGTTAAGTAAACCTTCTGTATCCTTTCCATGGTACAGCTTGTATAGCTGCCAGTAAACACCGAATCTGATGGTTTTGTACAAAGTTATTTTATGTCACATCTTGAAACTTATTCCAGATCTACATTATGCTTGTATAGCAAACTAAGACTCCAAAAGGTTTGTGCATTATTAATGAGATAGTGGAAGTGCTCTAGAATCAGCTTTCATCTAAATAAAGGTGACGATGTTTATCTGTACCCTTTGTATTCATTGTTGTTTTGAGTGCACAATGTTTCCTGTTGGTATGTATGTTATTGATTTGCTGACTAATCTTTTTATCTGATCAGTATTGATTGTAACTCTCAGTCTATAACCTTTAGACATAGTGATATTGTGGCTAAATAAAACACAGATGCAAAATAATGAACAAGTTCCAATACTGGTATTTCCTTTCCGACAAATAGTTTAAGTGTCTTATATTTGACAACTAGAAGCAGTATTTTTAGAGAAAAGTGTGAATAGAAGATGAATATACAATCTTTAGTTCCTTAATATAAATTACTCAAGAAGAAATAGTAAGTTACCTTGGGGAAATCAACAGCTTCTTGAATTGGATTGCTTCTGTCACTGCATGGACACAGTCTTGTTTGATGTCCTCCTACCATTTGTCTTGTATGGAGTCTTTTATCTAAATCCAAAGCAATGCAGTCATCACTGCTGCAATTCAATAATGGCTCCACAGGAGCTGTCATCCACAGTTTGCTATTCATCTTGTAAAGCCTTTGAGTTTTCAAAGTATCCACTAAAGTTGGTATTTCAATGCTGTGGACAGATGACTTAAGGTTCTTTTGTATTTTCAAAACAGGTCCAAATTGAGGATGAGCAGATATTGAAATGCCCAACTTATTGTACCTAGGTGCCAAAGGAGATGATGGAAGTGTCAAAAGGTAATTAGATAATCAGACCCACCTCCCAGCTGAAAATATGTGACTTTGTGGGCTTGAATGACACTTTGACTCAGTACTGGCATTGCCTGTGGGGAATGAGCCCCTTGAAACAAAGGGAAAAAGGACAAAAAGACAGAAAAAAATTGGAATTAGCCACTAGCAGCCCCAGGAAGTGAAAAATTATTATGTGATAACAACATGAAGTATAAGGCACAGAGAGAACTTATATCGTTTCTACTCAAGTATAGGATGCCCTTTATTCCATTTGATATAGACTTAGAAAGCAGGGGTCATTTTGGACTTGAAGGTTAGTGGCAATCCTGAAGGAACTCACATTTATCATGAGTCAAGAGCCTGGATGTAGGCAGCTGTTTAACAAGCTGCTGAGAATTAGAACAAGCTGCTGAGATTTGGGTGGGGTTTTGGGGGGGGTTGGTGTTGGGTTTGGGGTTTTTTTTTTCAGATGACATTTTACCTGGCCCAGTCTGAACCTGTATTTTAGCTGTTAGCCTTTTGTTTGTTTGTTTTAAGCAAAAGTGTAGCCATCTTTGGGCACTAATCTGGGATAATTTAGTACAGAACAAGAGATGAAGTGTATTCTTTGAGAGTGGGAGTTAGCTTGGGTAAGGAAGCAGTATTCTTACCTGAGCTCAGCTATGGCCAGTATGCTAAATTTATATATAGCCTTTTCTTACGAGAAGTACCATGGTTTGTTTAGTTTACTCTACACAGATTGGAGTTTTACCTGAAGAAAATAGTCTCTGTGGGAATACTTCACACTGAAAGTACTCGAGGAAGAAAGCTTCCTCTGTCAGAACCAATGCCACTTCCATCACCATCAAATCCATCTTTATTGAAAAGCAAAGAAAAATATTTTACTTTTTAAAATTTCCTAAATCCAACCCTATGAATTTATGAGATTGCCTTAGATTCAGGGCTCTTTGGCACAACTACTATATGTGCCTTCCCTGTTGCCTTTTTGGGGACAAGTGACATAAATTGCTTACTGCATGGTTTCTCAGAGTACGTATTAGCGTTAAATGGTCTGCATGAGTATGGGAACATGGTCGTACAGAACAGTTTGCCTTGTCCCTACCCTCTGGTACAGAAAAGTGGGGATGGATGACTTGCAGGCAGTATCCTGAGCTACTGACCAGTTCTGCCCTTGACAGTCCTAGTGCTGCCACAGAAATCTGCACGCTGGTGCCAGCGTCCTGTATTGATCTGCAGAGGTCCTGGGAGGCTCTGTAGATGCAGCTCAGAGCAGGGAGGATTTCTTAACACAATCGAAATACAGCCCTGCTCTGCCTCTGTATTTTGCTGTCTCCCTTCCCTGAGCTAAATCGTACCAATTTCCCTGCCCAGAGCTTATTGCAGTGGCAGAGCTATGACTCACCTGGTAGTTTCTGAGACAGCCAGGCATTCCCCTCTAAATCTCTTCATCCCCTTCAGCCTATTTTTAAATGCTTGGCCTCTGTTCTTAAGTGCTGGTATTGAACAAAATGTAAATATAGTGCAACCTCCGGTTTTAACCTTGGCCTTGATCCTCCTCTTATTCTAGTTAAATGTAATAAAAAAGAAAGGTAACATAAAGATGTATATTCCTTTTCTTTAAAGATGTTTATAATTCTTTAAAATACATGAGTCAGCTAAGCATTTAAAAGTAAAATATAGATATAAAATTATTCAGATGGGGTGATATAATATAGAATTTAAATTGAGCATATTTTAGCAGCACTGGGAAACCTTACCCCAGAGCTAATAATGTAATAGATCTATCTCACCAACAACTTGGAACTTGCAACAGAGTTTTATCCACAAAGGAGAGTTCTCTGGCCTACTTTATTAAATACCTTAGAGGACTTTGCCTGTAAGATTACATTTGAACAATACAATTTATTGAAATCTCTGTTCTTAATTTTCCTGCTGAAGTTTTATCCATTTTCTATGGGAAAAAAAAGTATAAACAAATCCAACAGGCTAAATAAACATAATACAACAAATGTTTCATCAAACAGGTATATAGGGAAAACATCCTATAGTTTATTTTTCACCATCGCTTGTATATTCATATTGACGTGTCTGCCTCTTTTGCTATGGTGCATCACGCAAGTTGTGTTCCTGATTAAGAGTATTTTTTCAAATCTGAAGCAGAGCTGGGAATATAATTGAAAAATTACCCATTAAAGACAGTCCCAATCAATAAAAAAAGAATCAAATCAAAACATTGTTGTTGTTTCTTATAAATGGCAATAATTTCAATTTTGTTTAACAAATCTTAATGTGCTGATTGCGATTACAACTCATTGCAAAAGGATACAGACAAAGGTTGAAGCTACATCGTCTTATAATTCACTTGGGATGGACAGGCATATTTTGGTGACTGTTATTTAGCAATAGTTTACATTAACACACCACTGTTGGAGGTGTAAGTATTTAAATCTGTTCACTAAATAGGGTTTTACATGAAGTAAAAATAACAGAACTCAATATAGTGATGTTAATTAATAGGTATATCTGAGGTTTCTGCTTAGATTCAGTTATATAGTCTAGCATTTACCTTGGAGTTCTTATGTAATTCTGTTTGATCTGAGAATTTAAGTTCATTCCATTTAGTGGGAGATGTTAGATATTCCACAATAATTACTATTTTTAAATTAGGCCATTTATGTAAGTAGTAGGGTGCAGAGCTGGCAAGTAACTCTAGGCAGCCATTTTTGCAACAGGGTGTAAAGAATATCACAAACCCACTTTATTTCTGGACACTTGCCCTTCTCAGGTGCTGCCTACCTGCCAAGTTCAAGAAAAGCAAATTGACACACGTGAAAAATGTAGAAGTCTAATCCTGGAGAATGAAAGGAGGAAATTGATACCACTTATTAGGCAATGCCAAAATCCAGGTGCAGACAATTAAACTGTCACAACAAAAATATCTAATTAACCTGTAACTTATTCCCTGTATATGGAGAGGTGCTAATGCGATAGAGGACTCTACCATGAACACGAAATGAAACAGATGGAATTTCCATGAGCCTATTGTCATAGGCAATCCAATTTAGAAAGAGAGAAGAAGGTATTTGATCTGACATTAATAACATTCATTTACCAGTAGCTGATGGGAAAAAAACCAAAGCAAAACAAACCATCTAGGAACTCAAGACGTGAAGAAATGATTGAAGGTAAGGATGTGTGTTTGTGTGCAGGCAGTGGGTTCAGAGAGATGAAAGCCAGGAAAGAATACTTGACTTGGAAATAATTAAAAAATGCTGGAATTCCTTGTACGTATTAGATGGTAAACATAATTTTTAAGAATATAAGATTACAAAATGATGTAGACAAATATCATCAAATAAGAAACTATATGGAGGTAGAGAATTAAAGACAAAATGTAAGGACTTTTTACTCTGATTGGGAAATTCTTCCTAGTCTGGCCAGCACTAGACAAAAAAAAGGTCAACAGAGACAGACTGGGGTGCGCATAGGTGTTTTAGAGGTGTTTAACTAAAACCTTGAAGAGGGCTGTTGATGTGGCCCCTCCCATGAACAAGGGCTAATGGGATGTGCCCACAGGAGGAACCTGCCCTCCAGGGTGGGAGGAACTGCCAAGAAAATGTTATGGGCAGCTGCTTCAGCTGAGGAAAGAATGAAACCACAGTCTGGGGGCTTTGGAAAGAAAAATGTGAATTTCCTGAGAAGTAACTCACAATATTTCACAAACATAACCTCAAAACAAAAGGAAGGTATTTATGAAATAAAAATTAGTTTGGACACCTTACACTAAGTTTGGAATTTTTTTTTTTTTTACACAGTTTTACGAGGAAAAGCTTTCGCATTATTGGAACACTTAATAGTTTCAATGTGTTTTACTCAAGAATATAATGAAAAACATTTAAAAAATTGTGATTTACATTTTACCTTACTGTGAATGCAGATTTAGCACGGGGGGAAATGACAAAGATCTAAAGCAGTTTGTGTAAAACACCAAACCAAACCAACAACAAAAAACTCCCACTCTGCAGCTAGGCTACAGTATTTTAATCTTTGGTAAAACTTAATTACAAAGCAAATATCCAAAACTGTAGTTTTGGTGGGTTTTTTTGTGACCTGTTAATGCATTTGTACATTAAAGGTTTGAAATGGGTCCTCTTTTATCACAAACTGCTTTGCACCAGAATAATGTCTGTTTAGGTGCAGTACTGATCTATAGTGCTGTTCCCATACTAATCACTTTTGGGACCTCGCTGGGGGACTGTCAAAGAAACAAACCCCCCAGATGAGAGGGTGCAGAGCTGAAGCAGGTGGCAATGAACTGTGGTGGCAGCTCTGAGGCCAGACACAGTGTCCCATATGTCTTCTCCTGCGCAGTAATGGAAAACCCCCATACAAATAGGAGGGAGGGATCAGTAACAACAACCCCCTCAGCAATACTGTATTTGCAGATCTTGGGTTAGACGACTAAATGTGTTTCCCCCCTACATTTATGCTTTCTACAGTTAATGCCTTCCTTGTCTTTATTTTTAACAGTTGGTAGAGTTGAGTTATACAATTTAAAACTGGAGCAACACAATGTTTCAAAATAATATTCCAGTATAATGAAGTGGGATGGTTTAATAGCCTACAGTTTAACATGGAAGCTTGTACACACACTCACACATGTGTACAAAATCAATGTACATGCATTCATAATTATTTTGTAACTATGTTTTCCTCCGTCTCTCTCCTCTCTGTATTTTCAGTGTCACGTTGTCCAAACCAGGGACATCCTTGCCTCCTTCGGAAACGAAGCCATTTCTAATTTATAGCTCAGGTTTCATATTCTTATTGGTCCCAAAGCTTGACAGTGCTTTTTGCTTTTGGCACCACCTCTGTGCACAGGGGCCTATTGAAATAACTGGGACTCCTGAAGTCAAGAGCACCATCAGGTCCTGGGGTGACCCATTTGGTTGTTCCTTTTCTGTATTTTTCTCTGTATCACTGGCAGTACACCACCATCATCCCTCTTGCTCTCAGTGCCATATGCAAAAACTCAGATACACTTCATATTTCGGTTCTTGGAGCAGGAGCATCCTGTCTCTGCACTGCACCTAGGAAGAGTATCCTTTAACTGGGATGCAGGCCAAAAGCAGTCCCTTTACAAAGTATATTCCTTTGCTACAGCGTTTTGGCTGCCTGACTGCTTGTTCCTGGACTGTATTTCCCTGCAACCTAGGGCTGCCTGCAAGGACGGTCCACCTGGAAAGCAGGTTGCAGGATTTTGCCATTGCTTTCTGAAACTACACAAAAGACAAGCAAAATTTTCACAAAATATTAATGAAATTATTGTTTAGTTATATTGTATTAATCTCATTGTCTGACACTGGCCTTTAGCAGAGGTTGGAAAACAGACATGAAATAAAGACAGCTTGACTGGGATGGTTAATCTCCTGAGGTTACATCTCCAAATACTGATAAGACATGGGAGTGCAAAAATGCCTCATTTGTGAAACAGCACTTGATTCATAAAAAGTAAGTACAAGCTAGAGGTTTTGTGATGCACACTGCTGCAGAAGCAGAAAAGCCCCAAAAGTTACTGATTTTCTAATGAATGCCATGGAGGCATGACCTCAGATGGCTTCCTCACACCCTAAAATGCCCGTGACACCACTGGTGACATTAGCAGTTTCACACTACCCTTGCCCAAGGCTTCCATTGCGTGTACCGCTGCGCACATCCAGGCTGACACTCCGGGTTTATCATTGCGTACAATACACACACATTCCCTCTCAGCCCCCACTGCAATATTTACACAACAGATTGGATTAGAACATTTGCAGGAGCCTGTTATGAATGCCTCTTCAGATAATTTTTGTGGAAAAACTTTTGTTTGCTGATTAGCTAGTTACTAGCCTCCAATACAGTATTTTTGGGTGAGCTTATTTGGAGACTAAAAAGGTGGGGGGGAATTCATATACCTACATGAGATGTCTACATGATGGAATATTCCTCCTACTCTCCGAAGTGCCAAGGCAGAAGCCAGTGCCAGGGCAGGAGCTGCGTAACTGTGCTAGCACAGTGCTGAGCTTGAGACAAAAGGTCCTGCTGAGGATGTTGTAAGGTAATGAATGCAGACCTTATCCTTCTGGATTTAAAACATAACTTTTTAAATAATACAAGCCAAAGTAGAAAGTGAAAATGATAGATCTGCCCTTCAGTCGTGTTGTAAATTTTATACACGACTGCACTTGGAGCGCTCCTTGCAGTTCCTTGTATTTCTTGCCAATGTTGTTTCTTGTCTCTTAAAGGTCTGCTTCTAGTCTCAGGTCTCACATTTAATTGTTTGTAATTATAATTAGAATGTAAGATCCTCATCTTCCTGTGTGTTCGTGAAGCCAGGAACACCTCTGATCACAGAGAACGCCTACAAAAGGATAATTATGTTTTTAAGTGAATGGATAAAGGAAAAAACCTACTCCCAGGATGGAACCTTGTGCAGTCTTGAGTAAATGATAAATTGGGGTTAATATCAGGGGAAGCAATGTCAGATTTTAACAAGACTGGTGAAGCACAAACAGTTTAATCCAGGAAGACCAAGTGAAGAAAAAAAAAAAATTCCTATGTTTGAGACAATGGTCCCTATTTCTTGCTAGGGTGAAATTCACCTCTGCGGAGGGTCCTGCCCAAAGCCTCTACGAATCCCTTCTTTCAAAATCTTAAGCAAGACCCAGGCAGTGCCCAGCCTTTATGTTGTCCTTATGCACATGTATAGATTTCACCTCTGTGAGAAAACTATGGAGGTTTGCAATTTGATTTGGCGACAGCAGAACAGTGACATTTTTTAAACCTCTTTTTTTTTTTTTTCTGCAAAACTCTCTCTGTGAAATGTAGAAAGTGGTTCAAATCATCTTCCTTTTTCTGTCCTCATATGGATTTTGCAGGGGAACCATACTGAGAATCATGTTTCCAGCACACAGAAAATTGAAAAATACTTGAGGTGTTTTCTGGGAATTTATTTTGGTTATCGGGCAGCCTTAGGTTATTTGATCAACTACACCTGAATCTTGTCTTGATGTGAAAATTTAAACAAATATTTTTGTCAGCAGAGAAGAATGCCTCCAGTAACAAAAGGCATGTTTGATGCATGCTTCTGACTCTTTTACTCTATGCTCCAATTTTTTGTGTCAGATCCACACAGCCAGAAGATCTGGATATCCCTTCTTCAGATTTTCGGTTAGCTGCACCATGTAAAATAATGCCATGCCATGATTATGTGTACTGAAGATGATGAAAGCTGGTTCTGTAAAAAGATTTTTTAGGAAATGGTGCTCTGCAAACTTGAACAGATCTCTAGAACAGCCTGTGTCAAAAACAGTGTGCTGAGTTTTTGTCCCTCCTCCCATAATGTGGCTAATGTTAACTGCCTGAGTGTTAATTTTAGTTTCTTTTCTTCTCTTTCATCAACTGAATGTCAAGATGATGTCTATATTTCATGCAGATAAAACAAATGGGGAAAGTTTCTCTGTGGATACCTTTCCTGCTTTTTAATAAATTCTTTCTTTTGCCTGAAGAGAATTAGAAGCTGGCTTTTGACCTCCATTAATTTTTTTAATTTAATAGTTCTCTGCATGCATTAATAAATATTATTAACCATACTTTGTACTGCAGCATTTCCATTTCCTCTTCCACCAATGCTTTCTCATTTGCTGCAGCAGGTGCCCAGTTAAGAACAGATTAGGAAAAGCAGAGGGAATAAATAGAGGAAATCTGGGCCCATATCCCACCTCTTCCCAAATACCAAGGCAGGGAGTCTTAGCATGTCTCTGTCTACCAGGTTGCTTTATAACTGACTGCTTCTCAAAGCAAAGCAATAATTATAAACTAAGGGTTATTTGATAGCTTTCTGAAGGCAAATAACACGACTTAAAATCCCATAAGTTAAAAACAATCAGAAGTGTTTTCCAACTGTGATATCCTGGGTAGCTATTACATGTGCAGATTTTCAGCCAGACTGCGCTCACTTCATTCATCTTGATTTCTGCAGGGCTGCTTCTAGAGCCAGGGAAATCCCCTTTAGAGTAGGATCCTCCAAATCCTGCCTTTAATATCATAGTTCTTTCAGCAGATCTTCCAATTTACCCCAATGCTAAATAATTCAGCTACCATAGGAGGAAGAGACTCTAAGCTTACAGTGTATCATGAAGTCAAGCTGTAGTTGCCACCTCCGAACAGCAGCACAGGCCATCAGACTTAAAACCTTCCTATGGGCTTTGTAAAACAAGCAGTGTATGCAAGTCCAGTAGCTGTCTGTTCATTTGCTACTAAGGCAAATAATTTTTTGTTTGTTTATTAGAGATAGGAAAAAAGCAGCACCAGACAGGTATTATTAAGAGGCTATTCGCTTACCAGTCCTCTGGCTAAGCATTTATCATGCAGGAACAATTGACCCCTCTAGTGGAACCAACAATGTACTGCAATTGTGTGTTTATGGTTACTTACAATTAGCAATGCAAATTGAGCCACAGGTTTTTTGCAAGACCCATAACATGGTGACTCGCTTGCACAGTGTCACAACATGAAGCCACCTTTTCTAAAACGCCCTATTGTAAATCTTCAAAGTGAAGGCTTCCTTTTTTGATGATGTCCAGAAAAGATAAAAGAAGAGAGAAAATGTCAACCCTCCTACTTATAACTTCCTTTGTGCTTCTCAAGGCACAGTGTCTATTTTGCAACTGTCTCCTTTTCAATGCATGCTCTTTTCTCTAGAGGCTGTATGAATATTGTACAATGCCAAGTACAGCTATTGGCACTTCACAAAGAACTCGGAATAATAAGTAAAAAGGATATGCCCCTAACCATGCAAAAAGACTAATGCTTCTTGTGGTATCATTTACATCAATGATTTTCATCTTTTTTTTCTGCATGCAGATCTCTAAATATTTTCAAGTGCAGGTTGCTGTATGACAAATTTGAACCCTTTGGCAACAAGCTTGCCTTTTTTAGTTAGCTTTTCTGAGCCCCTTAGAAGCAGTCTGTGGGTTGAAAATCCCTTATTTACATTTTACCACATAGATTGTTTGATTCAGATAGTTAATGACTGGGAAATAATTAAAAAGTATTTAATGGAATTTAACAGTAATAAAGGATAATTTTGCATGAAAGTTTTTACAAAGGTTATTGTCTGAGGCAATGGGTTCAGAGTACTTTTCCATAGAAGAAATGGAAAATATAGAAATGAATAGAATGAAGTAAGGAAGTGCAAATCATGCACAGAGCACACACACACCCTTGCTTATTCTTCAAAAAGCTCTTTCATTCACTTCCTTCCTGGAACTCCTCCTTTGTTTATCTGTCACCACTGGCTTTGCCCACATCCTTCAGCATTTGAACTGCTGCCTCATGCTTTTCATTCTGTCTTCTTGCAACATCTTCTTTGGCATTTGGTAAAGCTGGAGACACTAACAACACTAGCTAAAAAGGTAAAAGGTAAAAAAAGAGGAGATAACTTTGCTCACACCAGAGAAACTTGCATCAACACAAGCACACACATCCTTCTTCAAAATGCAAAGCCTTGTTTTAACTGACTAGTAAAATAGTCCATAGGTTTCCAAGGCAGTTTTGTTGGCTGCCTGAAGAGCACATCTTGATCAGGCATTTATGCTTTTTTGTTCTATTGGTGCTCCTTAAGACTATAACATTTTTTAAAGACTATGAGATATGTCAAAAAAGGGCAGTGAATCTACTTTTATGACAAACCTTACGTGTAATAAATTATTCCCTAAGAGTTGCTACTAAAGCTAGTTTAGTGCTCCAGAAAACACAAAATGAAGGCAGTCAATGCTCATTAAAATGGCTGTCTCAGTCTTGTAACATGCACTTCATGAACAAAGTTTTGTGTTTCCCTCCACTGAACTCAGAGCAGGACATGGTGAAGTTGGAAGCATCAGAGGTCCACAGAATGCTTAATTTTTATACTCTTCTATAAATATAAAATGATCAATTAATTTATTATTTACTCCTGAATGCCTAGAATCCTGTTAGGATGCATGCTACTGGAGCACCTCTTCGGGAGCAACAGCACATGGTGTAGCTGGCTCTATATACAGGAGCCTTCTCAAGGTGGAAAAGCTGGAAAAAGGGAATACTAAAGCCAGTTACTTGTCAAATTACCCTTTGAAAACTTCTGGGTTGCAGGACAGTGAATGTGAAATAAGAATAAAGAGAATATCCAAGCGACTTGAATGCAGAAAGGGATGTGGTTTGATGAAAAGATGAGTAAACATCTTAACAGTGGAATGGCACAAGTTCAGTGATCCAATAGGTCTGGTTCAACTCAGACTTCAGTGATCCACTTTGCTGTGTCTATCCCAGATGTTTGAGAACACGCACCCACACACGTGAAAGCATCCTCTAATAAGAAGGGTGTTACAAAAAAATTCAAATCTGAATGCAGGTTTATATCTTAGTCCACTTAACCATTTATATTTCTCCATCTTATTTTGTCCTTAAGTTTTGTTTATGCCAGAGAATATACACATGAAAGGCCTGTGATTTTTCCATTGACACTAAGGTCATTATGATCTCCATAGAAATATCTGCCATATACTATTTTTCTACAAATCACAACACGATAAACTGTAATGATGCCTTTTAAGATATCATGGTATGAGATGTTCACAAGTATTTTGGGAAATCTAAATGGCAGTGTCATTGGCAGGATATTCCAGAACAGCAACCCTATAGTGTCAGAGGATCATGTCTTTATGTCGCTCTCTCCCCTCCCTCTTCCTCCTTTCCTTTCCTTTCCTTTCCTTTCCTTTCCTTTCCTTTCCTTTCCTTTCCTTTCCTTTCCTTTCCTTTCCTTTCCTTTCCTTTCCTTTCCTTTCCTTTCCTTTCCTTTCCTTTCCTTTCCTTTCCTTCCCTTCCCTTCCCTTCCCTTCCCTTCCCTTCCCTTCCCTTCCCTTCCCTTCCCTTCCCTTCCCTTCCCTTCCCTTCCCTTCCCTTCCCTTCCCTTCCCTTCCCTTCCCTTCCCTTCCCTTCCCTTCCCTTCCCTTCCCTTCCCTTCCCTTCCCTTCCCTTCCCTTCCCTTCCCTTCCCTTCCCTTCCCTTCCCTTCCCTTCCCTTCCCTTCCCTTCCCTTCCCTTCCCCTCCCCTCCCCTCCCCTCCCCTCCCCTCCCCTCCCCTCCCCTCCCCTCCCCTCCCCCTTCCCCTTCCCCTTCCCCTTCCCCCTCCTCCCCCCTCCTCTCCTCTCCTCTCCTCTCCTCTCCTCTCCTCTCCTCTCCTCTCCTCTCCTCTCCTCTCCTCTCCTCTCCTCTCCTCTCCTCTCCTCTCCTCTCCTCTCCTCTCCTCTCCTCTCCTCTCCTCTCCTCTCCTCTCCTCTCCTCTCCTCTCCTCTCCTCTCCTCTCCTTTCTCCTTTCTCCTTTCTCCTTTCTCTTTTCCTTTTCCTTCTTCATTAAGTCATAAACCTAGAACTGCAGTTATTCCCATATAACTTTTGTTCCCGCAGTAACATCTGCCAAACCAGAGCATTAATACTCAGATAAAATTTCAGTGCAGGGTGACTTCCCAGTACAGGTGCAGGTCTCTGATAGGGAACCCTTTAAACGAAGATTTGTAAGTCGGGGGGCAAGCCATATTGTGTGGAAGAAAAATAGAGATAAATAGAAAAAGAAAGGGTTTAAAATATATTTGTCTGATACTGGCTACATTGTGGATTCCAGCCAGATGATTAATTGTCTCCAGTTTTGCTTCTGTAATTGCCACAACTGCACCAAATATCTGAACACCACTGCACTCTGGTTTTATACACATAAAAGGGATTGCCTCTCTAAGGAATGCTTTTTGTTTAAAGAAATCACACTAAAGCTTAGTATTAGTAGTTATTGAAACACTCCTGAGTCCAGCCAAATCACAGAGCTAAAGAATTCTATGTCTTATAGATAAGAGATAGCTCTGACCTGTAACAACTGTATATATATTCTACAGCTGTCGAGAAAAGATCTGACATCAGTCCAAGATCAAATTAGAGATAACATCAAATCTGTATCAGGAAAGAAAAGAAATACAAATCCTTGAAGGGCAGGTGTAAATTGGATAAGCCCAAATCCTGTAAGTCTAAGAGAATGCACGAGGTATTCAAAGGCAACAGCCAAAATTTAGGGTTCTGTATAACAGAAAAGTATTATATTATATATCATAACCTCACATGAGACAACATTAGGCAGAAAGTTTTGACTTCAGTGTGTAGTCAAAGAGTTGATGTATTTTAAAAAGAAAAGCAAGAAGAAATTCAAGCATAACAATGCTTGAATTTATCAAACTTACAATAGTAGGAATATAGAAATTATAGGTAGGGCAAGGTACTATTGTAAATCTTGTATGTGAAAATGAAACTAGGAAATCCATCTGTTGTGGACAAATCAAAGCCAATGTTTGACATCACATGTAGCTGTAAATTTTAGGCATATGTGTCTACAACAGTGTTGCTTGTGTGTTTAGAAGCAGCAAATTCATCTATAAATTGGAACAGTAAGCTAGTGAAGCCAGTAAGATAGAAGCCTGAAACTCAGAATAAAAATAAATCAGTTTTGTTAGCCTCTAACAAATTGAAATCCTGGCATGGTAGAAGAAATGCAAGGGCCCTGCTGCGAGACTGAGGCATGCTCCACAGATACGTGTTGAAGGTAAATGCTAGTATACTAATGAACCATTTGTGCCTGAAGGACTGATGTTGGAAAAGTTAAAGTTGTTTATTAAGTTTAGCAGAACTCTACAAAGCCTGTAAGGATTCTGCTGGCACAAGAAGAGGAACTCAGCATCTTCACTCCATTCATGTGTTCATAAATCCATGATTGAAACTAAAATAAATTACATACCTGAGAAAGACTTCATAAGCCTATTTTGCCACTGGATGGGAGGATCAGTGGTACCTATCTGTTGGTTTGGGCAGATGTTAGTATAATCTGTTCATGAAAACTTACAGTGCTGCCAACTCCAACACCCCAACTTCATGAAACTTGGTTTCATAAAATTTTCAAATTTATCTAGAACATTTTATTTATTAGAAAAATTTATTTTACTACATTTCTATTTTAGTCTAGTCTAGTCTATTTTGGATTATAAACAGGTTATCAACATGCTGGAACTCCTTCCCCGCTTGGTGCTATATAAATATAATAATCATTTTTCTAGACTTCCAGACACCAGTAGTAGAAATATTGACTGGTACTGGACTGAGGACAAACCCTTGTGGAAGTATAATACAAATATGGCAATAAGCTATTGAGATTTCCTCGAAAATATCCATCTTATCTAGATTCTGTGAATACCTTTCTTACTGGAAATAAGTAGAAGAGCCACCTAAGAAAGCTGAAAAACTGTGTTCAGTCTTCTTGGCATCTCCAACAAGTAGCTTTTGTATTATGCTCAATGGGAGACTAGTTTTTTCCTGGTTTGCCTTTGAATACTCAGGTCCTTAAAGAATTCTATCTTCTTACACCACATGTCCCTTATTAAGTGCATTTCAGTTTGTTTCCATGCTTTTCTAATTTTTGGCCATAAACTTGTGCTGCGCTTTTATACTTATGCTTACTTTCTAACCTAAATTATCTTTCTGTAGATTAGGTTTGAAATCTCATGTTCAAATTTCTATTTCAGTCAAATTGGTGTCTTAGTGTGCTTGCTAGCTTTCCTCTGTGCTTGTGCTGTAATATTATGTCTGAAGCATCTGCTGGTTCTCCTTGAGCATCCTTCCCTGAGACTAGTATCACTGGACACCTCACCATGTCTTTTTTGAAATCTATTGGTTTCATTCGTGCTATCCCACCCCAAGCATTTTAAACTCTACCATACCATGCTAATGCTCATCTCTTAATTCTCTGTTGGTTAGAGGCATTTTCAGAAAGCTCATCCCTCCCATTATTTTCCTGTTCTTCTGTGTAAAAAAATGTCTCACCAATGCATTCATGGGCTTGCTGGACAGCTTGTGTTCTGACATACTTTTGCAATAGATACCTGGGTAGCTAAATCACCTACCGCTTGCATGTTACGGTACAATAAAACAGAACTCTTCTGTCTATGGACCTGTGTGAGAAGCAGCAATCCCTGTGCCTTGGTAGCATATACAGTCATTCAAAAAGAAAATGAAGGAAAATTATTTCTGATTGATGTAGTAGAGAAAATCAGTAAGTGTTTGCCTTTTATAATAAATACAGTCTAATAATATCCATGTCCAATTTGGCTTGAATCTCTTAGGTTTTTAACACTGGTTTAAAAATGATCATTGTGTCTTCTGTGTTCTTGGATAGTGATTAAGCTTGCAAGCAAAAGGAGCCTAAATTCTAACAATGTTTGCCATTTATTAAAAGCCAAGGGTATTACTGAAGTCCTGACATTCGTGATCCTTCAGTCGTCAAATTGCTAAAAATCACTCTAATAAGATTCATGACTTACACCAGTATTATAATTATTGGTGCTAATTTTCCTCAGACTTGCTATTGACAAAGTATATGGACCAAATTAACCTCTGCAATCAGTTAAATTCTCTCACTGTGTTTCTCTAAAAATGGATGTGAACCACAGTGTAATGTAACTCATAAAAGGGCACTTGTTTAAGGTAGAGCATACAATTTAAGCACTGGATGACAGTTTTAGACTTGGAAAAATTGGAGTACGTCCATGGATTCAGTTTAACTTTTTCAAGTGACAGTAATTGAGGATCATAATTGTAGCATTGAGTATACAGAGAAAAACAGAAGCATATGTGCACAGAAACAGAACAGTTGTTCTTGAAGGCTTAGATCTGCTAAAGCAGTTGTCTCGAACAAAAGTTAACAGCTATAGCTAGTAAGGCATTTTACAACCTTTGCCTTCTTCACTTAGTCCTGACTAAACTCTGGGAGAAGATACTGATGTTATGTCTGGGTGAAAAAAAAATCATGTAGAATAGCTGGCAGAAAATCTTCTTTTATTTTGGCTCAATATGCAGCATATCCATACAAACAAAAAATGCGGGTTTTTTTCCGAGGCAAGAAGAACGTAAGGAAGGGTCCCAATGCACTTCCTCAAAGGAAAATATTTTTTTTAATCCTAGACACTTTCTCCTACATTATCCTTAAGGAAGTCAATCACCCCGAAGAAGGAAATGCCTGTATATAGGTACTGAAAATCTTTTCATCTTTTCCTAGGCAGGTGATACATTCACTAGTAGCAGAATATATGACACTCATCCAATACTTCTGTTGACTTGGTTAACCCATTATACACTGTTCAGTTATTTCACAATAATTTTTCCCTCAGAGGTTCTGCTCTAGTCATAGTAACAAGTTTACAAGGTTTGACTTCTTTATATGAAGGTTATGTGCAGGATTCTTTTGTTAGATTTCCCCAGGACAGTCCATATTCCAAATTCATTAAGAAATACTTTTTAAATAAAACCAGAATAAACACTATGCACAACCTCTTTTGCACAGCTAGCGGCAATGAACTACTTAACTATAACTTTGATAAGTGCTTCTCTGCAACTGTGCTTCAGTCTACCTTTAAACTGTTAATGCAAGAACACATACATTTGCTTTTGGCGACAGTATGAGAAATGGAATATATAAACCTGCTTTTAGGAGAGAATTTGCCACAAGGTTCTTAAGCCTTCATTGGCTATTTTGTAAGTTCAAGCAGCTTGCGAACAGTGGCAGAAAAATCCCTTCAAAAGCATTTTTCTAACTTCAACCCAATTGTTTAATGCCAAAAGCAGTTCTAATCAACTTCCTTTTTTACCCCTTTTTTCATACCTGAAGTCCAAAGAAAATGAGAACAACAGTAGAAAGAATTCATTATATACATATTAGTGTTCTGAAGTCAGGAAACAGGATTAATCATACCCAAAATACCCAGAAGAAAGTGTGTTTATAATCCCTGTACATTCTCATTAGCCACTTGAAACCAGTCTGTGGAAATCTCTAATTGGGGAAGAAATTCTATACAAAATCTTTGCCCCAGAATTGACTGAATCAGGGCTCTAGGGGAAAACCAACATGATTAGCTTTGGCAGTTAGGCTCAGCTGAAAGTCTGAAAAAGAAAACAGATTCCCTTAAAGAATATTGCCGCTGTTGGCCTAACTCAGAGCACACCTCTAACTGTGGTATGGATGTCCTTACAGAAATCAGTGAATTTTTTGCAGTGTAATTTTGAGTCCAAGGGAAAAGGCTCAGAGGTTATTTTTTGCCTTTCTGTTCCTATGAAGGTTACAGTAATCACAGTCACCTATTAACAACTTTCTCCTTATTTTAGCATAGACTGCACATCAGGTAGATTTCAGTGATATCTAAATCCTGACTTTTTTCTGAGTTTATTTTTAAGAAGGAACCTTTCCCTATTTTTTCCCCTTTAATATGCTAGTCCTCACAGTTGCTTCTCTTGAAGCAATCTCTTCATCTGACCAGACTGTAACTAGGAAATTTAAGAGGTGAAAACTGCACCAAATGTATTTGACTACCTAGATAGACTTGAAAGGTCTATCTCCATTCTCCAGCATCTCTCTGATAAGATCTGTAGCTTTTGCGCTCAGCCCAATCAACCTGGGATGGTAGCTGAATATCATTGAGCATACCATCTGTGATAGCTGTGTTAGCCCAACAGAAAACGGAGAAGCTGCTGAAATTATCTAAATGGCACCAACCTAAGTCCAGGGAGTGCAGCACCATTCTCCTCATCCTGCTCTTCTGTTCCACTTCCACAGTGGTGGTAAAACACGTGAGGAGCTGTGGAGGAAGAATTGGAGAGGAGATCTACGATGGTGAAGGACAAAGTCGGGGGACTCTGCCACAAACTAGCAGTGGAAATGTTTCAATTAGATTAATAATGG
Source organism: Aptenodytes patagonicus (assembly GCF_965638725.1). NCBI lineage: Eukaryota > Metazoa > Chordata > Aves > Sphenisciformes > Spheniscidae > Aptenodytes > Aptenodytes patagonicus. The sequence continues at coordinate 19,794,208 of NC_134952.1, read as the reverse complement.
TGAAGTAAGATGTTTTTAAAGAATCCTGCTGGGATGAGAAAGTTGTGTAGAGTGGGTAGAGTCAGAGCAAGGACAAAAATTGAAAAAGTGTTATCTCTGAACATGGTTGAGCAAAAGCAAAGCTGGGGCACAGGGACAACTTGGAAAGTTTGTGAGTAAAACACATGCCTGAAAAAGAAAAAAAAAAGTGTAAGGCACACCAAAGGAACAGAGAAGACTTCCATTAGCCCTCTTATGATGTGGAAATGTGAATTGCTATATTTTCTGGCCAGGCATCTGTATGCAAATATATGTAAATTTTATGCAGATTGTATCTTCAGCTTTTTTGATGCCCAATGTAGTCAGGTCTATAATATAGTTATCCAGAAGGAATCAGTGAATTCTTGCTGGCGAGGCAGAAGCATTTGAGTATGGATGGAGATCAAGTTGTTTTTCTTCCAGTTCTACTTTAATGACTGAAGCAGAGTGAATAGCTCTCTGAATTAGGCCGTGTGCTAACTGAAGTCATCTGTAAAGAGGATCAGAGGAGCCATGTATCTATGCACTGAAATAAAGGGATATATGTCTTCTGCTGGGAATTCCAAACTATGAGACAGTTGTTGTAAATCACACTTCAATTTTTGTGATTCATATAAGGAGTCACCAGGGATGTACTTTGGGGAAAATCCATCCAGAGTTAAATATCTGTAGCTTGTAAAAGTTAGCTAAGAGATATTTTACATTCCTTTAAAATATTTTTTATAAGCAAATAGTATATGCAGAGCAATGTAAACCATTATTCTGTACTCTACACTGGATGGTATTGGGGACAGGGAATTCTAAATTAAAATTTCTGTTTAAATATTATAACCTGAGGTTTCACATTGGGTATGGCTTTTTGACAAGTCCTGAAAATACAACTGGATGCCAGCATCTGTCCTTCAACAAAGATGCTCAAAGACAGGAGAGGGAAGAAGATAACAGTGACTACCATTTGGTGGAACATTCCCAAGCATTTTTTGCAAATAGTTGCTCAAATGAATGAGCTGTAATTAACTACTCACATCCTTTTTGTGTTTGCTTTCCACAAATATTCCAGCATATCAGTTTATTGGCAGGAATGATCAATGCAGCAATGACTTTGCATTTGTAATTATTATTATTTTTACTAGCAGGCAGATTCTGATATCCTCAACCAATTAGAAAAAAAACATGTGACTGATATGTCCAATCGAAGGAGTGCCTTTTGAATTTCTAATATCAGATACTTTGATTAAACTGCCTTCCAATAACCTGCATATGAAAAATATTTATAGAAATTATTCAACAAAAAAATTCAAATAATTGCATGTGAAAGTGGCAAATAGAAAATGAAGCAAAAGGCCCCTCATCACAAATGAATTATCATTCTTCTAGCCGTGTTGCTGATATATGACTTTCTCTGGTATTTCAGCTATATAATAAATTTTTTTAGAAACCTTAACTGCCCAGCCAATGGGTGACTCAAGCTAATTCAATGACTGTATTTCATCACTACATCCAGAAAGTAAAGTGCAACCAACAGTTAAGTTCAGCCCTGATGGTATCAGGGAAGTCTGAGTTAAGCTGTAACATGCTATTTCACCTTGGCTGAATCTTCATTATCTTATCTTTATCCAACAGGTCCACCACCAACTGACAGAAGAAGTTAAGATGCTGGACTGAGAAGCAGTGGCTCCATGTGTGAAACAAGCTTTGCGTTGCTGAATTTGTAAGAATAGAAAACAGTCGGTTTTCTGTTCTACTTACAGAGTAATGTCTCAGAGAGGAAGAAATGCAGTGCCCCATTTTGGGGTGTCCATTTTCCTAGCTAGCATTTGCACATTGCAGAGTTTCCTTCTAGAGATGCAGCACATCCCAGGAGCAGCTCCCTGTGCTAGTCCCATTTCAGACTCCTCAATACCACACACGAAGGAAGTTTCAGCTAAACTCTGTAAGTGCTGGATTTTTTTAAAGATTTGGTTCACCCCATCTTGTTATCAAATCTGTAGCCCTCTCAGGCAGTTTCGTCACATCTACCTTCTCTTTATTATAGAAAAGCAGTATTCTCCCTATTGTTAAGGTTGCAACCAGCTTTTAAAGTCCTATTTTTGCCCTTCTTTAACTTTGGCTTGGAAAATGGTTTGGCCTAAAAATTTCCATACTTTGAAGGAAAAGAAGGATAATTAATTTTCTTCAAACAGTGTATAATCAAACTATTTTTGATTTAGAGGTCATTTAAAAATTACCCTGATTGGAAATTTACTTATTTAATGTTTTGCTACCTCTAACTCAAAAGCTGCTTATTATAACCTCTTCAAACTGTTCCTGTACTTAAATCCATTTGATAATTCTCATCCTTCTTAACTAAAAATAAAAAAACCCCAAACCTGCAATTTTGAGAGAGTATTAGATTTTTCCTGCAGATTGTCTTTGGCCATATTCTTATTCCTTTATTTCAGCAGATGCCTTTGTTTTCTGTTGGATTCAGTAGAAAAAGTGGTGGTTCATAGGTCCATTCGGCAAGAATAAACATGGTTCTTGAGAATAAATAGTAAGATATCTTCACCACATGTGCAATCAAGAAAAAAGATAACTTCTCTAATGTTTTTTATGGTTATTTGATAAATGAGAGTCAGGCAGATCCTGTAAAAATCCAGTCAGTATTTTATTTATTACAAGGTGCATCTACATTAGTATATCAGCTCAGGTCAGTAATGTGCTCCTGGAGTGAATCTTTTGATGGTCCCCACTCACTAAACCTAGATGTGTCCCATTCAGACCAGGAGCCCTGGCTGGAGCCTGTCCTAAGGAAAGACCCCTGAGAAACACGGTGTGAACAGTGGATGCTCAGTGCCCGTTCACAGGTCTGCTCTGGTTGCATGACTCTACTTGTTCCCCTTGATATAGCCAGAAGACTACAGCACTCCTTGTGAATATAATGAAGGAAAGTATTTCATTACAGGAAAGGTGAAAGCAGCTGCCACAAGAGCAGGAACACATGCAAAAGAAGGGGAACCCAGGGAAGCTCCTCACAGTGAGCCCAAGCCAGCAGTCAGAAAAAGCAGACAATTAACAAGGAAAGCTAAAAGGCATGTAAGAAGAATTTCTGACTGATGGGGTTGAGAAGGAATGTTTTAACTAAATCAGAAACAAATGAAATCTTTCAAATGGCATAGATCCAGAACTTGACCAGGATTGCAAAATTGTCAATCACTATGCAGGAAAAACAGAAGTATTAATCATTAGCATGATGTATTCATCTCTTACAGTGATTAATTAAATGCTTTCTATTCCATTAGTAACTGGGGAGGATGTGCAACAAAAACAATTAAGCATTTTAGAATCTATTGTGCCCAATAACTTGCACCCAGTCATATTAAAGAATTGACTTAGGAGCTCTCTGAATATTAATGTTGATTTTGAACAAATCTTGATTTGGGGGGAAAAAAAAAATGTTCCAGAGGACTAGTAAAGAGTATTACTATTTTCAAAAGAGTGAAATGAGTTGATATGAGGAGCTACAGGCTACTTAGTCTGATATCAGCTTCTCTTAAAACCATGGAAAGGCTTGTATGGGACACAATCAGTAAAAAAATTAAGATTTTAGCATAAATAATGCCAGTTAATACGGTTTTATGGAAAATAGGTCTTATCAAGAAAATTTGTTATCATTTTTTTATAAGATCATCTAAGTCTGGGTGATAAAGATTAAAGTTTTGACATAATATACTTAGATTTCTGTAATGAATTTTATCACTTTTATGTTACATTACAATTTTAAAAAACAGCACTGTACAGACTCAGTGCAGACCAGTGTAAAAAATTAATGATCTAGGTTAAATCTGCTAATGAATAAAGCACAATTAGGAATTGCAAGTGAGATTCAATATAAAATGTAGGCATTTGTAACTGATTCATAGGAACTGTAGGAATCATCTCAATCAGTCTTATTTAATACTTTGTCTTCTACAGCACTTAGGATGATTCAGAGGCAGGTGCTCAGAGAAACCTAAGGGTAGGGATGTGGGATAATTTGTGACACAGTAGCCCTCTCTAACTCAGTTTGGCTCAAATAAGAGCTGTTTCTATCAGTTGTTACCCCTGAAAATTCTGGGTACCCCTATGCCTGTCTAGCAGTCTCTTCGTGAATCTTCTTCAATTCTTGGCCCCAATGATTTCCTCAGTTTCAGAATCTAACTGCAAATTTTATGAAAAAGTATTTCTTTTTCTATTTCGCTTTTTCTAATTGCTTTGCCTCTCCCTTTGTGTGTGTGTTAGAAGACATACCTTCACTTTAGCCTTCACTACAGTTTGTAAATTTGACATCCCTTTTTTCATGGTCAACAGCCCCAGTGTCTTTGATCTTTTTTCATAAGAGAACTTTTTAATGCTCTTGATCATTCCCATTGTCCTTCACTGAACCCTCTCTAAATCAGCATTACTGTTTATAAGATGGAGTCACTGGTACTGCACACAGTATTTCAGATCAGACTATAGCATTGGCAGTTTAATCCTTTCTCTATTAGTTCCCATTCTTTATGCATCTTAATATGTTTGCTTATCTAGTACAGCTGCACATTAAGCAGAAGTCTTTACTGAAGTAATTTACAAGGATAACTAGGTCCCTTTCTAAAGTTGGTACGCTAATTTAGAGCTCTGTGAGGTGTTGAGTAATGCATATTTTCTCCACCTGGTGTACCTTACTTTGCTTTTGTTGATAATTCATTTGTCAGAGTGAGTAGGTCACACAGTTTTGTTTGTTTCAGAAGTTGCACACAATCATCTCTGAACTTAGGCTGAACTATTTTTTATCCCTTGCAAATTTTGCTGCCTCACAGCAATTCCCGTTTCCTAGATGATTAATAAATAAGTAGACGAGCAGGAACCTTGGGGCCCACCGCTGTTATCCTTTGACATGATGAAATTGACCATTTAATCCTTCCCTTCACCTCCTTTCCCTCCACCACTTCTTGATCCATCACTACTTAGCTTCCTTCGTAGCTTCTCGCAAAGAATTTTGTCAGTGGCCCAGAGAGGTTAGAATAAATTACGCCAGCTGCTCTTCTTTATTAACATATTCAAGGAGTTCTAGGAGATTAATATTTCCCTCTGCAGGAACCGTGCTGATTGGTTCCCATTTGGCCATGGTCTCCCAAGTGTTTTGCTACTTTGTTTTAAATTATTATTTCAACTAATTCATTACGTTCACCCATAAGGTTTCCCGGTCTATTATTCTCCCAAACACACAGAACCTCTTTAAATATATAGGTATTTAAAGACACACATATTTAAAGACCATTCCCATATTCATTCTAGTGCTCTTCTGTATATTTATCAATTACCTGTAGCTAGTACTATATCTTTAATGGTGAAATTTCCAGGTGGTGGTTTGGTGGTGAAAGTGAAACTGATGAGGTGAGATGCAAGCACCTAAGAATGTAGTTTTTGGGTCGATGAGCAGGGTAAAAGCAGCTTGTAATACAAAGTGTTATTGCTACTGAATGTAACATTCCTTACTCATTCTGTTACTGTGAATACTTTGGTACCCGGGCCCAAACTTCAGAGAGAACAAAGTGGCTGAGACAGGGACTGATACTTTAGATAAGGTTCGAAAAAAAGCACTTCAAGATCTGAAATACAAAATATTTAACAGGGCATTAAGGAAGCTTGGACCATTTTCTATATTCAGATGAACAGGTGACTTAATTGTGTTCCACAAATATTTAAAGGGAGAAGAGTTTTTTTGATCCTTGGAAATGGAGCAGAAAATGTCATGCAAAGAGGCACTGATTACGACTGGCAGCAGAAGGCATTCAAAGTAGAGTTACTGCATGCTTTTTAACCACAAGGCTTAGTAGGCTGTGGAATAATTTGCCAATTGGTGGAATTTCACTTGCTTGAAGTCTTAAAGCCAAGAGTAAATTTCCTGGTAAAAGATATGTTGAAAAAGAAGTTACAGGTTCCATACAGAAGTTACCAAGCAAAATTGTTCACATGTAAATCTATATATTATCACCAATGATTATTAGTTACTACTTATTGTATCCAGCATACAGCTGATTGGTTCTGCCAGTGGCCTAAGCTGTCACTGGCTTGCTTTTTCTAAGCAGCTCAGCAATTCATTTTGGTTCCTTTAAATAGCTCGGCAAACTACCTAATTGCACTCGGGTAAACCAGCATGACTAAATCTGCTTTTAGATGGAAGTATAATATTCTGAGTAACCTTGAGCAATGCCTTCCCCATTTCATGTTTCTTCATGAGGCATGGCTTAATGGGATAGTTCCCATCACCTTCCTAGCATGGTAAGAAAATATGGTCAGGTCAAATGGGAACTTCTGGCTATAGACTGAAAGGCAATGAAAGAGTTTTCAAATCTGGTTTGTTAAGGTGCCTGGGAACAATGTAGCTTGTATACTCACTTGGTTTGCCAGGTAGCTGAAGAGATGAGTTATGCTGGGAAAGTGGAACCTGATCTATGTCAAAGCATCAGGAGTTGGAGAATGTCCCTGGATATGCAGCTGGGAAGAGGAGAGACTTGAGTGCTGAGAGGAGATAGTGAGACCAAGCATCCTGCTCTGAAGGTGTGGTCCTCACACATGCTTTGGATGTGGCTCTGTATCTGCTGCCATTGTTTATTCTACTTGACCTGTATATATCCCCATCCCATGCCCTCATCAGCTGTGAAGGAGGAATATATTACAATATATTACAATGAGGAGGAAAGAGCTGCTGAGCCCAGCACAGGATGTCCCACCCCTAATATATCATTTCACTATTAAGGTATGCCTCCCCAGTTAAGAATACCTGCATTAGATACTCACAATGGTCTCCAAAGATGTTCAGGTTGACTCAGCAGAGACTACACAGTGCATTTCACTCCCCATACCTCCAAATGTTTTGGGGATTTAAAACTTGAGAACTTGCCAAAAATTACAATAGAAGTTTGTTGAAATGTTGAAAACTGGGTCCTGATTTCTGAGGCAGCACTTGGGAAGGTGTAGGTTAGCCTCAAGAGCTGCACAGGTATCAGGAAAGACAAGGTGGTGAATTCTGAAAATTTGTTGACCTTAAAAAGAAACTTGTCTCAACTCAGCCACCAGGTTCTCATTTTCAAAAATATTCTAATAAAGAAGTTGACTGGAATGAAACACAGAGATTGTGAATTCTTACCCTCACTGTTGTACTGAAAAACAGAAACACAGCATATGATTAAGGTTACCAGTGATGCAAGACTACTTGGGTAATTGACACAAACTGTTAACCTGAGAGCTGCACATTAATAAGCATTCTCAGTTTATAAATGGATTTTGGTTTTAGATTTACTGAGTAAAATCTGAATTATTTATCCAGATCTCAGCTGTGTGATTCAAAATAGTCTGCAGAACTAATTATGACTAATTTTATTCTTTGTTTGCACCTGCCATTTGTTTCTAAAACCATAAGGAAAAGAAAAATCTGTTTCAATAAATAATGATATCCTGAGGCCAGCCCACTTATGTTTGGTTTTTCACTTATGCATGTACTTTTTCTGGCACTTTTTATTGATTTAGGATATACTTAAAATACAGATTTGTTAGCTTCTACCCTGCCCATAGCTGGGTAAAATGCTCCAGCACTTTGTGATCATAATTCAAGCACATGTATTAATGATATATTCTTAGAGTGACTAACTGGCAAAGTAAGACTAGACTGGAAGTTTGTTCTCCCCTCCACTGCCCTTTAAAGTTGGGAGCTGTAATGGTAGCTCGGGGCACACAGGACAAATGCTTAACTCCACCACAGGCTCCTTGTTTCAACTGAAGAGAAATTGCTTTTTGAGAATATTTCTTTCAGAGAATGAACTTAAAACCTATCTTGGTGTGGGACTAAGCATCACAAGTGGAAGGTCCTAGATGATCTTCCTCATAGAATGTCAACCTGGAAAGATGGCAGGCGGTACTCCAGTGTTAACCTGCTTTCTTTGTCCTGGTCTGTGTCCACCTCAGATAGACAGAATAAGAAGAGAAAAAGAGGAAGGGCAAAGACTAAGCCCCTTGCAAGCACTTGTCCATGAGAAATGGAAGTGAGACTGTTATTTTCAGTCTTCCATGTGAGTACAGTGTGCTCAGATGATATTTTGGCTCAGGCCTCAAGTTCTGTCTAGCTTTAGGGTTGCAAAGCATCATGAGAAACACCAGGACTCTGATCTTGAGCTTTGACCCAGTATTTCCAATGAAGTAGAGTACAAACATAAAACCAATTTTCAGCTAGCTAGTGATTTTAAGTCATATTTTGCAGGCTGAGAGTAGGTTAATGTGTCCACTGCTTCAGACAAGTTAGACCAATATCCTTATGTGTATCTAGGTCTCCATTGAGAATGATAGAAATAAAGTGTCTTAATACCTGCAGTGCAGCTACACTCTCAAATAACTTAGCTTTCCAGTTCACTTGCAGGTCCTGGTCCACCGATCATCAACACTGCATGTGTGTGTTATTTGGCCCTCGGATTACCCCTTGGGACTAATTAAATTTGCTCTCTCCAAGATCTAATTTGGGTGAAATGTAGGGGAGCTTCCCTCAAGTGGCAGTTCACTGCAGGCAGTGTAGACAAGACTACCAGGTTTGGCTCATCCTTTTTTATAAAATCCTTCAAATATATCTGTGTAAAATATCCAAGGCAATAAATCTAAGGCCATGTTAAGCTTTTATTTCATGCCTGAGAACAGAACCCTTGGGGGCACGCCAGAAACATCACTCTAGTGAGCTGTGACACTTCTCAGGTTTAGGCACTTTTAAGTGTAAAACACACACAAAAAAGATGTATGCATTAAGGCCACCACTTGGAACCAAAAGGGTACACAGGGTCATTGGCTAGTCAGTGTGGATGCATCCAGTCTGTTCTAGAGGGAGCTAAACCTGAGCAATGTGAAATGTACAATCAGTCTGTCACTCAGCCTATGGCCAAGGGACCACTGGCCAAGACAGATGACTTTAGCAGGGTAGGTGCAGTCTTTGAGAAGGTGCACCTTTGCCTTGGATCATTATCTTTGAAGTGGGATCATGACACTTCCCAAACTCACAGGAATGTGGGAATGGAAACACTGTGAAGTCCCATGTGAAAGCAAATAAGTCCATCAGACAAAGGTGGAGTGAAAGATGAGACATTTGTCCCTCTAGGGGCAGTCATCTCCAATTTACCCACTGAACTTTTGGAGCCCGGCTGTATTGTTATAGTGCAGAAAGCCCTTGGGTCAGGTGCTGCCTTTCCTAGCGCAGCGTGACATTTGCACTGGCACAGACGCTCCCGTAGTCCTGCCGCAGCCTGGGAAGCTGCTCAGCAGCACCTGCTGATACCCGAAAGGGATGACTCTGATTGAAGGGTAACTGCACACAGTTAGTGATCAGATGTGGCTGCAAGGTGAGAGGGTGCCACGGGGCAACAGGAGCAGCGCTATCCTGAGCCTCGGGGGTCATGACAGCCAGGGTGGGCATGGAGTGAGACCCAAAGGGAGCCGAGCCGGAGTGTCAGAGGGCTTCTGCAAACGCAAGTGGTAAGGGAGTCACTCCTTCCTGTGAAAATGCTGGCTGCCTAAATCACAGCTCATGGAATAAAGGGTGCTGTTATAGATGAGTTGCCCAGTGGAAACTAAACTAAACTACTCTGGAGATCTTAGGAGTGGAAGATTTCATTTCCTAGAAAAACTGATTTAAAACTGCTTATCCTACCTATCTGTCCATCTATCATAGGCAATTCCAGGTGCCTATCACTGTCACTACCAGTCCTGTATTGGAAATCTCTTTATATCAACTCGTCTCCCATGATATTATCAAAGGGTTCATCTAAACCAGATCCTAGGAGCAAAAAAAGCTCCTTCAGCTCTGCAATTACCTCTGATTTTAGCCAGATTAAAATTATAGGGAAGAGTTGAATTTTAATTCTCTTGAAAATCTCGCATAAAGGCCTAATTATGATGTTTTTGTTTTGAATGCATTTCATAAACAGGTGATATGAATAAATTGCTGAACAGAGGGTTCTGTAGAGGACTAGACAATGGTAGTTTTGGCACTCTAAATGTACTGATCGAGTGAGGCTTCACAGATGCATTATTTGTATTTTACTGTTGTCTTGTTGGACACTTTTTGAATACATATATTATTTTCAAGTATATTCCCGTAAGCAATAGAAGAAGACAATTCATAAGGGATATACAAAGGAAAACTTTCTTTTTGAACAAAATTCAGTATTTTTTAAAATTTTGTACTAAGGATTACTATTAGGTGTTTTGTTAGCTTCTACTCTCTTAATGTTGAAACCAGCTGAATACACACTTCAGTGATGAAGTACTTCACTTTATCTTCCTGTGTTTTTCCTTAAATATTTGCATTTAGATAGTAATCCTGTAATATGAGAAATCTTATGGAAAACTAGAATTTCATAAATTGCAAGGAAAAGGAAGATAGAAAGGTTATGTGTCAGAGACAAGCAAAGAAGGGAGGAAAAAAGGGGAAAGAAGGACTTATGAAACAAAATTAGGAAGCAAAGGGGACACTAATAAGAGGGCACAGATGTGGCAAAGGGAAAGTTTGAAGGAAATGAGATAAAAAATGCAAATATTTTAATACTGTGACTTTGCAATGCTTCTATTTTTTTTCTATTCTTAAAAAAAATAAAAAAGGTGAGAGACAGAGAGAATGAAAGAGCTTATATTTCCTTTAATTCAATCTTCAGAGAAAATGAAATCTCAAACATTGGCATACTGTAGCCAGCCTCCTGGCATTGCAATACCTTGTTCATGATGCAAGAATGTTGTGACCCAACCAGAGAATCATCCCACAGCCTGCACCTGCCTGGGATTAGACCCAGGCAAAGGTCTGCAATATGTTTGCTCACCTTTTGGCACTAGGAAACACAGAAAACTGAAATACAACTTCTCTGAGAAAATGTTTTCATTTCACATCACCCTCTGCAAAAGCATATTTTGCATGACATTGGCAAATCTGTCAGTGTCCCAGTTGCCTTCCAGTTCTTTCTAGAAAGAGTCTACTTTGAAGTGCACCAGTAAAAGCCCTAAAGATCAGTTCGGGTTTTGTCTGCACCAAAGAGCTGATCTCTTTGTAACTGCATCAGTGTCAGGGAAACAGTTTAGAAATAAATGGGTCAAGCTTTAGTCAGCTGCTCGTAGAAAAAAAAACAGCCAGGGCATTTAAAATGTCACCTCCTGTTATTACATATCTACAGGAGAATACAACCCCCATAACAGAGACAGCAGATGTGGCTGCACGATCATTTCTTATGTGCTTCGGTGCAAAGTCAACCAATTTGGCTTAAATGTCCTTTTTTGGCAAAGTGCATCCGTAATATGTATAAACCCCCTTCCCTCCAGTCTATTGTGAGTGTAGTGGACTTTCTGCCACAGCACCAAGAGCAGGCAGCTGAGGAAAGAGGGCAGTGAAGAGAACAGCTAAAGCTGCTTTGTCTTGTTCCACAGTGGGCACCGCCTGCTCTCACAGCGTGTTCTTACCAGCCACGTTGAAGTATACTACAGGACCTTTCCTGAATTACCTGGCATCAAAACCAGGGATATTGTTAATCATTTTGGTACCCCCTGGTACCTATTCTACATCTTTTGCCTCAGCCCTCAGCACAGTGGCCTCTGAGGACTGGATGTCTGTTGCCATCCAGCTCCAGCTGTGCCAGTGCAACCGATTCCCTTCCCCAGTGTGTCCACAGCTGCTCACTACTGACATTCTCCTAGAGATTATTCCTCCTCCTTTCTCCCCCCAACTCAGCCTCATGTCTCCTGACTCTGTTGCTCATATAATCACTCCCTAACATTTTTCTGTGAAGATGAGCCAGGTTGGCTCACACTATTTAAACCACAGGGCTCACTTATCTGACTTGCTGTAACTGAAATGGGTGAGGGAGAACGCCATAAACAGTGGATCCAAGGGGAATATTTTCTGGCGGAAGAGTTATGATGGACAAGTTGGGATCACTAAAAACCTTTCCCTAGCAGATATTTTACGGAGTACATCTCTGCCTACACCTTTTAAAGATATCATCAGGTACAGACTGAAGAGCCAGAAACCTAGAATGAATCTGAAGAATGAGCTATTCTGCATTCCCTGAACCTGGATTTACTGAGGCTGAGGTATGTAGTCCTGCTGATGGACAGGCTACTCCAAAGAGCACTTAGATGCCTATAAACCACCTGGAACACTTACATGGGATTGAGCTATTGTACAGTAATTTGAAGGCTAGAGTACAGGAAGAAGGAGATTTTCTATTTCTTTTTAAAAAGTAGACATTTGGTCTAAAAATTTTTTTGGACAGCGAAAGACGTTTTGAGAGCTGCTGCCCTCAAAGATTAGAAACTCAGATTTTTGTATTTGTTTAAAAGATTAGAGTGTTTCTGGGTAGGAGAGGGAACTAGAGAATCCCCAAGGTATAGTCATCCCTCCCCTTTTTTCCTGTAATTCTGAAACAGCAAACTGATTATCATATAGTCACTTTTCCTAAAGGCAGAGAGCAAGATGCAGCACTGGAAGTAAAAAATAGCACTAGAGCCTAAGGTAAGCCCCAGAAGCTCTGACTAGCCATGGTGCTGTATATTTTGATGGGGACAATGCACACTGGTTGGAACTGGCAGTTTGGAGAGTGAGTATATATTTGCTGGAGCCTGCGTGACCTAAAACTTAAATTAGCATCCAAATCCCTCAGTTAGAAATTCCACCCTACCCACGCACCTTATTACCATTAATCTGGCCCCTATCTAGGGCATTTCAGTGCATTAGAGTATCATAATTTAGTCTTGAAATACAGCTATGCATCAGAGGGATACTCTCATCCCAATTTTCATATTGGATATGTAGGCCTGTATGACACAACATAGAAGACATGCAGGTACACAATTGTGATACTCTAAACCCTATCCCAACCCCTTACGACTCAGGACATCTTATTTTCTTCACACCCACCACCCAGAAGAATAATAGCAAAAGGCAGCCTGAAGATTTTCTGTCTTCATAAATTTAGTAGACTATATTCCAATTCATTGATGCATGGTCTTAGTTTGACCATGATCTCCCACCAAAACAGAAACAGCATTTAAAAATTGCTGTGTCACTCTCAAGCATCAAAATGGAACCATTCAAGAGAGACAAAGTACATCAAAAATACCTTCTACCTCCACAGAAGCCATTTTTCACCCTGGTTTACAACCACTTAGCTAGTCACCTGCCAATAGTCTTAGGAGAATTTAAGATGAATGCTCTTTTTTTAGAAAATCCATAGACTCACCAGTTTTTGAAGCAATACTTTTGTCACAAAGCTTTTCCATTTGCTGTAATCTATACAAGATCTAGCTTTCCCATATGATGTTCATGGATGTCATTTATGTAGGCAATAAAGTCCAGCAACCAGATTACTATTTCCCTTTTGCAAATATGTGCTTGTTTTTCCTTCAGCTTGGGAAAGACAATGAAATATGGCTGGCACTGTTTTGGTTTCTCTTTAACCAAGGAAGTTCTGTTTTCATGACTCAGAGGGATTCCCTTATGGACTTGAAAAGAGATTTAAGCCAACACTAGTGCCCCTGTTAGTCAAGGATGGAAAAACCTATATGGTGAAGCAGTTTCAGACTTTAACTTGCAAACACACTTCAGTTAAATGAAAGAAGATGGAGATACAGTACAAAGAGAAGAACAAGAAGCAATCATAGTAATCAAGCCTACTTCAGACGTTATATCAAATAACACTGTGAGACTGGTAATACCGTGTGAGAGTTATTGCAAAACATTTCCCAGTATTCTGGAATGAGTGATATAATACAAAATCACAGTTGTAAATGCATTAACTTGTGAGCCCACATATATTCTCCTGACATTTGTTTATAACAGCAGGGTATAAACTAGGAATATTTACTGTAATCTTTTCAGATTTTGTAATTTTTTTGCAAGCAGTTTAAAAGGTAGTGGACACAGAGAGTGTGATGAAACAGTTGTTAGATCAGTTCCAAGATGATATAGAGCCAGGTTATGAACCCTACATATGTCCTTGATGAGCCATCACTCAATCCCATAAAAGGGAATACTCACACAAATGCTAACTGTTCACCAATATCAGTAAGCATCAAACTACTGCTCCATTTGGTTCACTGATGTAAAAGGCATTAGATTTTTTCCTCCTTTTCCCCCCTCTTTATTATAACAAAAACATCGGAGTGCCTCAGGTGAAAATGTTCAGGATAACAGAATGCGGATCAGTTTGGTTTTACAAGTCCCCTTTGGCTCTGCAAGTTTCCTCCATAGCTGATCTGTGGCTGTCAAGGTTGGAGTGCCACAGTAGACAACTTTGTAATGATCTGAGGCATATTGCCAAATAGTTACTTTTTGATTTCCATCCAACACAAAAAAATAGTATTAAATTTACCAACTCTTGTATCATGCTGCTGACATACCGGGAGGGTGATTAAGTGTGCCCCTGGGGTCTATGTAATGGACAAAAAGAGCTTTTAAAATCTATCTAATCTAATAATCTATCTAATAACTATAATTATGAGTGAGTACAGAGACCCATAACTGTAAACGGGTTCTCTGTGTTTCTTATTTAAGTACCTGCCAACAACTGAAAGATGGAAAGCTGAAGAGCATTTTGTACCAGCAAGCAGAATGCAGCAACTTTTCAGGATAAATTCTGTCTGCTGTGAACAGTTTTGTCTAGTAAGAACCAATGAATCTCTTAATCTGCTCTGCAGGACAATGGATAGCAACGACCTGTCAGCTTTATGAGGTCCATCAATGTCCTTCCATATCTTTCTAAAGAAGGCCTATATGCACTCTGCAGGCTTTGTATGATGCAGTAGCACCATTAACACTGTCATCGCTGCTGTTACAGAGCTTCCTTTCTCTGGGTTTCTAACACAGTTGTTTCATTAAGACACATCACATGGGGTTAAAATTTTGCAGACATATTCTTTTTCTCTTAGTGAGTGATTTTGAATTTGTATTCTTTTTTTTTAAAGCTATAATTGAAAAAAACCAGAAAAATAATTCTGAATTTGAATTCATATAGTTACAAAGAATGAACAATGTAGAGATATTTGTATTCCTAGCTTTAAAGGGAAAAGCATATAAAACAGAAAACAATGGCAGAACTATTGATAGCTTGACACTGATACATTCCTTGTGTTGCATCTATATTGATTTAAAGAATGAGAAAAGAGAGGTATAAATTTATGGGGACATTTTGGATAAAATTTTGCATTCATTTATTAAATGAAATTTATAGAGTACTAAACCATTGACCCTATCATTTGATTTTACAGATTTATGGCTGAATCCCAAGCCTACTGAAGTCAATAAGGGTCTTTTCAACAGTAGACTTCAAATGAGGACCTTGCTGCCTGATTCTTCTCTCACATTAAGCAATGTTACAGAAACCAGTGACATTACATCAGTGTAAAGGTACGAAGAAAGCAAATCTATTCCCAGTCTTCAGGAAAAAAGGTGCATTTAGTGATTTAAAATGTATGTAGCTGTGTGTATGTATGTTCCAGACTTCACTTTGGTTCTAGCATAAAGGGTTCAGAAAGCAGAAAATGAAGGGAGGGTTAAAAGATTATAGGAAGAGTAATAAGGAAGCTGGCTAACTGCCCATGAGATTTAACATGGGAAAAATGAAAGCTAATACACCTCAGGAAAAAATGATCTGCAGCTCAAATATTTAACTAGAAGGGAAAACCTGGAAGTTTTTAGGGTTGAAAAAGTCTGAGTGATTAGAGGAACCAAAGCAGCTCATCTTAAACAGCAAGTTCTCCCACTTTAACTATAAGATATATATTTAAAGTTGTACAATCTTCTTTGAGCGCTCATGATCATACAGATATAAAGGTGCTATATAATGGTATAGATATTCCATTCCAGGAATGGAGTTAAGCGATCTCTATCTAAAGTACATCTATACTTATATCTTAGCATTAAGGTACACACTATATTTTTAAATAAGATCATCATCCAAATTGTAGCAATATAACTTTCAAGGATAGACCTGACCTGAAGATACAAACCTACAGTATACGTCAGTGAAAAGGCAAATGCAACTGTAGTCTCTGTGAGTTGGATCATGATGCAACAGCCCCTGAAATATGATATTTATTTGTAAGCACTGCATTATAAAAACAATGTCATTAAGTTGCTGGCAGTTCAAAGTAACAAGATACCAGTAATGTGGATGGGCTGACCTGTGAAGAAAGAAGTAGGTATGGCAATGGTATTTTACTGCCCAGCTAATGGGATTTGCAAGTTGGTGTATTGGTGTGGTTTGAAAGAGGTAGGCTGAATGGAAATTGAGACAAAGACATTTCTTCTTTTTGCCACTTCTGCAGGAAGAAGGTAAAAATGCATGCAGTACTATAACAACCGCAAAGTTCACTAAGTATCTTTTGTATACTCAGATACAGCAGTAAAATGTAGAGGAGAGAAGATCTGTTGACATTCTGCCAGTATTTGAAGAATGTTGTAGAAGAAAAGGGTAGAAGATTTATTTTAAGTGGTAGACTCCATAGTTATAATTGTTTGCAAGAACATTCAGGCAAATGTTTCATCTCGATATCAGGCAATATTCCTGACAATGAGCCTCCACAAGAAATGATAAAAAAACCCATGATTTGCCTTTAAAACTAAGCCTAAACTGGAACTGGAATGCAATTCTGTGTTGTAAGGTTGAGGAAAACATGACAAAATCCACTTTTCTCATCACATATCTCAGTCAAGAGTTTGGGAGTGCTGAGTAACTGGCGTTTGCTATCCTCATGCCAGATTTGTTGGATCTATACTGACAAAGAGCCTTTACAAATGGCGATGGGCACTAGTGATAGGAAGGAAATTTTGATACTGCCTCGGTGTAAGTATTTGCCTATACTGAGACACCAAGTTATGTCAAGTCCAAGTGTAAATTTCCAGGATCTCTGGGTCATCTGAGGGACCGAAGTAAGGTGTCAAGTCACATTGGCAATAGGAGCCTAGTGTGGAGGCTGCTAGCTCCCACAGTGCTTCATTCCAGCTGTCTTTCCCTGTAGACTCTGCAGACACTTGGGATAACTAGGGTCAACTAGATGTCCCAGATAGGCGTTGAAAATTAATACGCGTTCAGGCCAAAGTGTATCTACTGCTCTGGAGTGGTATCCTTCACTCTCCTTATCTTGCTCTTTGTTGTGATCCTTTGTGGCATCTTTTCTTAAATTAAATGTGCAACCAAAATCATAACTTTGTGTCCTGTTGACCTCTGGCAATGACTGTGTTTGTACAGCACCCAGGATAATAGGAGCTCATCTGATTGGGTCCCATGGGCTTTACCTTCATACAAATAATTATTGGTACCATTAGGATAAATGATCTTTTAGGCATCTGAGAAAATTATTTCCAAAGAAAGAAAAAAAAAAAGAAAAATAAAAAACAAGTACCATAGTATTAAACTCATTTGACAAGGGTATGTAAGCTAAAGGAAATTAAAATGGTATGGAGGGTGGGGAAAATAGTGAGAAAACAAAAGGAAAATACAAAAAACACTTTCAAAGAGGGAGAGTAGTCACAGAAGAAGGAACACCACAATGTCTCACATTAATAAGCATTGTAAGTACGGATGTTGATTAACTTATTAGTTAACTGACTTATTAGAATATAAATGACAGGACATAATGGAACTGAAGTGACAAGGTATGCAATGTGTATTAGAGAAAGTAAAATGAAAGCTAAATTCCTGTGGGACAAGTAAACTTTTAGAAAGGTTTGTAACAGGTTTGTTAAAAACTGGGTTTGGAAGTTTGTAGTTTAGGGGGGACAAGGGAATGGAACAGAATCCGGGCAGAAAGCAAGATGGTTGGTATGCTGCAACTGAGCCTAGAAAAAAGTACAAAAACTAAGCTATTAAAACAAAAGGAAACAATAGCATGGAAGAATGCATATATTAACTGAAGAAAGAGAGAGAAAAAAATTTTTTTCTCTGTGTAACACCATGCCTTAGTCCAATGGCAGTGCTCAGCTAATAATTGAGCAGCTGTAAGTCTAAATCACACCAGCAGGATTTTAAAGAACTCACAGTCTTAAGATCAAGAAAATGCACACACCTTCCTATCACTGACAAAAAAAATAGGTAATTTTATCCAAATGTACTGATATACATATAATTTGATAGATGTTTAAAAAAGGGTTACTACAAATACTCTCTGTGGTATTAGGAAAGTCTTCGTATGCCAAAA
Source organism: Aptenodytes patagonicus (assembly GCF_965638725.1). Lineage (NCBI taxonomy): Eukaryota > Metazoa > Chordata > Aves > Sphenisciformes > Spheniscidae > Aptenodytes > Aptenodytes patagonicus. The sequence goes on along the minus strand of NC_134952.1, from coordinate 19,775,971 downwards.
TAATCATGACTGCAAAACATATCCTAGGGAGAAATGACTGCCTTTGTTAAGAAAATAAAAGGGAGTTTGTGTTAGTGTGGATACACATCACTTGCCTGTTTCTGTAAAATTACTGGTTTCAATTAAATTACAAAATAACCAGAAGTTTTGCATTCTTTAACATTTTAATTTCTGCAAATATAAAATGACTAGGATTAAAACTACAATGATAACTTCAGAAAAGATATCAAGAAGGCTCACCAAAACCAGTGCATTTGCATGCTTACCACAAAACAAGTCAGGGCAGAAGAATATATACTGCATTACAAGATATGCTATGCCTCATGAAATGAGCACAAATGAAGTGGGACAGGGAGAAGAAAATGATGAAATGGTGGAACTGAGGAGATGTATTCAGACAGAAGAGCGACTGCAAATGAAGCTGCAAACCCAGGGCTTAGCAGTGTGAAATGAATGTGTAGGTTAAATTATTTTATTGGCAGGACCCTGAAAACTAAGAGCAGACATTTTGAATCTCGCATATTCAAGACTTTGGGTATTATAAAAACTGAATATCATTGAGGTGTACTATAAAGAAATGCATAGAAGGCAATAAAGAAGAAAATATGCCATGAATATTAGCTAGAAAGATTAATAACATAATGGAACCAATGAGAAAGTAATTTTATGCTAGATATCATAGTACTACTATTTTCTTTAGCCTTACGCTTTTGGACTATGTATGCCAGGTATTTGAAATGCTTGTTTTACATACCATGTTATGTGAGCAGATTACAGAATGCCTGGATAGGCATTTGTGACACATGGCTCACCATTTTTAGTCAGTGAAAATTAGAAGACATTCGTACCGATTCAATTTTGTAAGTATTTTTAGTAAAATTAGAGACTCTGTTAGAACACTATGATACATTTTTGAGATGACTAAACTGCTACCATGGCTAGCCTGGCAGTCAAGTGAAATTTTTGACAGCAAACACACCATTTATACAGTTAATGTAAGCCACTCAGAGTGTGGTGCTAAAACATGACATCCAAAAGGTGATAAATTTAGTATATTATAAAAAGTGTGTTACCTCTGCAGCAGGAGCTGGCCCAGCTAAGTAATTGTTTTTTTAAGAAGCATTATTAGGACAAAAGTGCAAAAACATTAAGACCAACGGAGATGATTCAGAAATCAAAGACAGAGCATGTCAGAGGAGATTGCAGCTCAAAAGAGACAACATGAAAATCCTGAGTTATGACTAATGAGGGCAAATATAAATGCAGCAAAAATAAATTTAAAACCAATTTTTGAAAGTAGTCAGTACCTGGCAATTCAGAGAAGTCTTTCAGCTGACAATAGAGTCCTCCATAAAGCCTGTAAGAAGTTCATTCGATGCCAAGGGTGTTGAGGGTAAAAAGGACTGAAAAATCTAAAATTCAGGATTGCAAGAGTAGGATTAAAGAGAGTAACATAAGGGAAATTGTATAAACTAGATGAAAAATGATAGGAAAAAATTATTCAAAGTTATAAGAATTTTAAAATGTTGCACACTGCAAGTGCTGAAAAGTTGTAGGCATATAGCTTGTGCTTGAGGAAACTAGAATTAGCATCAAAAATACTCAAAAAAGTGTTCATGTGTTATGCTTGGGGGAAGAACTAATTTAAAAAAAACATAGCAGTTCTCAAAGAATTTCAGTTGTCATCATAAGCAAATGTGTGTGGTCTAAAAGGAAGGAAAAAATACCATGTCTTCTTGTTTTGTATTAGTGTCCCATGGCAGGAGGAACTATTGATTAGTCCACATAGCTGATGTCTGCTCTGTGATACTGGAAATTGGAAGCTGAATGCTAAAAGGTTAATGAAGGATTAATAAAGGTAAGTTGACACACAGACCATTCATGAATGTTATCTCAGAGTGGAGTTATTCTGTAGCTGATACTCAATGATTCATATATCCTATAGACAAAGTGGGGCATTACACTAACTAAATATTCCTCTGCTTATATAAGGAAAGAGAATTTTTAAAGTTTAATTAATTAGAAACAGTATTTGCCTAACAACCAGAAGTACCTTTCACAGTGAGTTTAAAGATAAGTCAGGATACAGACTGAAAGCTGAGAGTAAAATTTGAAGTAGTTTTCTAAGGACTCAAATAGCAAACTTCAATTAACATTAACAAGACCTATGTCATTAAACCAAAATGCAGTTTTAAGAGGTGAATTTTAAATCCTGACATAGGCCTCTGCAATTGGACAAACTAGGAGTGTAAAGAATAATCAGTTTAAATGAGTAACTAAGGTGTTAAGTTTGGAGGGAATGAGCTCTCATGAGGGTCCAGCTCTCATCTTGTTAGGGCCACAGACAACTGGGGAATTTCATTGCCCACCCCCGCTTCCACCCCCACCCCCAAGTGAATTACCTTTACTAAACTTAGAATATGTCCACAATAAATATTTTCCAAACACAGTATATAATTGTTGGACAAGTACCTATCCCCTCTCCATGCACCCCAGGTCGACACTTTACTGAGAATCCATACCCTTACAGTGGAACTGGTCTCCTCACTGAAACCAATGGGTAATTTTCTATTTATTTGAATAGAAGAGAGACATTTATGCAGTCTGTGATATCTGAAGAGACAAGATTCATCATCCCTATTAACATCTTTCTTCACTCACTTATACCTTACCCTTTTGCCCTGGAGATTGCCACACCCAGAAGTCCCTCATGCATCACTATTTCTCTTCTGTACATTCAACATTCTTTCCTTCGTCAGAATTTTCTCTAATTTGTGTCCCCTCTGGCCTCCAATCCTATTCTCTCATCCTTCCTCCTGAAAGGCAGACAATCTTTTCTTCCTATTCAAATATCTTGGTCCTAGAAAGCCATCATCAATCCCAGCTTCACTCAGATTATACTCCCATCCTGCTATTCAGCATTTCTGGCTTTCATTTTAATCCTTCTGATGCCCCTGTGTGTCATGTACCCTACTGTCCTGTGAAATTGCCTCTCATCTCTTCCTCTGCCCTCCCACCCCAGTGCCATCCATCCACTTCTGTAGCTTTGTCTTCCAGGACTCTGAATTTCTTCTCTTCTCTTTGGGAAGTCCCCTCTTTCTCTTTCTGCTTTCTGGTCCCCCTGCTTCTCCCCTAGTGGGACTTTCCTGCCTGTAACCTCCTGCTTAGAGTTGTCTTCCACATTAGGTCTGCCTCATCCTGACAACATCTGACAGGACATATCAGCCACCCCTCTGCTTGCTTTAGATTCTCTGCTGCCAGAAGGTGCTTCATCTCTGCAATTTGTCGCTGCCTTTCATACTCACTGGGACTCCCAGGAGCTGCCATGTATCATGGAGAATGAGGAGCTGTTTCTGTGTGCTGGCATCTTTCTGTTCCTCAACAGCTCAACACCCTACCTCCTAGGCCAGGCTGCTCCCATTCTACACTGTGGTGGGAAAACTATTCATTCTGGGTCAGAGTTAAGGGTTTTGCAGTGAAATATCAAAGTGTAGAGGGGAAAATAATGACTCATATACATAGATAGTATAAAATATATGTTTTACCAAACTATTACTTTCTCTGATACTATATATGTTTTGACAGAACAGAAAACATTATAGATAACACCTCATTGTATTTGGAATCTTTGAAGTTCGGCACATCTTTGACTACAGGAAGGCACCTTTTTTTTTCTAGTTTGAATTAGCACAGAGCAAAATATTTGTTTCTGGTCTGCGCAGTTTTAAAAGTGACCCCAACTCATTGATCAATCAGTCAGATAAAAAGGTTGATTTATCCTGGTAACTTCACCATAATGCAAACAGTCTTCTTGAAAGACAGTCCACTGAACTCAACCACAATGGGAGGTCTCCATCCCTCTTGAGCTTATAAGGGCAGTAAAACATCTTGAGTGCCATAAAGAAATTATATGTGTGGACACTTAATGATGATGTTGAATGGAATTATTAATAATACTGTTACAGTAATCATTTCTGTGTATGTCTCTTCCCAACAGGAGTACTTAAGAAACTACACTCACATCTTCCCTCTCAAAACAGTTCAGTGGGTTGACTCTTTTAGTAAGTTGCTCCCTGTTTCACCAGTTTCCTGATGGCATGCTTGTTGTGGCAGATACTTGACACTTGCCAGACATATTTCTATCTTCTGTTTTGCACAGCCTTTGTAAATCTTGGCGTTTGTTATGAATTCATTTTATAGAATGAATTGTTCATATCTTTGTTCTACTTCTGTAGTTTTTCCCAGTCATAGCTTTTATTCTGCTTAATGTGACACTACAGGAGACTTTGCCTGTCATTGAAAGACATGTAATACCTCAGCAGCCACTGCAGCCAGGCTTTCACCTTGTTCTGAGTTTTCTTCTGGTTCCTTCCTTCACTGAAAATTTGGGGAATTTTATTGGGAGTCTTATTATAACTAGTTTTCAACATTTCCTTGGAGACTCAGTCTTTGCCTGCTGCTTTCCCAGGCTTTAACTAGAAGATAAAATGTCTAGTTCTGAGCATCTAATTTCTTTGTCAATGTCAGTTGTTTCTTGAAGTGACGGTCCATTTAACATCTCTAAAAAGTACGCTGCCCATCAATGCCTTGACTCTTTTTCCATTTTAAAAACTTTGAATGTTAGTTCTTAAAACAATGCATAGCATGATAAATGTCCCCAAATTGGAATGAATGTTTCTTGTTTCCATATTCAAAATCTAAACAGAGAAGTTACATGTATTTTTTTTATTTATCATGCTCTGAAGTTACATGTGCATTTTCATTTGTGTCACTTAAATCCTCCACAAGTTGTGAAATCATTTGTTAAAAATATGTGTTGTCCACAAGAAGCGGTGAAGTTTTATTTCTGGAAGAATTAGAGTCCTACTCCCAGCTCTGCCACACTTGTGCAAGTTCTGGCAGGTCATTTTGTGCTCCTCAGTTAATCTTGAGGAAAAATGAACCTGTATCCATCTCCTCAGTCAATAATAAGGACAAACCAGTTTTCTAAGCAAAGTTGAAGAGCAGCTGTAGCAGAGCTTTAGAATGAGAGCCACTTGTACCAGATAATGGTAATCACTGTAATTTACTGTGTCGGATATCTAGTCATGTATGTATAAATGTGATACAGATCATGGTGCCTATCTGTATGGCACTAAAATTGGACTGCAATATGAGAAAATTAACTTCGCTTGCCTGTGTGCATCAAGAGAGGACAGTTTTCAGTGCTGTCAGCATTATCAGTATGAAACTTATTATGGATAATAACATTACTGTAAAATAGATGCTTAAAAATAAAGATGATGTAATATTCACATACACTATAGAATAAAACATGTTTTAAATGAAATACACTAATTTTATTCACGGTGTCAAAGAAGTGGATGTCTGTCTTGATGAAAAATCTGAATAGAGCCCAGGCAACGGTCAGTAGTGTGTCCTGAAATTTAATATGTCAGGCAAAAATCTAGGCTACTTTTTTAGCAATTTGAATGTATGAGCTAGATTCCTTGACATAGTATATGTATAAATCACAACCATTAAGTTGATTTTAATAAAATGCAGCCAATGATTGACATCAGCATTATAAAATCTAGAAATATAGATGTAAACCTGAGACTGTGTTTCTAAGTCATGCTATCAAGTGTCTTTCCTGCATGTGTCTACAAAGGACTGCTCCAAACTTAATTCAGAATTTTTTTCTCTCTCTTGGCCTAGAACAGGTCCTTAATGTTACTTAAACTCACTTTTGTGTTTACTGGGTCTAAGCAACCTGCTAAGTATGATCTGAAGGGCAATAAACCATCTTAGCACACATAGAATTGGCTGACCTAAAATAGTTGGAAGGTAAAGGCTCCTGACACTTGAATAATGCTAGTTCAGGTTAGACTGAACCTGAACTCAGTTTCAGCAGAATGTGTAAGATCTGGTCTATACTAATTTCTTTACCTATATAATGACAGTATACTCTGTTGCTCACATACCAGGTTAAATACAATTTGATCTTTACTGGAGACAAAACCCGTGGAAAAAAATCACCTTAGGTACACAGGTAGTTGAAACGGAAAACCCAGACATCTCACTGGTATAGTACAATTAAAGCACATTTGTCTTTACAAAAACAATATCTACTGTGTTCTAGTAGAAAAATGAATGTCAGCTAACAATCTAAAAGCAACAAACAATAAACTTAAATTATAGTAAAAGTCAATTAGTATGCCAATTAGTCTATATTGCAAGCAACTTACATGAAAAATCTTATTTTTCACTGTCATACAAGGTGTCAAGGAATGAACTCTGTCATTTAGGATTCACTAATAATTATAAAGGGGAATTTGACAGATTATGATGTGACTCCATAAAGTAGTAATGCAAAATAGCTACTTACCAAATGGTAAAAGCTTTTATACTTCAGCAGCTTTTAAAAGGGTACACATGGTAATAGAAACTCACATTGCAAAAAGACAAATAAATCTGGGGATGCATATGCTTTGTGTCAGTTTCATGTGGTTCCTAAACAAGATTTTTTACTGAAAATGTTCTCGGTGCAAAAAGATAATAATGTGGAGAAAAACACATTCATCAAGTACAACACACAAAACCCAAGATCTCACTGTATTCTTCTGGCAAAAACACAAAAAAGTTAATAATCTATTCGTAGCCATGGAGTTCACTATCCAAGAGTGAACCAATGCAAAAGGTATTGTAAAGGCAAAGACTACATTATGCAAATATCACAAGCACGAGGAGGCCATACAATTCACTTCACAGCAGAAAATAATCAGCTTTCTCATTTAACTTCAAAACAGAAACATCTTCCTTCTAAAAATGCTGGACATCCAAATGTTCAGCCTACCTGTTTTTTCCCATTTGTTTCTTCCAGCCCTTGGATGTGATTTTGTAAGGCTTGCACATGGTGTCCTGAGCGAGCGGCTGCGTGGTGCTCAGTTGCCGACTGAGGTTAAACCACGACACATGGGTAAATTGAAATCTACTGCTTATTTATGGCTGAATTCTTCATTTGGCTTTTGTCCTGTAAAAAAGCATAAGCAGTCTTTGTGGAAAGCTTGTGAAAGCATCTATTTATCTCCATGTAATGGTAGTATGAATTTATATTACATACAAACTACTTTGGCTTAGATGAGTAGGAACTTCTATGGTCCCCAAATAGCAGTTTTACCAAACAAGCCTTGAGAAGCCCACTTCTGGCTGAAAAGATTAGGGTTATGCTATGTTTCTGTGTCTGGAAATTGATTTTACTCAAAGCAAACATCACATCTGACTCTCACAAACAAACTATTAGTCTAGCTTCCTTGAGTCCAGCACAAGGTCTGATCTTTCGTCTTACGCTGAGATTTGGTACATCCACCTTCTTTAGCTTAATCCTTTTTTCTGTAATCATATTACTGATTTTTTAAATTTTATTTGTAGTAAATAACTCTTTGCTTTTCATTGTGGAATCTGATAAGGGAAAATGCAAATACAGTAGGGAAAAAGAAAGCAGAAAGAAGTATGATAGACAAAACTAAGGACATTTATCTGTGATAAAGAATTCTAGCCAACTAAAGAATGCCAGAAAAAAAGTCATGAGTTCTAGAAAATGTCCAGACTTGGAAGAATTGATTCATGTCTGATGCTTTTGGAAAAATACACACTTTCTCCATATATTTATTTGAATTGTTTCCTTAGAAATAATTACCACCTGGTTCCATGATGCATTCATGATCATGGATTACTCTGAGGATGCAGTGAATATGTAAGTTTTTAATGCTTTGTTTGAAGTACATGAGTCTTTGAATCACATTTATGAGAACTGGATTTCAAAACATGTGAAGTGGCTGAGAGACCTCAAATACAACCCATGCCCCCAGGATTTGCTCCTGTCACAACCCCTGTGGCTGAGAGAGAGCAGAAAGCCAGTGTGGTGCTTGGTCATGACATCCTTTGGGTTTGTGGTGTATTCAATATTTCATTTGGATGAATAATGGGTTTAAACTAGACAAACAAATTATCATATGAGCTAATGGTCCACTGTGTTTCTGTTGTGCATAAGTATGTGGGGGAAAAAAGCCCACACTTCTCACAGTTAATTCAGTGGTGTGGATGTTTTTAACCGTAAAGAAGGCATCTTTAAGAAGAAGTTATGTGAATGCTCGTTGCAGATTCCCCCTTCCAAAGCTTTCAGGAGTGTTTGAGAAGAGTGAAGCTAAAAAAAACCCGCAAACAAACCCCATGTGAGTGCTTTTTATTACATGAGAGCATGGTAGTAGGGGAGCCCTCATTTTTTGCACTCAGCACCTGCCCATTGTTGGCACAAGAGGGTTTTTTTCAGACATGCCAATATAAACTTGAGTTTGCCCTCAAGTTCATCTGATTGAAGTGCTTGGGAACACCTCAAGGACTGTCTCATAGTCACTATATACAAGGACTCAGGGAAGAGTCTGGAAAGGATATCTTCAAGAAAAGATGCCTCAGGTTGATAGTACTGACTTTGGGAGTCAAATATAACCTAGGGGTACTGTAGGTACAACTATAGTCATAATTTGAAATGGAGTAGATCTTTCCATCCCCGCAACAGAAATATGCTCTGATAAGGAATGTGTTACTATATTGTCAGTGTTTAGTTGCATGAAGATAATATTTGCTGCCAAATGTTGTTGAATTATTCTCCTGGTGTACATTTTGCAATGCATTTCTAATGCCATCACTTATTATTTAGTTCTTTCTCTATTTGATGAAAGCATAAATTAAGATAAAGTGCATCAAGGTTACTGATGCTTTCTGATAATAAACTAAAACTGTTGATTAAGCAGATGATGAGTTTAAGTCAACATCCTTTGTATTAAAATGCTTGATGTGGATTTATGGATGAACCTCACAAAAGTTTCACAAGTATAAAAGAAATGTTAAATAATGATAAAGAATATTTTACTTTAGCATAATTTAGTATCTACAGTTTTAATACAGAAAGTCATTTAAGTAAGAAAGGACATAATTAAGCCCTATCAATATGCTGAACTGTTTATTTTTCAGATTAAAACATCAGAAGTATTCTTGTTCTTTCATCTTGATTAGGCAATGTATTTGTTTTGGATTTCCAAGGATATTTAATGAATGTTATCTGTCTGAATGAATCTCTCTTTTTTTTTTTTTTAAGAACAATCTAAGAAATAAGTTTTGCCATTTCTATGGCACTTACAGGTACAAACTCAACAATATCTGTACTAGACATAAATTCTGCTATTCTCCCCTTCTTGGGACATGAAATGGGAGAATTTTTTTGTAATGAAGCAGTTACATTATACTTCTTTTGGTGGTTCCTATCTTCCTTCATCCAGAATTTTTCTACCACCTTTTTTCCAGGCTGCTCTTTAGGCCAAATTACATACTTGCCCATGCTGCTTACTTAAAGAAATGCCTTTGGGGCCAGTTTTGGAAGGATTCATGTGATTTTCCTCAGACTCCTTCAAGTGAATCCTCTTCATTTTGGATCATCTCCATTTCAGAGCAGAGAAAGTTTATGAACGGCCATGGGTACAGGTTGCCATCGTGCGTCACCTCCAGCTGTACCACTGCCTGTTCTGGTGACAGGGCCTGAGGAGCCCTTTGTAGATTATCTTTGATGTGGCCTGATACAACCCCCCCACCCCTCTGTTCTGAACTCAGACTGAATTCAGGTGCTTACACGGCACTATGAGGAGGAGAAATGTTGGCCTTGGTTTTCACCACGAAGCCTTTTCCAGATGGGCTCATCAAATACTTTACAAGGCAGTATCCCTGCAGGTCCAGGATCCTTTTAATTTCAGTTTCTTTCTGAGAAGCATATTCAATTTAACATTGTTTAAAAGGTACTTTTGAGTTATGGTTGTCGTTCAACTCCAAATTAGCAAACATGAACAATGAATATTGGTCCTTTTCTTTCGATGGACCTTCCTCCTCATACTTTGTATTCAGCCCTTAGTGTAGGTAGATTAGCTCATTACATCCAAGAGAAACAGAAAAAGAAAAAGAAATGGTTTGAATGTATCCAATAACTGTTCAATATTCTTAGCGGTCCCCAAAATGATATTAAAAAGAATAGCATGCTTTCCATCATAACAAAATCTAAGGTTATTCAGTATTGTTTGAAATACAAATAATACAGAATTATTTTACTATTAAACTGAAAAGCTTGCAGCTGACAGCAGTTCATTTTTTTGGAGTTATTGTGTTAAGATCCTGTAAATCTACTTGTAATGCTGAATAAGAATGATCCAGGATTAAAAATCAGTGAGGAGCTTTACAGAACACAGCAAATAAAATACAATAGTAACCTTACACTTCAGATACAGGACGAGTATAATCTGCACAGCAGACAAGATGGGCAAGATCTACATGGGCTAAGAGAAATTAATCAAACCGTACTGCAAAGCTTGGCCTGAAATCTGGAAATGCTTTGAAAAGTCAATAAAGGAGGCCTTATCCCCAGCAGGAGTAAATTTATCAGATAAAGTCATTGCAGCTACGTCCACTTACATCAGTTGAAGATCTGCTCCAATGTTTGTAAAATTAATGGACTACGCTATATTGCTTTCATTTTTCTGCTGGTAAGCTGGAAAGGTAATTAGTACACAGCTGCATCCCCAAGAGTATTGTCTAATAGAACTGGGGTTTGCCTTGCAGCGATGTGTAAAAACATACAGAGAGAAGCTAAGAGCCAGAGGGCTTGATTCTCCACAGACTCACACGTTGCATTCATGTACACCAGGGCCAAATAAGTATAAACTGCTACTTTCCCAGTTTGGTACACATCGTTGAGTGAAACAACACAGAAAACTAAAATGAAAGCAAATATGGAAGGTGGGAGAGGAAAGACTTCGTTCTCCTTTATACAAGAATTGATATTTCTTAAAACTTTTAACTAACACAACAAATAAAACTTCTTACTTGATAAATCAGAAAAGTGAAGAATTCAAAGAGGAAAATACAGCAAATACTACACTAAACAAATAAATAGATTTCAGGGATAGAAAAAATCATGGACATGCTACGTAACGTTGAAGATTTTTGGGTTTGGTTTAGTTTAGTTTATTATAGTTCATTTTAGTTTATTTCATTTTAATGTATTTCATTTCAGTTTTTCCAATGCACCGAAATGCACTAAAACAAGGAATTAATAAAGGAAGTCTATTTAATGTGAAAAAAGAGAAAAACATGGTTAACTCCAACTTACTTGAGAGGTGAGCAATTCCTATCAAAGCAGGAAACAGTAAGTCCTTATCTCATAATTAAAGTGTTTGAGTAGGAAACACCAGGGGAATAGTCTAAATACAGTAGTATAGCTGTTAGTTAATGAAAGCAAAATGAAAACTAATATGGGTATTCACTGTACAAATTAGTACAGAAAGTAAC